>NW_005842331.1:237719-276007 GCF_000455745.1 Alligator sinensis | reverse complement strand
TATATCAGTTTTTCAGCAGACAAAATCCAAGTGTAAAGTCAGAAATAACCAGGCCAATATGAGGGTTTGAACCTGGGCGCTCAAGCTCAGGACAAAAGCATCTATTTCATGGAGTCAACAAGTGGGTACACAGGCTGGCAATAGTAGGAAACTTTGAGGAATCAAGGGACGCTTCCCCCTTTCAGCAAGGAGTAACTCCGGTCATTACCCCAAAGGCTAAGCAAACATCGCTTTAGGACAGATCAATGACGGCAACATTTTCCTCTCAAATTTTAAAACAAATCCTTTATTTATTATTACACAGTTAGACTTGCCTTTAGTTTATTTAAAACAGAATATTTACCAGTGCCCTTCACTTGTCTACGTGTATTTCCTCCTCACCCCTGGTAGCTGGGACACGTAGGGACAGTGGCACAACTAGAGTGGGGCAATGAGGCCAGCCACCCCAGGTGCTGTCCCTGTATGTGGCAGCTGCCCCAGGTACCCAGCCACATGGTTCTGTCTATGCTCAGGAAGCCTGACTCTCAGTCTTACAGGAGAGCTGCCAGAGCATAGAGAACCAGCTTCTATGCTGCCAGTGCTGTAATCCTAAGCCACTGCTGGCCATGCACCCTTGGTGGGCAGGGGGGAGGAGTGACAGGGCTGGAGGAGAGCACGTGGATGGTAATGTTCCTCTATTGCACACACACTCTGTTGTTCTGTTTTAATGCCTTGGTGCTCTCTGCTGGAAAGAACCTGGAACTTCCTCCCATCCGCATGTTGCTGTCACGAATGCCCCCATGAGAACTGTTGCCAGAGAATGGTCTTTATGCGGTCACATGCAGCAGCCTTTCCTCTTGCTGTAAACATTCAGGTGCAGGGCACTCTCTCGCTGCTTGTCCTCTTGTGCCGTCAGCAATCTGAAAAGAGGTCACACAGCTCAGGAACCCAATGCTGTTGCCACCACCTTCCTGCCCAGGCAGTGATGACCTTTGTGCCCCATCAGCTGGAGAGCGGAGGGAAACAATGAGAGTTGGCCTTGCTTTGGATTTGAGATGAATAAAAGCAGACCAGTTGTGAGAAATTCCCAGAATAACCTGGAAAACGGGGAAGAGTTCAGATATACTAGAAGCGACAGTGTTGTCTCGTGGAACGGGCACTGGACTAAGAAGCAGATCTGTCCTTACTCTGCCACTGACCAGCTCTGTGGCCTTGGCCAAATCACCTCACCTGTTTCCCTTTCTGCAAAATGGTGATGGTGCATCTTTTGGAATGCACTTTGAGATCTTCCTGTTGAAAACTGCTATGCAAAACCTAGGTGGTATCATTGCATTGGATACACAGCAGGATTTCTCAGTCAGTAATTTACTAGCTGTGCTTATGGGGCACAAAATAAAGAAAACTAGAATTTTTTTCAAGTAAATTAAAATTGTATTTTTTCTATTTTCATCCATTTGTCTCTTAAAAAAAGAAAGTATAAAGAAGGGAAAGGGAAAAGGGGGTGGGGACTGAGAAAATATTAATAAAGTTATGGGTGCAGCATGCCTATAGTATAGACAATTGTGGCAGAAGGTCAGTCTTAGGTTAATGCCCCTTCTTACCATGGCCTGCCTCAAGAGAGATTTTTTTTGCAACTTGGCCACAGCTGGAAGAGATACAAGGCTAATTCCACACCTTTTCACTGACCTTGCCATATGCAGCATGGGCTCTGCAATGTTGTAGCCAGTCATGGCGCTGCACTCATAGAAGACAGCCTTGTATTCCTGCCGGAAACAGAGCCAGGAGATAACTTTGCACATGGTCTCTCCCCACTATCCCCACCTCTGCCCAGCAACCAGTGCCCCAAGGAAGGATCCTCACCCCTCTCCAGTGCTTGTAAAAGACCATCCTCCATTTTGTATACATAGTGGAACCCCCTCCCCACCAAAGGTCTTGTGGGATGCTAATGAATTATAGGATTCATGCAGACTGCCTATATGGAGGATATGCCAGTGTCTCATCCCACAAGTAGAATGAGCAAGAGGATGTATCCCCCTGCTAATATCCATGAATGGGGCTTTCTCTTTGAGGAACTGAGGGCCTGCTCCTCACAAAGGGCCTAGAGGGAGCATTGAGTCTTTAGTAGTTGGGAAGAAGGAGGGAGTTTAACATATTTGTGAAACACTAATATGTGCTTTGGGCATCTTCTCTCTCAAAGTGCCTTCATCACCAGCTGGGCTATGGAGCATGCAACATTCCAGGTCATGGACTGGTTCATTTAAGAGCACCTCATACTCCACTAGACACTTCCACTAAACAGCTCCATGCATCAAGGCCCAGTGAAGAAGCTTCTAAGCCAGAGGTGGGCAATTATTTCGGGTGGAGGGCCGCTTACTGAGTTTTGGCAAGCCATTGAGGGTCACATGACAGGTGGCTGGGGGCAGATAAATATTACTTTTCAAAATTTTTTAGGGGCCCCACAGGCCAGCTAGAATGGCCTGGCAGGTCACATCTGGCCCGCGGGCCACATTTTGCCCACCCCAGTTCTAAGCTAAGGGGACATAGGTACTACAGGGCATTGAAACCAAGGGGGAAAAAACAAACAAAAAACCACCCATATTCATAAGCTGGATGTGTCCAGAGCTTCAGTGTCTGAGCTTGCAGATGGGGTCATGTAACTAGTTAAATCTCCATCATCTTTCTGAAAAAAC
Organism: Alligator sinensis; assembly: GCF_000455745.1. Lineage (NCBI taxonomy): Eukaryota > Metazoa > Chordata > Crocodylia > Alligatoridae > Alligator > Alligator sinensis. Next base: position 273,338 of record NW_005842331.1, on the reverse strand, counting down.
TGAGAACTGCACACAGTCCAAAGAGGAAAAGGCTAGTGGTCCCTTGTAAACTGACATCCAACACTTATGGGCAATTTGGCACCAGTGAAATCAGTGGTAATTCAGTCATGGATCTCCATGGGGGCAAAAATCACACCCTGCAACCATGGTGAATACAGAAACACCTCCCTCCCGTTTCCTAAATAGGACAATGAGCATGAAAGCCAGAATGGAGCAAGCTTTACAGAGCCCTTAGAGCAGAGGACAGCATTCAGAGCCACACCACCTTTGCCAGCCTCTCGCCCTCCAGCTTAGGCACATCGTGGGTCTCTTGTTCTACTGCATCCACTTTGTTTCCTAGCAGAAAGATCACAGCTCCATCCTCAATCCCTTCCTGCAGAACAGAACAAGGCTCCTTTGAGAACCATCAAAAGGAAACGAGCCTCATGGAGCTGATCCCATTTGGGCAGACACAGAGAAGAGCTTTGCTATGGATATCAGTGGAAATGGGAGCAGCCCCTGAAATTATTACCAAAATTCCACCAAACTCAGTTTATTTAGAGGAATGAGTCTGGAAGCTCCAACTGGGACACCGTGGAAAGAAATTTAACTTCTAGGATTCCAAGTGGTTCCCGAGTCCGAGCATTTGATTCAACCAGATTTAATGCTAATTTTTTTTTAGTGGCAAGGAATAGGTTGTTTTGCACCCATTTTCTTGACTTAAGAACAAGAAGGAAAAAAGTTGGCCCTACTGGACCTGTGGGAATTAAAAAGTCTTGCCGCATTTTCCTTTAGCGCCTGTATTTTCTTGATGTGAAGCTATTCATTTTGAGGTCTCTGGAATGGGTTTTGCTCTTACCTGAATATTACTCATCCAGTTCCGCACTGCTGTGAAGCTGCACTCAGCAGTGACATCATACATCACCAAGATGCCATCCGCCTTTCGGAAATACTGCTTTGTAATGCTCCGAAATCTAAAGGCAAACAAAAGGAGACTTACAGAACCTGCACTGTTATTAACCAGGAAACAAAAAATACCCCATTCTTAAATAGGCCTTGCAGCAGTTTCAGGAGGCTCAGTGCTCCAGTCTGTTGTTCACAGGCAGGCATGGGGAAGGCTAAATTCTCTCTTTGTGGAGTGGCCTGAGGCAGCCAGAAAGGGAAAGTGTGTCTGGGCTAGTGGAAGGAAAACAGGATACAAGTCTTCATTTGGGTGAGATGAAAGAAAAGGTATGAAGACCCAGTAGGTGTTTGGGACAAGGAAGCATCCATTGAGTGATTACATCCCAAGGCTTTGGTGGACCCCTAACTTAAAACTTCACACAGTGACTTCAGCTCCTGGTTTAGATGCACCAACATACAATCTTTCCACACTATGGAATACCACACGACATCAGTTCAGCCTCCAAAATCCCAGGAGAGAGTTTCAACCTAATTTAAATGTCTCATATAAAGCAGAAGACGGGGTAGCATTATACCTTATAGACTAGCTAAATCAGAAATGCATAAGCTTTCATGAGCCTGAGCTCACAACTGATTAAGTGACTTTAAGGTCATGAAAGCTTCTGCATCTCTAATATAATCAGCCTATAAAGTACAGCTCTACCTTGCCTTCTGCATGACTTAATACTAACATGGCTAACTAACGACCTCTCTCTGCTCATAGGAGACAGCCACTTTGTGGATGATACAGCAGAGAGAACTGAGCTCTGGTAGAAGCTCCCAGCACTTGGGGAAGTGAGTGGACACACATTTCTAGCTGTGTACTCAGACAGACCCATTGCTTACTGGGCTAAATGGCCTCCCTACAGAACTGTAAGTCAGTGCTTTCAACAGGGACACTTTTGAAAATTAGCTGACAAACCACCCAGGAAGGCCAGAAAACAATGACCTCTTGACTAGATAACCGTGTTACTTCCAAAACTGGCCCTTACCATAGCCTCCAGGGGATGCTGTTTCCTTAAAGGCTGGTATTCTGAAAACTCCCCTGTTTGAGTTTCTGTGGAGTTCAAGGTAAGCTCTGAAATTACTAAGCCCATTATACAATGAAATACTTGCTACATGTACTGGGCATTTGAATCAGCAGTTGTAATCTAGGATCCTCATTTATGCCATATATTTGGCTATATAGCTCTGATTAAGTGTAACCATGTAAATGCAAAGCTAAAAAAAAAAAGATGGTTTTATGACCCAAATCAGGAAAACAGACAAGCCAAGTGCTTTCTGAAGGCATGGGCAGATATAACAGCTGTATCAATATTAAATGATACTGATATAAACTATTACCAGGTAAGTGTGATATATGCATGTTTCTGTGGTGATTCAAGTGTATCCAAAACAGAAATCACTACGACCTCAACCCTGAATTAAACGAGGTTAAAGTTCCAAGATTTAGCTAAATTACAATCATTACAGGATCCTGGCAATGTAGCAGTTAAGTGTAATAGTTGATGCTCAGTCCTGAGAGGCAGCTACTCCTTTTTTAAAGCGGTTAAGAAGCTACACTTGTACACTTATAAAACACATGTTAATGATCCATGGGGCTTAGTAACCTTCTTACGTGCTTTTCCAAGAAGGGGTTATTTCAGGTCCTGTGTTACTCAGCCACAGGTAGCTGAGCTTACAAACAACTCCTTTCCAACAACTCCATCTTGACATGGAGACATACGCAAAAAATTGCCTGAATGGAAATGTCATTTCTCAACATGCATCTGATTTGAAGAGTTCCCCATTTATAGCAATTTTTGAGCTCTACTGAGGACCTTTGTCTTCTGGATTGCAAAATCTAATTTGCCTGAGAGTGGGGTTGCACCTTTGCCCTAAAACAACCGGAAGACCCACATGCTATTGGTCAGCACAAGGTCACATAAGCCCTGTGAACACAATTCCATCCCGAGGGAGGTTTGATGCTGTGGTACATTAAAAGCAAAAATGCATCTTGTTTTAACATTATATGCCACAACTGTATGGCCTGTCTGAGCTCATTTTAAGCTCAGGATTCAAAATGTGATACATGAATGTGAGTGGCATGTACTATTGTAATAAATGTAAGTCACATTAATATTATGTGGATTTTTTCCTTCTCAGATGGCTAGGACACAGGATGGGTTTTTTTGCTTTTGTTACTGGACTCATAACAAGACCAACCCTGTGGCATGTTTAGCAGTGGAACTAGAGGCCCTTGCTTCAATCACACCCAGAGGTACTGTTATATACAACTATTTCTCAACACTCCTGGCATCAGATGTTACTTGCCTGTCCCCCCCAACACAAAGAAATGGACTGATTTAGGAGAACTGAGGACCACATCCCATTACTTTGGGATGCAAGGTTGCTGTGATCCTCAAAGGTCTCCGAAGACTGGCCCTAACCTTAAAGATATGAACAGGTGCCCCAGGTATATGGAAATTCAGAACCTGCTTTGGTACTTGGAGACATCTTTTCTGTGATAGATCCTATGGATCTGCATCATAGGTTCATGACAGAGGCATGAACACAGAACTGAAATGTATGTTTCAGGCCATGGAGTCCAGTGGGGTCCCTGCCTTTGCCAGAAGCCATTTATCCAAAAAGTCCTAAAAATGGTCCACCCCAATGCCTTACAAACAGACACCACACAGCCACAAAACACTGTATGGAAGCAAAACAAAGAACACCCTGAGATGTGCCATGGAGGAGACAGGGCACTGCCAATGCCCCACCACAGCAATGGAATGATGTTTGGGTTTAATAAGCTCAGATGATCCTAGGAAAGGAACCAAGCTCTACTTTGCAGAGGAAGGCAAACCCCACCTTCCCACATGCCTGCCTGTGCCAATCTGACCACATATGGTGATCAGTTCAACTCTGAATGGAAGATAAAAACCTTTGAGCCAGAAACCTTAAGAGATTTTCAAGTACTAGCAGGAACCACTAGTGCATCCTAGTCAATACTCCTGCCTCTAGCTTTGGTCAATGCCCAATATTTCAGAGGAAGGTGGGAGTAAAAAAGAAAGAAAAGAAAAACAGAAGCTGATTGAGACTTCATGGGGGTGGGGGGGCAGTAATTCCCTCTTTGCCTCTATAGTAATCCTATTCATCAGAGGTCACTGTTGTCCTAGACACCTTTTGCATGGAAAGAAATACCTTTTTAACCTTGCATGGGGATAGCAAACACCTACACCAACATATCACTTATTAACCCAATAATACCCCTGTCCTATCCTGCTACCCCATCCTGAAACAGACAGTGAAATGGTTTCTGTGCTAGCTATTGTCTCTCTCTCTAAAGGTTAAAATGAATGTTGTGCTCCAAGGGATGTAATCCAGGTCTGGTGTCTCCTCCATCCACCACTGCCCTATAAAGATCAATAGCCACTCTCTACATTGGCTGTTACATGCTGTGAACTTGGCAGCATGAAATCCAAATCTGGAACAAAAAATGTTTAATTTACCTCTCCTGCCCTGCTGTGTCCCACAGCTGCAAGGCAACTCGTGCATTATCTACCATTAAACTCTTCACTTGGTAGTCGATACCTGTTGGGGGGCAAAGAACATATTGTCTGTGCTCCAGGGCAGGGAGCAAGTATCTTTCTGCATGTGAAAAATATGCTCAGGACATTTGGGGTGCTCCTGATATCTAAAGAAACATGGCAGCAGTAAAGGCACCAGTCCTCCCCACCTCCAGCTATTTTCTATCCTGAATTTTCAGGACTGATAGGAAATGAGAGACCCTCCCCTCTACCCCCACCCAGGGTAATTCAAGGATCACTAAACCACTCTCTGAAGACCACAGCTCTTTCAAGGACTCAGAAAGAACACCCAAAAACTACAATCTCCTTTTGGAAAATCTTAGCCATTACTAGACAATGCAGTCAGGGCTGCACAGAGCATACAGGGGAGGCGACCAGATTAGCAGCACTGATAGTACTGGCATGGAAGGAGTCTGTGCGACTGCCCTGTACAAATACGAGACACAAACACTGGGAACACTTCATGCCGCCTCCTTTTCCTTTTGTTACATCCCTCCTTTCCCAGGCCTGCACCACATTTTGCCAGGGCAGAAGCCCTCTCACTTACCAATGGTTGCACTGATCTCTGCCAAGGACCTGTCATAGCAAAAACGATGGATAAAGGAGCTCTTGCCAACGCCCGAGTTCCCCACGAACACCACCTTGAAGATACGATCTGGGGAGAAGCCAGCTGGATCCTGTGCCTTGAGGTTGAAGGAACAGGACAGGAGCAAGGCACAAGAAAGGAGAAGACAAACTAGTGAAGTTGGAGATGGTTTGTGAGAGTCACAGAACCTCCATCCTCAATAGAAATAGTGGAAAAGGGGCAGGAGGGAGGATAGCAAGGAAGAATCCTAATGTACAAGGCTTACCATGGTTTCCGTGCCAGCGGGTTGCCCTCTGGGAGGTAGTGGAGTACTGTCTAATTCATCTGTCGTTTTTCTACAGCTGCTTTTCAGAACCATCCTTGGCTTCCCCATGTCCCCTGCCATTTGCTGCCTCTCTCTCTCTCTGCCAGAGATGCTGCTCTCCACGTAGCTTGCGGTACCTCCTTTCACCTTCTTCAATCTGGTGCCCAGGAAGTATTTACAGTTCTTCCTGTTAGGCTCTTCCATGGTCATTTCCTCAGGGAAGGCAGAAGAAACATCCCCAGAAACAAGCAGCCTGTGTCAAGCCCCATATGTACCATGTGCAGGGTGAGGAAAGAGTTCCCCAAGAAATCAACGTGATCAAGTTAGCACTCATGGGACACTGATGGGGATTCACATTCACACACATGTAGACTAAACAAGACAGAACACTGCCCCAAAAGGAGAAAGGTGAGGAGTGGAAACAGCATGCCCTGGCCATGTTCCTACAAAACAGAAGGCCCATGAGTGAATCTGTGGGTGAAAGTCACGATCTTGCAAACATCACAGGAGGTTTCAGGAATCTCAGCAACTCGGATAGTGGCACTAGCATCTTGGCCCCAAGTAGGGAACAGATCTGGTACTAAGAAGCTGAATAAGAATCTATTTGAAACAATATTTCAGGACAAATTTCTGCATTGCAATTGAAGCAGCTCAAAAAAAAAAAAAAAAAAAAAAGACAGGGAAAGGAGAATTTGCATTTAATCCACAATCGCTCTTGTTTGGAAGGTTTCTGAGAAGTGGTGTTTTTATTTGATTTTCTGCAATTTTATTCTTTTATTAAAATATTTCCCTTTTCCCATTTCTTCCCTTCCATCCGTCCCCATGCATGTGAGTGGGGTGCACGCATGTGTACAACTGCCTCCATCTGTATGCAAATAGATACGCTCAAAGATACAATCACATTAACCATTAGGGCTGACTTACTCTTTTCTAGCTCAAATGGCAGATGCCCATGTGCTTAGAGAAGAAGCTCCAGAGCCCTGCTCCCCACAGGCATGGAGAACAAATGTGCAGAGTGGCCCTATTCCTTCTCCCCAGCTCCTACACAAATTACCACTGTGCTAGCTCTGCAATGAGTCTCTGTTTAAGTGCCTCAGAGGAAGAAATAAATCAAAGGCTTGACAGACTTTTACTCCAGGGAAGCTTCAGGCCCTGGGAAGAGACATCACACACTCCACTGTAGCATCCGGTAGAGAGCAGTTCTGCCCCAGGAGAAGGGTTGTAGACCTGTGGAATAGAACCTAGGCTAAACTTACATACATCAGACTGTGCGTATGTTAATAGTGGCAATGAGAGAGACAGGCTTTAGAAAAAAAAGGAAAAAAAAATTTAAAAAAAAAAAAAAAAAAATCACTCAGCCCATAGGAATCCTGAGCACATGGAGTGTCTGGGTGGGGAGCTGACCTATGACGTAACTCGTGATATGATTTCCATCTGGTCCAGCTTTCCATAGTTAACGAACTAGGAGAATAGAGAGGTGATGTAGCCCTGCTTGACAGGCATGATCTAATGTCTACTGAACTCAAACATTCCTGTTGGCTTCACCAGATACAATGCCATGGCCAAAGTGGGGGGGTAAAAAAGCATGTACTGTCCTTAGTGCAGTCTACTCTCAGGGAAACATTGTATTATGCCTATACTCAGCATAAAGAGTGCCTTTCACACAAGGCTTCAAGAGATGGACTCAGGAACACAAAGTCTGTCTTATGAAAATGCATGTGCCCAATACCCCTTGAACTGTGAAAATTAAATCAGCTGCCCTCATGCATGCATTTCCTTTGAAAGGCCATTAGACTCCCTGGCGCCTTTTTCTGTACAGTACTTACACAGTACTCGGACCAGAAAAAAAGAAATTAAACCAAATTAAATTATTTGACCATGGAAAGCATACTCCCAAATTTCCTGGGCTTTAGAGATGGGAGAAGGGTAATGGGCATGACCCTATCTCCATAGCCTGATGACATGCCAGCATGAGAAAATGGAATAAGCAGCTGGGAGGCAAAAGCCTCTTTGGAGAAGGGATTTCAGAAAAGCCCCTGAAGACAAAAGCACCTGAATGAGGGGCCAGAACTGCAAGTTCTGCTGCCATTTCTTAGGGAACATGTCACAACCTCTAGAGACCAATGGAGGCAAAAAGGAGAAGTGGGCACCTCTCTTCTTCCCCCCACCACACTGACCCTCCGAACATCTCCCCTAGCTCAGCCCTCCAAATGATTGCTGCATGCTGCTGGCAGCATGCTGAATCTCCAAAAGAACAGCTGCTGAGAAGATCAGGATGCAAGTTTAAACAGCAAGCTCATTTGGTCCCATGGAGCAAGGGCATTTGCTGTTCACAAGCTATCCAGCGGTGGGACTGTTAAAAAGACAGGGCCACATAAAACAGTCCCGTCTCTGATATGACTAAGCAGAATCTCAGCAGGATGGCTCCCCAGCTGGTTGAATGTTTCCATCAGTTTATTTGTCCAGATGCCAGGAGCAAGACTTCCACAAGGGCTTAAATATGTGGCTGAAAAAGGTTGTGGCAAGAACTGTGCAGTCAACAGGCTTGTGACTGAAGATCACCTAGATCAGCAATTAAAGGACAAGCTCATTTAAGCTAGAGGTGCAGAATTTGGCCCACACAATTCCAGGTTATTTATTAAAGTCAGTCACTTGTGACTAGATCTTACAACTTCTGTAGCATCCAGCCCTAAACTTCAGTGAATCTTAGCTTTGAAGGGCCAGCTTGCCATGGGAGGACAGCTTCACAACCTTACCTAGGTTGGGAATGTACCCAGATTTCATCAGCCGTGAGCCCAGGAGCAGTGCTAGAAACCACACGTGCAGACAGGGAGCTCCCTGATGTGTACCACTGGAACCTTGTCCTTCTTGAAACTGGAGTGGCCTCCACTGTTACAGATGTCCCGTCCACACTAAAAGTATGCACCAGTGCAGCAGCACTTACATACCAGCTAAGTGTCCTTTGCATCCTTGGCAGTATGCTCCAGCAGGGTTAGAAATGGGAATGAATATAAAGGAACAGGAATGAAAATCCAGGGTAGCAGTTTTCTTTAAACTAGTGCTTCCACCCGGTTACTTTCCTGCTACGGTGGGAATGCAAGTCTTTTGGACAAATTCCTCCTCTTCCTATTCTCCAAGGAACAAAGTGCTACAGCACAGCACATTTGTGGTCAGAGGGGGATGAAGGAGAGAGGGGGATGAAGGAGAGATCACCCTTGTGATGAAAGGAAAGTGGGATGCAGAAGAAAACCCCAAATCCATTTGAGGGCAATGCAGCACAGACCATGAAGAACAGACAGCCAATTGAGCTACTTTGAGAGGAGTTATGGGCTCCATCCTAGAGGACACCCTCATCATTCTCCCCTCACCCAGTTTCTAAAACACTTGCTCCACCAGCTTCTTCTTGCCACTTTGATATTTTCCCCCTTCATTCTGCTCGGGGTCCCCAGGCTGTCCAGAGAGGAAGCAGTGCTGTGCTAAGATGGGACTCAGCACCCTCCCCTGACTGCCCAAGATTTCACTACCCCCACACCGACATGTAGGTGAGAACTCCCATTAGTCCAGCCACAACCCACCAAGCTCTAACAATTAACCAAACCCAAAGCCCAGCCTTAGCCCACACTGAAGGGGAGTGTACACAGGACACAAGTGACTGAAAGGAGTCCACATAATACATCACACGTGACAAACAACACAGATTGCAGGCTAACCGTTTGACTGGCTTGTCCTCCGGGAGGTATTTTCCTACCACTGACCCTTTCTTCAACAGGAGCTTTTTGCTCTGAGGTGCCTGGAAGTTAAAGAAAGGGGATGAAAAGAGTCATTAGGATTGATTAGCCAAATAGCCCAGTGCTAGACAGCAACAGGTCAGACCCCCACCTCAGCAGTGGCAGCTCTGACATTACTAGGACATGTCAGCGAGATGCAGTTATAACCCCTTGGAGAAGGGCACACTAGAATATGTTTGGATAAATGCCCAACAAGGGGTTAAAAATAATTTGCAAATAAAGTCATAATAGAGACCTTCATGGGGAGTGGGGGTCTTTCATTTAAAAATGAGGAAATTAGGTCCCTAAGCCCCAATTCTAGGAGATACTGAAATGTGCCTAGGTCCTAGCAAGAATAGTGCCACTGCATTCACAAGACACTAGAGGCAGTTATCCCAGTTAACTGGGACCCAAACCCGTTTGTAAAATGAAATTGTTCAGTTAATGAGTGGTTCTCAACCTTTTTTACACTCCAGGCAAAAATGCTTGCTCTGAGCTTTCACTTATTTTTTGACTACAGAAAAATAATAGAGTGATTCTCCTGTTGCAAAATGCTCAGAAAGACCACAGCAGGTCACAATGTTTTTAACACTATGGATGCCTACTTGAAATCTCTGGGTTTCTCTTGTGAATCATATTTGCACAACCAACAGCGCAATATTGGGTGACACACCATGGCACCCTTGAAAGGACATCAAGAACCCTAGGGTGCTGCGGCATCCTGGTTGAGAATCACTGTGTTAACTAAACAGACATGGAATTAAGGTTTACGCGTGCAACTCACAAACATGAATACAAATACTGTTTTCAGTCGATTACTCCAAATCTTTTCCCTCCGTCACTAAAGCAGTTCTCTTTCTGTCAGCAGCCACCACTGATTTGGACAGGCACACCAGGTAGGCTGACAAGCACATCCTGAGTTAAGATAATAGTTTGGGTCATTGACTCTCTCTGTACGGCTGTCACAAACAGAGGTGCCAAGATGTATTGAGGCCCTGCTGAGATTTCCATGCTTTGGAAGACTAAAAGTATTGTCATCACTGAAAAGCTTATAGCAAACCACACTTTTTCCTATGAAAGAGAGTGGTGCTGCTCCCTCCACATGAGCTGGTGACTCCTAGTACAGATATATCTGGTGGCTGTTGCTCATATTCAGTTCTGAACCACAGAGGCTGTCCCTCTCCCTATCCATTCCCACCCTGCTGTGGAGCAGCGGGAGGAATTAGCATCCTGTTCTGGGCCTTCTTGTCACGGGGCATCCGTGCCAGAAACATGTCTGCTGTCTCAGATCAAAGCAATGTACACACAGTCTAGAGGAAGAACGGACAAGAAAACTTCTGCTCAAACAAAGGCAGGGATGGGAGAGAGGGGGGAAAGGCTCTGAAGAGATTATTTCACTTGGGCACCATTACTGCTTTCTACTGTCAGTTCTCATACACATCCTTGTCTAACTGGCCCTCCCACTGCGGTCAGCACTTCCCACATTTCCAGAGAGAACATGAAAAAGCCATTAAGCAGAACAAACAAATATTCACAATCCTCTATCCTCACAACACTTCCATACAGTAGAAAACAAGGGTCCCCCTGCCCCCCTTCCCCCCAGGCAAGGCAGAGACTACATGACCCACCCAAGGTTACACAGGAAACCAGTGGCAGAGAAAGGAGTTGAATGCAGATCTTCCAGATTCCAAGTGCGTGCTTGAACCATCGTATTACCCTTCTTTCCCCTCTGCATCTGGCCACAGGGAGTTTCTACCCACCGAGAGACAATGTAAGAGGGGAGTGCATGGGACAGGAAGGCTAGGAGGAGAGGACTCTGCTGTTCACACATACTAACACTCTTTTGGAGGCTGCTAGGCATGAGATATTTTAGTGGAGGGTGAGGAAGGGGGAAGGAGGGGAAAGGAGTTAAGAAAGCTATAACCAGTTTGAATTTAGGGGGTTTTTTAGTCCCAGAAAACCCCTGTAGGCGGCTCATGGCAGGCCCTCCCATGAGCCACGCTTCAAATGCAGAATCCAGGTTGGGATATTTACTGTTGAGGATAAACTCCCATCTTCAAAAAGAAAGACTCCTAAAAATCTCATTCCAAGGTAATTAAAAAAAAAAAAAAAATATATATATATATATATATATATATATATATACAGCTAGATGCAGATAGCAGCCTGCAGACAACAAGCATTCTAATTACAAATCTTTTCAAAATAACAAACTGAAATCTGTGTGTTTCCTTCCTAGTGAGCTAAACCAAACAGGGAATCCAAAATTTTATTGCATAAAACCAGGGTTCAAATTATGGCAGAGCTTGGGGGGGGCTCAGCCCCCCCCCCCCACCAGGCCTGTCAGCCCCAAGCACACCCCATGCCTTTCTAAGCAGCCCAGATGGTGACAGCTCCTTCTGGCTGCCACTACTGCAAACCCCGCTCCCAAGAGTCAAAGTGTCATTCAAACCCTGCATAAAACAAACATCTTGCCAGATCCTTGCCATGGATGCAAACCAGCAGAGTTAGTTGCTGAGAAGTGATTTCCAAGAGGATGAAGATTTGACTCTTCATTTTCAGAGCTTCTTAAAAGGGAAGCTTGTTAAATAGAATTCAGGTCTATGCCAAAGGGCCAAGCAGCATGGAGTCATGCTGGTTATATATCTGATTACAAAAAGCTGTCCTGTTTAAGGCTGGTTTACAGAAAGGTGAATGCCTCATTTTCAGGCAGCCACCAAGCACACACCTTCCAGCCAGAGGCCACCAGAGCACACCTGGGGAAATCTCATCTCAGGAGGCTCAGATTAGACCCTGCTTCCATCCTACCTTCAAGGATGAAGCAGAAGACTCAGTGATCAGGGTGAAAACATTCAGGGTTTAAACTAAGGAGACCTGTTACATTCAAGTGCATTCTTTAGACCCTTGGAAGCATGTACCTACTCACAGCTTGCCTGGCATTCATATGATGCACCAAGTCCAGTAGTCACCCTTCGGAGCAAATTGACTCATGAGCAATCTATCAGCACAGGGCCCTACCTAGAGAGTAAACATGACCTACTCAGGGCATACTACTTAGGAAAAAGAATGACACACAATTGCCTGGTTTTTTCCCCACTATTAGTTTTTGCCATGCTTTTATTGGCTTGTCAAGTTTGCATAGCTTTGGGTTGTCACACAGATGGCAACACCACAAGCATGACATCACAACTGTACAACACAGAGCTGGAGACACAGTATTCATGGAGACACATGGAGGCAAAGCATTCATGGAGTTTGCTATGGAAGAAAGAAGCGTGCCCTCTGGTTCACATTCCAAGGCTGGCACACTCTGTGCAGTCTGGGTCTCGCTACTGGTGACAAACAGAAGAATCACGTACATTTGGCACCTTTGATAACCCATGCTACACAAACAGAATACGCAAACCTGTCACCTCCAGATCTAAATACCATGAGTCTGAGCTGCTTGAACCAAAATATCAAATTACTTGTGGGTAATGATGCTCAAACCTCTACACATGATCTAGATCAAGGTTGAGTGGCCTGTGGGTGGAATCCAACCTGTAGTCATTGGATCCAGGCCACAAAGCTGGGGTTTCAGCGGCATTCAGCAGCAGGTGACCTTGCTGGTGGGGAGATTTCCCTGTGCTGTACCTCAGCCAGGTGGCAAGGAGAAGCAATGGCAATGGCCAGGGTCTAGTGCTGGCTTGCCTTGGACCCAAGCTGGGCCATTCCATCCCACTGCCAGAAAATGTTGCTGACCACTGGCCTAGATACTAGATGACCATAAAGATCCACTGGAAACATGTCTATAGCAATATTAAAAACTCTTATTAAAGAGCAAGGGATAAAACCCATCACTAAGAAGTGCAGGTAGCCAATGACTCTTGCTCTAGCCACACTAACATGCTTGCTACAGACATCCTATATGCTATGCTGTCCTATCAGAAACAATATTAACCTGTTTACAGAGATGCAGACTTGCACCATTTTTCTGTTTTGTAAATTTAAAAAAATAAAATGCATCTGTTTGCTCTCCCTGCAGGTATCTTCTGCACTCATACAAAAGCCACAGAAAGAGCAGGTGGAAAACATCCCACTGGTGCTGCAGACAAATATAACATCAATCTTCATAGAGTCTGTAGGTTTCCCTGTAGAGCACTACACTAGATCTGTATCCCTCTGGCCCCAGGAGCCATGTTTTACTTCATAGTGAAATGAAAATTTAGATTAGCTGACAGCCAATGACCCCTGGTAGAAAATGGAAATTGGTTTTTAAAGCAGCAAGCTGTTTAAACAAGTTCCATGGCAAACTGAATAGGCAGACCAGGAAGTCCCAAGTGACCCCTAGCTAAGGGCTCACTGCGGGAAAATAAGTCCTTGGTCAGGACAAGCACTCATGGTCCAAGTGTAAGTCTTGTGTTTTCCATTATAATCTAGTTTACCCACGATTTCCCTAGATACAGAATCTCTCTCTGCACCATACCATCTTAGGGCAGGCTTCACCTACCATGGGACTGTCACCACAGCAAGGCATGTCATTTGGGGAGGCTGGATGGGTGGGGGTGGAAGGCCATATCAATGTTGGGATTGTCACATGGTAACTCTCCTCCCCACTACCACTGTAGGGGGCAAAAAGGGTAGTACAAGGGGATCAGGCCTGGGGAGATCTATGGCAGGTAAAGAGGAATGCAGGGCAAGCCTTATGATGTCCTCTTACCTGTTCTCTATGTACCTCAGCTGCAGTACAGCATCTGGCTTATACATTTTAAAGATAACCTAGGCCATCTCTCTCTCACACACCCACCCACCCCCTACAGCTAAATGTTTGAGCTGCTTCTTGTTTGGAACACCTGGCTATTATTTTAATATCTTGGAAGCTGGTTTCCCCTGAACTTGCTTTTCTATGAAGCACGATATTTTAACTCCTAGCTAGGATAATTTAAAACCTGTGCAAAAATGGGGTTTTAATTACAACCTCTGCAGAGCAGCATTCTTCATCTGAAGCTAGAAACCCAAGACGATGCAAATCAGCACAGCCCTGCTAACGTCAATGGAACTACATTGATTTACAGCAGTTTAGGGTCTCCCCCACACTTATAGCATTTTCCTGACCTGTAAGTTTGCATGAGGTAGGAGTTTTCATTGCCACTATTGGCCTGGGGCTTAGATTTTTTTTTCAGGAATATTCCATTTCCAGGTATGTTCTGAACCTCAAGTGCCCCAAGTCCAGAGCAAAAGTGTTTTCCAGGTTCCATATTAGTGTGTACGGATGTTACCCGGATAGGATGGTAACTTTTCATCACTATTACCTCCTTAAGAATAGTTTAAAAAACAAAACACAAACAAAAACCAAAAAAAATGAGACAAGAGACAATCCTGGGGCAGAAATATCTAGAAGGACAGAATACAGCATTACTCTTCTTTTTGCTTTGGAAGAATCTTAAAAAGGAAGAAAGAAACAAATTGTGTTTACTAATGCTATTGGTACTCTAAGAGCACCTCGTAGTTGTCACGGAACCAAGTCTTGCAAGGCAATGAGCAAACAGGATATATCTACAATGCAATCACAGCATCTCATCAGGATGTATTAGCCTGCATTGAGCCATTCTGGGGCAGCCAGACCGCTAGCACAAGCTCACTTGGGGAGCTGTATACCGCTCCATCATCACTTCTGCGATGGCAATGTAGACAGTTCTTCAGAAGACAGACATAGACACTTCATGCCACAAATGACCATGCTTTTTCCTACTTTACTTAATATTAAAAAACAGACCCCCTTTCCATTCCCATTTTTGTGACAGACCATGATGGTGATGTCAGCATAGGCCAAACCTATATGCAGAGAAAGGGATATCCCAAACACTATTACAAACCCATCTGTAGATTCACTGCACTGGGGCAAGAAGCACCTTGCACAGATATGGCCACCTTAGTTTGAAAGAAAAGAAGCGGATGGGAAGGAAGGGTTTCTTCTAGTCAAACAGGTCAGTAAGAAGTCAAAAAACATTCACTGTCCCAGCAACCTGCTACAGTACTTGATGACCAGCCCACCCTGTGGAACCCAGAAACCTTTGCAGTTCATATGGGAAGCCAGGGTATTGAAGCAGTCAACACTGAAAAAGCACCTTTTTTCTCACCTGCATTGGACTCAGCACTAATGTACGCATGTTTATTTAGTTATTTTTCCAGCAGGGGGCAATAAAACATTGAACACACTGAGGACATGCCATCTGTGCAATATACAGCTACTGAGTCAGACTGAGCATCCTGGATCATTCCATACCATCTCCGTAGTGCAGTAGGGACTCCAGCCATTCCAGGGGAGATGAGTGGGTTCTTCCTCCTGAGTTTTAAGCTAAATGTTTTTCATCCCGGAGAGAGTCCAAGCTGGAAGCCTGGAGCCGTGCATTCACATGGGATGGATTCTGGCTGTGACCTTACATAAACTGCTAGAAGCCCAGTACCACTGGTACCACACACACACACACACACTTAGCAGCTTTAATAATTCTTCATTCAGGTGACAGAGACCAGCCTCCCTCCCTACACAGAGTAGTTACTAGGATGAAAGATGTTCTCAAATAAGCCCTTCCTCTTTGCATTTGACTCTTGCCTCTTCCAAGAGCAGCAGCTGCAACTATAGGAACTAAAGTGCAGAAAAGCCACTCCCTGGGGATGACCCCACTACTCTCCACTCCATCTTCCATTGCACTGTAGGCCAAGAAGGGTTGCTGTTGAGTCTCAGTTTTACTGGAACCTGCCCCATTGCCATTTTGGCTTTGACATGCTGAATGCTACTCCAAGCCTCACCTCAGCTGCAGCCCCCCTCAGCCTACACACTGCTGAAAGCCAGTTCATCTCCAGGGCTTTCACTAACAGCCTAACAGCAGGGCTGGGAGAAGACTGGCTTTGTTGCTGGGATGGACCAAAGGGAATGGAGAAGCTCTGATAGAGGATGAATCAAGAGCTGAGGGGGAAGGGAACAAGAACATCCTCATAAACCATGTGCTCCTGTGTACCTCTTGGAGACCATGTGAGAAGATAGAAAAAAACCCTCCTGCCTCAGACAACAGAAGCAGATGAGAGCTCTGCTCAGCGCATCTCCAGGCTGCTGGTGAAGGGGATTAAAGATGTGGCCCATAGTGACCCATAGTGCTGTTCCCCTACAAACCCAGACCCTTCTACTTCCATCTTCATCTACAGCATTAGACCCTCCCCCATTTCATTATTGGCTTGCTGCCAGGACCCTGGGCATGCACACTGTGTAGGACTGGGGCTGGGGGCAGGCTTTCAGCACTGGCAATGGGAGGCAGGCACAGTGGAAGGAAGAGCCAGGCAGTACCACTTGCTGTAAAGTCAAAAAGGTTGCCCAGGTGGCACCAGACTCCTGCCGAAAGCGGACCTCTCTGAGATTCTGCCACCTCATCACCGAGTTTAGCCTAGTCCAGCCTCAGGCAGGGGGGTCCTTCCACACTGGCCTCCTTCCTTTGAAGGCCCTGGGCTTGGCATGTACATAAAAGGTGTTCACTTCCCTGCAGTTTCACAGAGAGCCCCTACTCTGGGGCTCCCCTCTCAGGACTGTCACATTGCTCTTTGGCAATCCCTTTCACATGCCTAATTAAACCAGCATAGCTCTCCCCTAAAGTGAAGAGGTGCATTGAAGTCCACAGTGAGGTGCCTCACAAAGGCCACAGATGTTTTGGTCAGTGTCCCCCGTGGAACTGCCAGAGCCCCGAGTGGCAACAGCAACCGCAGCAGACGAAAGGAGGGTGGTTAGGTATTAGGATTTTCTTTTTTAGACTAACCAGCTTCTTGGCTTCAAAGGCATCTCTCTCATCTCGAAGCTTCTTGTTCATCTCTCTGTTCCAAAGGAAGATAAGAGACACAAGCAGAGATCAATGTATGAAAGAAGAGGCAAAAAAAAATACCCTTATTGCCTGGCAAATGGGATTTGGGGTCTCAGTCTGGATAGTATCTGAGCACCATAGTGGCCCCTTAAACAGCAAGGAAAAAATCAATTCCCTCCACCAGGAATCACTGGATAAATAATATGCCTTGACTTATACAGAGACAATTAGGCCAAAAGGATCACAATGGTCCTTGAGAGGATTCATATATAGCTGAATGTCTGTGTACACACACAGAGCAAGGAAGCACCCTGTCAGGGACCATTGTAATCCTTTTGGCTTATCTATATCGCGCGTGTGCGCACGTGCGTGTAGATAGATATAGCCTGGGGGGGGGAATAGATACACACCTACACAGGGCTATACATGTATTACACACACACACACACACACACACACACACACACACACACACACACACACACAGGGCTCTATATATCTATACCTATCGAGAGAGATAGCTGTGTGTGTACACACACACACACTATTTATATTACACATATACATACACAAAATATATACGCATGCATTCACACACATACACACCATCATGTATTACAACAGCTTTCTGAAGAGAAAGAATCAGACCACAACACTGTTGGCACATGCAGAAAGGACACTCGGACCTAATGTACTAGCTCAAAACATCTTCAGGTACTGGCTGAATAACTCCTTATCCCTATCCTGAACAACACTCAGCTCTGGAAATCAGATAGATGCCTCAGACTCAGAGCAAAGAAGCTGCCCTGTTAGCTGCCAGGTTGTTTTTACCAGTTTCTGCCTGCACTCGGGAGAATGTCCTTTCTCCACCCAGCTTCTCCTCCCCTCTATTCTGAAGCTGGAATTTGTCCAGGCTCCCCATACCTGAGGAGCTCCAGCTGTCTCAGGAGGCTTTGTTTTTCTTTCTGCATGTTCTTAGAGACTCTAAATACATCCCTGAGTCAAGGAGAGAAAATAAGATTAAAACAACAAAAAAAGACTGAGGGGAAAAAAATTCCTCACATGCAAACATGTACTGTACGTTTCTGCCAAAGCTACCAGCCTGGCAGCTGCAACAATAGCTTTACTGACTGGATGCAGCATTAGTTTGAGGGTCAGAAGACCTTGTTTTAAACTAGCTTCACTCTGTTCCACATGGGAGACTCACCTTCCCTCCTTGCATTTCAATTCCCCAATGGTAAAACCTCTGTTCATAAGGTGCTTGGAGCTCTATAGGTGAGCAGCTGCTATGGACAGGCTAAATATTAGCTAAAGCTTGAAGACACACCTGACAATGGTCCCAATAGACAGCAATACACAAATAGATAGCATATACCCTGCTGAGGATGCAATTAACTGGTTGAAGCACATGGAAGAGGAGACCTATTGTGCTGCATACAGAAAGAAAAAGTTCTTTACATTTCTCCAGTGCTTTCCAGTCAGCATCTAGTGACATTAATTAATTTAGCCTCATAATACCTATATTTAGAGAGGTTGTACATAACCAGTAAGAAAACCCAAGATTGGTTTTTTTCAAAAAAAACAACAACCCCCAAATGAGGTAACAAGCTTGTGACAATATGAGAGAATGAAAGCTAAGTTTTCTTCTATTCTTTAACCACCATACTTCTCCTTTTACCAAGTTCCAGGTAAGGCAAATCATGCAGAAGCAGCTCACAAGTCGAACCAAATGCTCTGCAACCCCCAGCCAGGCACACCTGTCCTTCTCCTCCTGTTCCATCTGTGACTTTTTCTGAAGCCTCTGCAAATGGCCCCTGGCTACCTCCAGCTCCCACTTATTTTTCTCCAGTTGCTCCAGAAGGCTTTCATTCAGGTGTCTGAGCCGCTCATTCTGCACTCGGGTCTCCAGTTGCTCCGAGTTCAGTGACTGCAGCTGGTGTTCTAGCTGTGAAAGCAGAATGAGAGAAACAGAGAGAGACAGCGAGAAGACAAAAAGTTTTTAAATAATGAATCACGTACCAGACTTGAGCTGCCATAATTGTAAAACAGGCCAGAAGAGCACCACACATACACACATGCAATGCCATTGAGGAGATGGTCCAGAGGCCACACAAAAAGGTTAGCATTATATACCAGGGGACTTATGGCAAGAAGCTGGGAAACTCAAAACCTGTGACCTGTACTCACCTATTGACTCCTTGCATCACTACACTGGATTTACAATCTCACCCTAGCACACAAATGACCAAGTCACACCCTGATGTGGAACAGAAGTAGCAAAAACAGTATGGAGAAGAGTCAGGGATGGAGGAACAGCAGTAATTCTGCTGATCTTTGATCCAGAAGAGGTCTTTACTATCAGCAACTAACACTCCCGGTCATTGTAATGAAACCCAACATGCCAGGTGCTATGGAAAAGAAAGTATATACTAAGTTTTAGATATTGGATGGATACACACAGATACATGGAGGAATACATGGAGAAAACACTGTTCAGCAGCACCACTTTCATTTAGATTAGCGGGTTTGGGGTTTTTCTTGCTTAGGAGCTGTCACATGATCACAGCAAGGGCCTGGAAGATTTCCTGCATTTCACTCAAAATCTTACCCTATCGCTGTCAGCTCACAAAATAACAATGCAAAGGGCACAAGAGAATTGGGCACCCTGTTCCCTTAAGTCACCTGGACTGAAAGGGTGGTATGCATCAGAAGTTCAAACACAAACCATTGTCAGGCCTGGACTGATCTTCTTTTAAGCTACCTGGTATTCATTTTATATGAATTATATTAATTTTTACTGTTGTATTGTTTAACTTAGCTTTTTTATGACTTAGCTTAAATTTCATTTTATAGTAGCCTAGAGTTATTATAAATTAAGTTTGTTATTCAAAATAAAACCTTTTTTTTGTAACATTTAGAATGTATGGATGAATGAACGTAGAGTAACTGAGAAAGTACTGTATGTTGTGTGTCAACAAACCAAGTTACCAAATGGTGAACTGTGTTGGGAAAAGGCCAAAGAGGCAATTCTGTACCAGGCAAGGAACCAAGATTAAAAGGCAGGGCCTGCAACGCTTCAAGGCTAAAAGACTCCCCTTTGTGCCAGACACAGCCCACACCAGTGATAACGAAGGAATGTTGTAAACAGATTGAAGAGCATCACCTAAGGACAGTGATGGATGAGCCTGACCACATGTCAGGATGGAAAAGTACTGTGAGTTTGGACAAAGACTTGGTTCCCCTTTTAAAGGGGAGAGACTTAGCAGCAAGGACTTGGGTCTGTTCTGCACAATATCAAGGAGCGTCAGTATGCATCTGACAGAAGGCCTGGCTCCCCCCTCTTGCTCAGCTTAGCTGGTCACTAAGTTGATTCGAGCAACTAAGAACTGGTAATATTTTAACATCTGCAGAACTGTTGGTGTGTCTGTGTGTGTGACTGAGTGCGTATGTGATGTTTTAATGTTTTTATATGTCCAACAAACATGGCATATTGCCTTGTCCCCTAATAAGGATCCTGCTTGTTTAAATTTACTGTATGCCCAGTGCGTACAACACCATGACTGACCCAAGCTTAACCCTGTAACTGGGTGCTTGGCTCAGGTGGGAGCCCAACTGTGGGGGAGTCATGAGTAATAGTCTGCCTGCTCCAGGGCTTGATGATTGCCTGGCCCAGAGGAAGTTAAAAGCTCCCAGAAGACTGTGGTGCTGAAAAGGCAGCACAGAACCGGGGTTGCCCTCTCTAGGTCTGAGGAATGACCACAGGTTTGTTGTTTCTGTATTCATTTGTTTTGTTATTGATATTGTTTCCTATGAGGATAAGTTTATTTTCCCAGAGAAAATAAAAGCTGAATAACAACCTACTACAAACCCCTTGGGAACAAACAGATATCCATAGATCCATAGATTGTAAGGCTGGAAGGGACTTTGGAAGATCATCATGTCCAGCCCCCTGCACCAAGCAGGAAATAACAGGTGACCCCAGTAAGGTGCCCGTCCAGTCTCCTCTTGAAGATTTCCAGGGTAGGCGATTGTATCACCTCTGGAGGTGGCTTATTCCAGAGTCTGGACACCCTAGTTGTGAAGTAGTTTTTTCCTAATGTTGAGCCTGAAATCGTCTTCCAGGAGTCTGTGCCTATATAACCCTGGCAGCAGCACTACCCACCAGCCACGTCCAAATTTTTGGGATCCTGGGGTGACAATAGGTCTTGGTCTACTCCCACTCTGTCTACAGGCTGAGAGCACCACTCACAGGAGTGCTCTCCTGTGGTCCTCCCACACTAGACCACACACTAAATAACTATTTACAATAATTTATTATTTACAATAATGACTGGGAGATTGTTATTTATGGGATGTCAAATTTGCCAAACAAAATATTTCAATGAGCTCAATAATAATCTATACCAGCAGATAAAGCAAATACTTATCATATAACAAAAGCAATTATGTTATCAACTTTAACACTCAGGCAACTTACAGCAGGTATATACACTTAGTCAACCAGGTCTCCACAAAATCACTCTGCCTGCAGCAAAGTAGTCCACTGTGCAGTGGCTGCAGTGGAGCCCTAGGGAGCAGTGCTCGCCCCGCCTCAGAAGAGGGGTGGCAATGCCGTCATCCGAACAGAAGATGGGGCTGCCTGTCAGGACCTCAGGTGTGCCTGCTCCAAAGACCAGGGTTTCTTCCCTTTTCCAGTCTTTCCTGGATGCCTGCAATCAATCACACCATTCCCCAGACACTTCCCAAGGCAGCTCCCATGTTTGGCACCTGGAGTGGCCCTTCTCAGCTGTACGTTATTGAGCTCTCTGCTGGAGGTCCCCCACAGCCACGATTCCCTGCTGCTTTCTGCAGCTCCCCCAGACAATCTCCTCAAGCAACCCCCATCCCCGATTCCCTCCAGTGACTCCCTGCACCCGGGGCTCTTAAGAGTGAGGAGGGGAACCCGTTTGCACAACCCCTGCTCCTTCTGTAAAGGATACCAGGCAATCCTGGGTACTCATTAGCATGTACTGTATTTCCTCAGCAGCAGGTTGAGTTAAAAGACAAGGAGGGATATCATCTCTTACACCCTTTCCCTCTAATGGGAGCATACGTACTCCGAGTTCTGTTCCTTCTGAAAACTTTTATGTCAGATGCTTATCAGAAAGCAAGAGTACATGAGCCCACGCATGGCTTATCTGGCTCTGAATCATCTCAACAGAAGACTCAGGCAGAATGTAAACATTCAGCACTACTCTGCACTGCATGGTACGCCACACCTGCTCAAACAGGCCTGAAGGAGACAGGTGGTGAGCACGCATATTGAACTGTGAGGGGTGTTTGCCATGACAGATCATTCATCAAGGGCTCCTTGGAAGGCCAGATAAGCAGCCTTGTCTGTGAGGAAGCCTTGCAGACAGGCACCCTTGAAGCTGAAATCTTTTAGCATCCTAACTCCCCTGGAGCACATGCAACCTCAGTTATTGAACACCATCTTTTGAAGCCTTTCTGTCCTATATGCAAGCCAGCATATCTCTATGCATATCAATCCTCATTTATACAGACTGATTTTCTGCCACTCACGCAATCTGGAGAGTTGGGCTCTACCAGAGTCCTGTTTGCATAGGACCAAATCAAAGCAGTGCTCTGGGCCAGTTATGCCATATACACAAAAGAAATGAAGGTCTCCGTTTGGCTTGCTGCCACAATCGTTTCATTTGGTGAATTTCAGACTATAGCCCTTCTCCCCTATTTCCTCCAAACCACTTCTGAAAGCCATCTCTTTACAAAGCATCTCTGCTAGAGTTGGTTGGAAAATGGGAATATTTCCCCAGCAGCAGTATAAAAACAAAAACAATCTGTATTTTTACCTGTTGGAAAAAGAAATATCTGCTGTCAAAAAACTGAATTTTTCTATTAAAAAAATTAGAGATTTGGGGGAGGAAGGGGAGCAAAAAGACACCTCTAGTGAAAACTTAATATTCTGTCTAGAAAAAAAAGTTTTGATGGGCTCTAATTCCAGTTGTGATGATTACATGAGAGCCTGTATATATACTGAATCACACTAGCTGGTACTCTCAGGCTACAGGCCTCTCAAGGCTTTGCTGCTCATCTGAGTTTGTCTAGGATACAGAAAGCTGGTTCGTAGAAATTGCTTACCACCTGGTCATGACCCCATCCCCTCCCTTAGAGTTCCCCATCTCAAAACAGGAACTCTTGCCATCACATGCAGCCAGCTCTGAATCAGGGTGAGCACCCCAGGCCCTGCACTTTAGGGGTCCCCAAGGAGCTGGGCGGAGTAGCACAACAACTCTGCACTGCCGCCAGCTTCACATCCGGCCCCTCGGCACCCTCTTCTCCCTTGGGCTGTTACCCACCAGCATGTCCGGCCACTCACCACCCACCCCCCCCCATCACCACCAAATCTGCCGCCGGCTTCCTCGTGTTCAGGGCCGGGGCTCCATACAGGCCGATTTGCCCTGGGCCCCACACCCTGCTCGGGTTGTCTCTGCCAGCAACAAAAGACCATTTGGATATTTACTAGCATCTCTGAGAGCATTCCCAAGTCATAGAATCATAGGAAGTGAGGGTTGGAAGGGGCCTCAGGAGGTCATCTAGTCCAACCTCCTGCTCAAAGTAAGACCATCCCCAACTAGATCATCCCAGCCAGGGCTTTGTCTACCCAGGTCTTAAAAACCTCCAAGGATGGAGATTCCACCACCTCTCTGGGTAACCTGTTCCAGTGTTTTACTGCCCTCCTAGTGAGAAAATTCTTCCTAATATCTAACCTAAACTTCCCTTGCTGCAACTTGAGACCGTTACTCCTTGTTCTGTCATCTGTCACCACTGAAAACTGTTTAGCTCAATCCTCTTTCAAACCCCTCTTCAGGTAGTTGAAGGCTGCTGTTAAGTCTCCTCTCAGTCTCCTCTTCTCCAGACTAATAAGCCCAGTTCCCTCAGTCTCTCCTCCTAAGTCATGTCCCCCAGCCCCCTTACCATTTTTGTCACCGTCTGCTGGACCCTCTCCAATTTGTTCACATCCTTTCTGTAGTGGGGGGCCCATCACTGAACACAGCACTCCAGATGTGGCCTCACCAGTGCTGAATAGAGGGAAATAATCACTTCCCCTGGCGTACTGGGCTGCATTGGTAAATCTGTTGCCAGTAGGCTGTTAGCCTTCTTCGCAACAAGGGCACACTGCTGGCTCATATTCAGCTTACTGTGCCCTATAACCCCCAGGTCCTTTTCTGCAGAGCTGCTGCCCAGCCAGGCATGCACTTTTAACCTTCCAATTTTTTTACTTCCTACCACTGCCAGATGAACTGTCAGTGAGGAATGTAAGAACGGATTCCAAAAACGTATGTAAAATTAAACAGATATACTGAAGCAGCTTTTTAAAAAAAGGCATGCAGGACAAGCCAGCCCCCAATGGTGACAGCTGGAATTGGCCCCATCACCATCCACTTCCATGAGAGCTGGAGCTGGTGAGGCTTGCACATTGCCAAGGGCAATCCAGAGAAGGAGCATATCCAAGGAAGGAGTGGGGGGATGCATCGTTGTTCCTCCTCAGGAAGGCCACATTACCTTTTTCTGCCGGTAGAGGATTTTCTCCAGTTCCTGCTCCTTGCTGCGCAGCTCTTTCTGCAGCAGGCTGCTCTTTTCATGCCTCAGTGACTCCTGTGTGGGGGGTAAAGGGCCACAGCTCTTCATTCTGTACAGTGGCCGGGGGCTAATACTTCCAAACATCAGGGCATGAAAGAGATGATAACGCCATCCTCTGCCCTAAAGTCAGCGGCTAAATCAAGGTTTCCCAACTTTTTCCAGCCCAAGGCGCACACATAACCATTTTCCGTAGCACACCTGTTAAAGCATTCCCCATCCTCATACCTATTGTAGATCATTGCCATGGCTGAATTCCACGGCGCACCTGTTCATTTCTGATGGCACACTTTTGTGCCGCGGCACGCTGGTTGGGAAACACTGTGCTAAATGACACTCAACCCCTGGCTTCAGAGTTGGGAAGGGTTTAGGCCTTTCCACTTGGAAAGAAGGATTTACCTGACAGAGCAGTCTCTCCCTTTCTACTTTGATCTGCTGCTCCATTTCTTCATAAAGGCACCTGACTTCTCTGTCATGATCTGTCTCCTTCCTACAAAGGGGTAGTGAAAAGAGAGAGAGAGAGAGAATGTAAATGTGGAAGAGGAAGAAATGGAAAGGACAAGGAATGGGAAAATTTTACTGAATAAGAAAGGTGTGTGTGTTAGGGAAGACGGGGGTGTTGAAATGAATTCAGGATTCACAATAAGAGCTGCCCAGGTTCCCAGAGCTCCAGGCTCATAGACAGCTAAAGGGATTCTAATACTACTAGAAGTCTTTATGGGTGCATTTTAACTTGCACCCAATTTTATTTTTAGAGTAAACCTATCCCTAGGAGCTAGCAAGCTGCTATGCATTAATGTAATATCATTCTGAGGAGAATGGGATAGGGTAGACAAGCCACCATTATACCTAGCACAGAAGTCCCCGTTTGCTCATCCAGCCTAGCTAGCATCAGGTTTTCCTGGTATTTCAGGAAAAATGGTGAGCTAGGTTGTATAGAACGAGCCTCAGTTGGTTCCCTGGAGGCCACAGACGAGTGACCACACAAGTCTTCTTACCTTTTCAGTGCCTGCTCCATCGATTCCCTCTCCTGATTCACCTCCCTGATGTACGAGGAGACACGGAACAGGAACTCCTCAAAATTGGCCAAGAGCTCTGGTCGTTCCTTCCGGAGCCGAGCCCACAGCTCCCGAACCTCACTCTGACTGGAGCAAACATCCAAGAGGGAAGGGAGACAACAGGGGCATTTCCAAGTTATCACAGGATTATGCTTGCTTTTCCTCTCTCATATGTCCAAGAGGAGAGGGGTGCTCCCCCTCAACTTCCCGGGCAGCATTGGAAGGGGCTATGATACTGAGATCAGGACCTGGACAGGAACCCAACGTGTCTGACACAAGAACTATTTGGATTGGTGAATGGTGTGAAAACTCCCTCCCAGCCTCCTCACCTGTTCCCCTCTCGCTCTCATGTGTCTATCAATCCAGTTACTAGGCAGCCAACTCGCTGCCACTGCCCACGCGATGGGCCTCAGGTAAGAGGGTGCGAGTGTAACCTCTCTACTGTTTTGAGCTCTGACCTCATGACCTGAAGGCAGGGACTTAAGGCCATGTCACGCCATTAGGTAACTGTGATGTTTTTCAAATCGATTGGCTGGCATCAAATGACACCTGACCTTGACTGGGTCCAGGTGCTGAGGTCAGGAGGGTCCGTGCAGGAAGAAGAGAGGTGGACGTTTTAAAACACACACACAGAAACATGGACCTCTGCAGCTCTCCCTCATTCACTGGATGCAGAAGTGAGTAACTTACCAGAAACATAACTAGGAACTTAGTTTAATGTACTCTAGTTGTGTATCAAAAGGCTACCAAGCTACTTCTGTTTGCTCAGGGTTATTCTTTTGGTACTTCTCTGACTTGTACCCCTCCCCATGCCTACCCTCTCTACCCAATAAAGCTATCCGTTATAGCCAGCCTTGTTGTACATGCTTGAGAGGGATTGGGCAAGCCTTCTTGCTCCCTGTACTCAGCTGACTAAGGGAGGCCACTTTCTATGCTTCAGGCTATGAGAAGCACCCAGATATATTCTGCTGGGGTTAAGCAACCCTTAGGTCTACAGGGTCTATGTGTCCTGGGCAGCACAGGGCACAGACAAAGACCAGAGTCTGGATGGTGGCAGCAGTACCCTAGGCTTGCAGGTGTGCTCCAAGAAGGGGGTTGGCCATAAGTTGGCACCCCTGGGGAAGCATCCAAAGTTTGGTTTTTGGCAGGGTGCAGTGAGGCAGGTGGCTCAGCACAGGAGTGCCCCCTACTGGCCCACCACAGATGGTATCAATGAATTAAGAGAGGTGCTTAGCCATGTTAGTTTGAAGTCAGAGTAGATATGCATCTTTATAGGCTAACTAAATAATGAGCAAGAGAGTGAGAGAGCAAGCTCTCTCATGTACTTTTACAGCATCTTCTGAAGTGAACTTGGGCTCACAAAAGCTTGTGCACTCTCTCTCTCCATGTTATTTTGTTAGTCTATAAAAGGTGCGTATCTACCCTGCCTTCTATCAGTGAATGAAGTCATCATCTGAAAAAATTCACCCTAGCAAACAAACTGTGCATTGCTAACACCAAACTCTCAAATCTGGAGTGGGACCCCCAAGATCATGAGTTTGGCTTAAAACCTGGGAGACTTAAATAGTAATAAATTAGGTGCAACCCAGCAAGAAAAAAAAGCAATAATTCAAATATCTTCAGGCCCTTTACAAGTGTCAGCTTTCCACCACTCTTGCAAGGTAGAGCAGTCTGGCCCACATTATATTATAGAGGGGTCAACTGAGGTACCAAAAGCCCCACATCAAGCTCATGATGAAGCTAAAAATAGTAGCTGGGAGTTTTGTCTTCTACTCCACCACTCCAAGCACTAAACTGTCTTAACTTTTTTCTTTAAAAGGAAATTAAACTCCCTTCTCAAGAAAGGTTTAACCATTCATTTAAAAAAAATAAAATAATAATCACACATCCAGAAGCCACCCTTTAAATTATTTTTTCTTAGTGTGTGAAGGAAAGAACCTGAGATGTCTTTGAACCGCTGTATAAACAGTAATAACCCTGCCCCCCCACCCAAACCTGCTACTCTTCCCAATACCAAATGCAAGGTTTAAATGCTGTTCACACAGTCTTTTGGGATAAGTGCCATATTTTCATTCTACATTTGAACAGCACTTGGGGCAGTGGGAAGTAGTTCAAACTGGAAATCTTAGGTGCTACCACCATACAAGTTATAAACCAAGGTAAAAAAAAGACAGGTTAATTCTTAGCACTCTCAATTTAAAATAGCAATACTTAAGATGATGGAATTAAAGAGGGAATTTCAAAAGCATCTACAAGGGATATGAGCACAGAGCTCATTGAGAATCCAACAGGACACGTGCTTTTAATCTTATTACGCATTTGTGAGAGAATCTCCCCTTCCGTACTTACAAAGTACAAAACCCATTTGAGCCACAGAAGCAATGATAGTCAAGCTGGTCAACATTTTTCCATCCAGTTTTTATACAAGAGGAGGAAAAATGGATATTATTCAAATAAATTTTTAAAGGAAAAATTAATGTGTCATTTTCACTAGATATTTCACAATCCTTTTGTGAACTGAAACATGACCACCATTTTTTTCCAATTACCAAAAACTCCAGATCTTAGTTTAAAAATAAAATCCTCATTACCATTTAATGAAAAATAAGTTAATTTGATCCTTATGACACAAAAACATGACAAGTATAGGTGAGAGTAGAAGTAACACAAGGTTGAATTAATTCCATTTTATAAAAAGCAAGATGGCCAGATACAAAATCAAAACTGTAACCTTATTTCACAATGTTTCTGTTGAACTCAGAGAATGGAAGACTTTATCATCTAGTGGTTAAGGCAATGCAAAAATATTCCCATTAATTGTGCCAGCTCCTTTGCTCAATATTTCTTAGCAGAGAGACCTGGGAGCAGCAATGGCTGGGATGGGAATATTCTTGTGGCAGGAGTCACTATGTGGTGCTGTTGTACAATCAGGCACCTAGCCCTTTTTCTTTGTATGCGAGTGTTTTTAGTCCGAAAAGAAACGTTTGCAGTGGTGGTGGTGGTTCTTTTATGCTAGGTTCTGAAAAAGGAAGTGAAGAAAGAGCAGGAAATTCTGCTTCCTGACTATAAGCAGGTCTTGAAGTAGATTTACTGCCTGGGTACAGGACACTGGCATTAGCCTGAAACTACTCATAGAATGGATTTCCCTGCATGCTATTGGACTGCCACCGTTCAAATATAATTTGGATTGGAAGTCAAACATTAGTTCAGAGTATAATAAACTCAGTGTCAAAATTATCTTACAGTGAAGAAAAAAAAAAAAAAACCTTGGAATTCTCCCCAACCAGCATATAAGTAATGGCAGGGTTAGAAAGAAGCACAGGTATCAGGAGAAGAAGAATATAATAAGTTCTATTTACAGTACATCATAGGAAACCAGGCCTGGAGGGACCTCATACGGTCAGTGTCCAGCCTCCTGCTCAAGGCATGATTATCCCCAACTAGTCTGTCCCAGCCAAGTGTCTGCAGAACCCAGATGAGCTCAGTCTACAACCCAGGGGCTGGATCTGATCCATGGAGCCATGTCATCTGGGCCACATGGGTCTGAAAATGAGCCAGTGGGGGAGCAGTGACAGCAACCTGCTGCAGCTCTTGGAGTTCTGGACCCATAGGGAGCCCCACGTGCCAGATGACACTGGTGTGCAGGGCCACTCTGTAGACAGATCTAGCATGCAGGTATGGATTGGAATATGTAGTTGCTCTACAACTGAATCTAGCACACAAACCCTTGACTAGATCAAGCTTGGAGACTGACTTTGCACCACTCACTTCCACCTGAATGGCCAGATAGGTTGAGCACCGCTGGTCTAACCTGCTCTTGAAAATTTCCCAGGATAGAGATCCCACAACTTCACTAGGTACCCTGTTCCAATGCTTAAATACCCTCGTAATCAAAGTTCGTCTTAATTTCCAACCTACGTTTCCTCTACTGAAACTTGAGGCCATTGCTTCTAATTCTGCCCCCTTCAGCCCACTTCCAAGTCATTAAGTGGTTCTTAAGCAGGCATATAGTTCTAGCCCTGACACACAAAGCTTTCAGTTAAAGATTAAAAGGAATAATAATAATAAAAAAAGAGAGAATATAAAGGGTATAGTTTTTATCCAGTACAGCATTTTATGCCATTTAATCTATTTTTGAAATATTATTTCTTTAAGGACTCTTCTCAAATCAGAAAAAAAGGTTGTCCACAGGGACAGCCTTTAGGAGGAGTCTTTCTAATTTCTTTGGACATTAGCAGAAGACCATGTCACCTTAGCATAATGGTGAAGTTACAGTTCTTTACACAGGGTAGTTAGCTCTGTTCAG
Organism: Alligator sinensis; assembly: GCF_000455745.1. NCBI lineage: Eukaryota > Metazoa > Chordata > Crocodylia > Alligatoridae > Alligator > Alligator sinensis. The sequence continues at coordinate 243,360 of NW_005842331.1, read as the reverse complement.
CTTCACTGGGTTTAATTTAAAAGGTATTTCACAGTAAATGTTGTTGTGAGATCCAGTGACCATTTCAAGATGCATCCTCTCCTGAGCCAACAGCGATAGGAAAAGCAGTGCTGGATACTGGTAAGAAGTTGGGCACTACAGCTTCTGACTGAGACACAGCAGCTTTCTAAGTGTCACAGTTCATGAGGTATCAGGTCATAGAAGTTGACATGGTAGCTGCATGTGTGACTACTAAATCCTGCTCCTGTACAACAGGATCCTAGGATCTCAGTGCAACCCTCCCCTGTTCATATTCAAGGGACAATCATGGAATAAGTCACCAACTAAAGAATCCGCAGCCACGTAGTTCAGAGAATTTTCTGTACACAGATAAATACCTCTACATTTGAAGAGCAGCTACAAAGGTATCATTTGGATCTGAATTATCTAGCATCCCTGGTGCAGAGATCCAAATCCCAGTAAGGTCTGTTTATCCCCTCATCCTTTAAGATAAAAATCAGTCCCAGGAAATGCAGCATGCACAGATCATTTTGAAAAAATACCTTGAAACGTAAGGTCTCCTGAATAAACAATGATACTATTTTTGACAAAGCAAGAGCTTACCCACAGCGTTCTCAATGTAAATCCCCATTGGCTGGTCGCTATCTCTTGGGCACTTTGACAACAGCTGTATGTCAAAATGGATAAATAAAAGTCTATAGCTTAGGAAACTCCCTGGGCAAGGTATTCTGTTAAGAACAGATCATGACCAGTCAGCTAAACTACTGTGACTGCAACCTGAAGAAGAGTGCATTGCATGAAAAAGCTTGTCTAATTATCCCAATAATCATGCAGTTGGTCCAATAAAAGATATCACCCACTTTCTGCATCACATTTCCATAGTAGCTCATGAATTCAGCACAAAAGACGGGATGAGGAAAGCCTATGCAACACTCCTAAAGCCATATCCCTGAAGATAACCAGCAGTACTTGATCAATCCCTTTGTGTTTCTGCTGACATGATATACTGCTATTATAAGAATACAACCAAATACAAGGCAAAAATCAGGGATGGTTCTCACTTACTCTTCCAAGACCTGGGCTGATCCAAGTTGCTCCAACATTGAACAAAATCGTTTCTCTTCTTCATCCTCTGTCTGATCCAGGTCATCTGACCATCCTGACTCAAAGGTCTCCTCATGTCTTGAGTGATCTGTACTCCCAGATCCTTGGAACAGATCGATCCCTATTAACTTCCCTGTTGGAGGGAGGGATGGGGGAAAGAAGGCATAAAAATCAGCTTTCCCAGTTCTGCTTGGGTAGCAACCTGAACCAGCTGTTCCTTGAGAACAAATCTAATGGTGCCTGTGCACTGTTAAATGAGCTTGCTGACTGAAAGCAACAATCCTTGTACAGTACCATTAAAAGAAAGCAGGAAACTGGCTTCTAATCTGTAACACTGGGCTCTTGTACTGCTCACATCACCAAACAATGTTGTTATCCAACAAGATGGTGGATATGAGCAGCAGGCACAGTACCTTGGGATTTTCAGAGGATGCTCAGCACTAAGCATTCACATTACCACTCCACTTCTGTATAACTAGAAGGGAAGGACACACCTGTGTGTGGCTGAGGCAATGGATGGGAATTGTGGGTTCAGTTCCCAGCTCTACCACAAACTCCTGTGAACCTACAAAAGCAACCAACATATATTTCCAGGCCCCATAGGAAAAATTAGGTCATAATCTTTTCTCTTTCTAACCCATTGTCTACATGTACAGAGAAACTGGAAAGGACCCAGAGGCAAAGATGATAAAAGGGGTTGAAAAGCAAGGAAAAAAGGCTGAAGAAACTAAGTATGCTTAGTTTAGGGAAAAGGCAACAAAAGGAGGGACATAACAGTTTTCAAATCTTGCAAAGACTACCATAAAAGATAACAATGCTTCTCCATCTTTGTTGCCACAGAGGGCAGGGGAAGTAACAATAGGCTTAAACTGCAAAGCAGGTTCAGATCAAATCTTGAGAAAAACTTTCTAACTCTAAACTCAGTTTGACAATGGAACAAGTTGTCCAGAAGAGCTGTGGGATCTCCTTCATTGGAAGGTTTCAAGCAGAGGCTGGGTGTGTCCTTGTCTGTGGTGGCTTAGAAATAGCGCATCCTGCCTCTTGGGTAAGGGGTTGGACTGAAAGGTCCATGAGGTCCCTTCCAGCCACATGATTCTATTTTGATGGTAGGTGCTGCAGGACAAGGACTGTGTCTTAAATGAGCTGGTACAATGCCTTCCAAAGAAAGTCTCTGAACAGAGTCACTCCATCCTTGCAAAAATGGCTTTAAGCCTGAGCTATGACCTAAGGGGTGTGGTTTTATGCTAGACAGGTAGCAGCTATTGCGAGCTAGGAAAAAGAGAGAGGGGGTGGGATGGATTTCTTTTTGAGCGAATAAACCAACTGATTTTCTCCATCACAAAAGACAAAGGCTTCAAGTGAGAAGGCGTCTTTATGAGCATTTAGTGATTCTGACTTTCTGCAGAACCCAGAGGCAATAGAATTGTGCTGTGTAACCTCAGCAGCAAGCCAATAACTTCTACTACTGCTGGAGCATCTCTTAAACAGGTGCCTGGTCTTGACTTCAAGATGGTAAGTATGAGGGGGGCACATCATTCTTCCAAAGCATGGAACAAGGAACCAGGAACTTTTAAGGTCTAATCCCAGCCCTACAACTGGTTTCTGACAGTAGGGAAGTCACTTAAGCCATCAATGCCTCAAGTCAATACCAGGGCTGGAATCTCAAAGCCACCAGTCCTAGTTCTAAACTGCATGTTCAGGCCAGGGGTCTCTGCTACATCTTTAGAAAGACAGCATTATGGGCTACTATTTGCATGAGACCTTATTAACAGGACATTGAGTTTTGTTTTATTGTGAATGAGGTCCCATCATTTCCTTGTCCCATATCCTCCTTGAACAGCCTTGATCAGTGGTTTCCAGGCATGTTCACAGAGATTAAGAGTACATCTGTCTCCATTTTTTGGACTGGTGAAAGTCCATAAATACAGAGCTGGCTGCCATTCTTTGACACACAGGAAATGTTTAAATAGGCTAGTCACACTACAATGCACACTCATGGTAGCAAGAGCTTACATTCCTGTAATTTGAGTGCCTGCTATGAACCTACAGGCTCAGCCCCAGCCTGTGGGTTGAAGCCCAATATGAAATATAGGCCTGCTGGGATCCCCACATGACTTGGCTAACTCATAAGCAGGGATCCTGATTTTCTCTGATAAAAAAAAAAAAAAAATCCAAAATTTTCTGATTTAAAAACGCTCAAAATCCACATTTTTCTGTGATTATACACACACATACAATATATAGTGGTGTTTTGTTTTAATTATGGAAAATGTGGTATTTGGGGTTTGTTTTTTTAAAACAAAATTTTGGATTTTTTTTTAAATCAGAGAAAACCAGGATCCCTGCTCATAAACCAGGTATAACATGGGAGAGCAGAGCACCTGGCACAGCTCATCCTCCAGCATTTGCTGGGCCTCAGCTACATGGCTCTGAGTACTATTACTAATGACAGTCACTACTTCAAAGAGCTAAAATCTTAAGCACTAATAAAGGAAACAATGGAACATCCAAGTGATACCTTTATCTTGTATACCTTTAAGCATGTGTATTTCTGTGGATTTTTATAAGGCCAGGCCCAGTTCAGCAAGGACTGCCAGAACCTCTGATACAAGAGGCTCTTCTGAAGGTCCAAAGCATGCTCTAATCTCTATTAAAGTCCTTAGAAAGGGAATTCCTATGACAGACACAGGGAGCCTGACAGACTATTGGGTAACTAATTTTACACTGGTCCAAAACTATTGGTATCAACAGGCACCCTCCCCACCTCCATATAAGCCTGGAGTAAGAGAACCCTTGTCTTTGCACAAAAGGTGGGTTTAAATGAAGTGAGATCAAGGGAAAAGCAGACACAAGGACTAAAGGCCTTGTCTAACCCACAGACTTACCCCAGTTACAGAACAGCATGGTTGGGAAGCTCATAGAGAGGCCAGTACTTGAGATTTGTCTGTAATCTGGAGAAGAGAAGACTGAGGGGGGATTTAAAAGCAGCCTTCAAATACCCCTGAAGGTGATTCCAAAGAGGATGGAGCTGGACTGTTCTCAGTGGTGGCAGATGAGAGAACAAGGAGCAATGTTCTTAAGTTGCAGCAACAGAAGTTTAGGTTGGATATTAGGAAAACATCTCAGTAAGGGGGTGGTGAAACACTGAAATGGGTTTCCTAGAGAAGTGGCGGAATCTCCAACTTTGAAGATTTTTAAGACCCGGCTAGACAAAGCCTTGGCTGGGATGATCTAGTTGGGGACGGTCCTGTTTTGAGCAGGGGGTTGGACTAGATGACTCCTGAGGTCCCTTTCAACCCTCATTTTCTATGATTTGCACATGGGGGCTTATACTTAGGTTCAAGGGTAGGTCAGCTCCACTGGTAAAGAAAGCCGCTGTGCTTGCTTGCACCAGAACTGTGATTCATGGAGCTGGCCCAGGGCTTCCCACGCATGGCAATCACTCTGGGGATTTGCCCCTGTTATAAGGGGGCAACAAAGTTCTAGCCTTTTCCCTTCAAGAAGTCAGTACTGCACATGGGAGCACCATGACAGCCACTTGAAGTGATGGTGGCACCTAAGAGGCTCCTGTCCCAGGACCTCATGAACAAAACACAGAACAGGCATTCCTGAGGTACTAGATGTCCCACCTGCAACAAAGAGCCCAACATAGCTTTAATGGGCAGGCTCCATGTTCTTGGGAAGGGAAATATGGAGGAGTACAGCTGGCCTCTGGCATGTCCTTGCTCTTACAGAGCATTTGTCCTTGCCCAGAGCTCAGGGAGCTGGCACCATCCTACGTGTGCCACTTGTGCTCATGCTCAGGGAATGCACAAAGCAGTGCTCTAAAAGATGAGCTGCAAGAGTAGGAACCACTAACAGGACAAACTACCTGCTCCCATCCCACTGAATACCCAACACAGGCATTCACTGAGCCAATACCCTGGGTTCTGAACAATGAAGCCAGCTGTGTTGCTTTTCAAAGCCCCTCTGAGAAAAAACTTCAGAGCTTCTCTCCTATTCATGAAGGAGGGGAGGGGCTCCATTTTGGGGTAACCGCCTAGAAACACCAAAAAACCCAGGGGGCCTAATTCTAATTTCCACTCTCTGGGGGGGAAAAATCAAAGTCCCTTTAGAAGCTCTTAGATCGATGGCCGTCTGTTTGTGTAGAGGGTAATATATTAAAATCTGGACCAAAGTTTTTTTTTTTCCCCAGAAGCAACTTTGAGGCACCTGAAATCAAACTCTCCACCTATTCAAGCAATGCAAGTTCATGGGTACCAAGATGCCTTTTAAAAAAGCAACAAAGCTGACTGGGGGTGTATTTACAGAGGCTTTATGAACAGCTAAGAGAAAGAAGTGCCCAGTGTAGAGATAGGTCATTGTTTTTCTTTATTGGTTGCAGCTTGTTCTGCCAGGGCTGCTGCTGATGAGGTCTTCTTTACAGCACCAGCATTCTCCTAGCAGCTAATAAAGGCGTACAGCAGCCTGTAGGAAAACAGATCTGCAACCGTAGTTCTGTGTTATCAAGTGAGCTATACTTCTATCAGCATATTTG
>NW_005842331.1:214983-237688 GCF_000455745.1 Alligator sinensis | reverse complement strand
CCGAATCACATCAATCAACTGGATGGAGCTCATTTCTGAGATAGATTTTTATTCCCTCATAAAACAAGGGTCCTGCTGCATCTGGCTGACCTCAAATTTCCTGCTGTTGGAAACATGGAAGGGAAATCCATGTATGGCACATCACCAGATACACACTCCTTCCATCTGTGATAAGCAAAGTTCAGAGATATGGCTGTTAGGTACAGGGAAGTACTGAAGGAACTGATAAAATAAGTGTTCTACAGGACATGAATAACAAGAATGCTTGGGAGGGATGGGAGCCATTTAAGAACTGTGTTACACATACCACCAAGAACAATATTCAATTAAGATGGAGGAGAGGGGTGAAGGATTGGTCTAAGCAGAAGGTAACAGTGTAAGAGCACCAACAAGCTGTCTTTCACCTCTCCATATACGGTACCAATTTGCATTTGCACAGATGCGCATTACCCGTGTCTATGCACTGCTCTTACCTAATCCCATGCTGAATTCAACAGGTGTCAGATACCCGTTATTGTTTTGCTCTAGGCTTTCAAAAACTGCTTCCAGTTGTTCATGGGTCAAAGGGAGTTCGCTCTGGAGCCGCTGTGGAGACAGAAGAGACAAGCCAAAGACCCAGATCAATCTAATCCAAATCTTTTCCCATAACTCCTAATGACCTCAGTTGTGTTGGGTCAGGCCTAGAGTGTTCATCCCAGTTTAAGGTGATGTTACAATAAATTGTCTGGATGGTATGGCAGAAAAAACTATTTTAGGTGCTGCCTCTGGGTGACAGTGTTACGGGTGCCTGAGAACTGCAAGTTAGATGAACAGCCAGGAGAGTACAGAGGGCATTCTCCTTTTTCCAGGTTACTTTGTTCTGAGGAGGACTCCTTCAGGATCAGCTATTCTTCTGCCTCCTCCCCATCATAAAACTTGTCTCCTTAATCCCCCCCAAGTCAGTCTCCCCACTTATCCTTCCTGACTGAGAAAGTTTGGACTTGGTTTCCAAGACCATCAGCAACTCTTTGTGGACACTTGTACATGCTTCTTGGGATAGAACAATGCGGTACTATGGGGCCAGCCCCCTTACCCTGTTACTCCCATCAGTGAGGAAACATGGCCTAGTGTGATGACACCTAGAAAAATTTGGGTTGGGGTCCCAGCTCTGCCACAGACCTCCTGTATCAGTACAAACAAGGCACGGTATCTCAGTGCCTCAGTTCTCCATCCATAAGATGGGAACAATGATAAAAATATAAAATAAGATAAAGGGTGAAAGAAAAAAAAAAAAAAAAAAGCAACACTTCCCGGCAGGGACATTTGCATACACTGCAGAGCACAAAGGTGCCTCAAATGAGATCAGGGCTCCAAGGAGCTACATACAGCAACTGAGATCCTGATCACGCCTGTTAGCTCTTAGTAATGCTTAACAAAGCCTGTTAACAAAAGCCCAGAAAATTATGCACAACCCATGACCAAACAGGTGAGCCAATTCCTGTTTACTGAGCACAACCTACACCTGTAATTAATGGTAAGCAGAAAGAGCTGGGACATAATTAGACTGTCAAATGTGAACTACAGATACAGCCATAAGAGGTGCATCTTAAGTAATAAAGCTGTAAAAAACAAACTGCCTTCCTCCCCCCACCAAAAAACCCTCCAAAAACTCCAACTTCCCCCCAAAACAACCCCAACCCCTCCCAAAAATCCCAAAAGGTGATTAAAAAGAATCCCTTAGAAAGCAGCACCTTTTCAGAGCAAAAATCACCAGGTGAGTCCTTGAGTTAGATTTTAAGGAAACCCTTACAGACCATCTACAGAAGAAGTTGCTGGCACAATTAAAAGGACAAAAAAAAATATCAAGTCATATTTCTTGTTTTGGAGGAAATGCAGTGGAGTAAGGGAGAAACATATTTTCAGAAAAACTGACAAAGGCAAAGCTTCAATTCTCTCCTTTTCAAGGGGTGAATGGCTGGCTAGAATAATCTCTGATGGACCTGTAGGCGACAGGGAGCTATTCAGGGCAACACAGAGGGCATCCTGCAGTGTGAAATGGAGACGTGCCCCTCCTATCCCAGCCCCAGATCCCATCCCTTTTACAGCTTCCTCCATGGGAAGAGAGCAGGACAGCTGTTCCTCTTACCTGCATGTCCAACTTGGTGATGAAGCCTTTCCCCTCCTTATCACACAGCTGGAAAAGCTCCCTAGCCTTCTCCAGCATCTCCACCTGAACATCTTCTGCTTCACTCAAGGGATGGGAAGGGGAGGCATCAACAGCCATCCCATCCTCTTCTTCCTCTCCCTCCCAGTGGGCATATCCCCTCTGGCTCGCCATCTTCCCTAAACTCTCCCAGCTGGGGCTGGGACAGGTTGAATAGCTGGAATGGAAGAAACAGAAACAAATACATTAAAAAAAACCAAACCTGTGTGCTCCTCCATTTCCACCCTTTCCACACACATTTAAAATAAGGAGATTCATGCTCCACTCTGCACCTTCTCCTCCAAGTGGGAAGCACAATAGCCATAGATGTCACTGGGGGCAAACAGAAGGGGAAGAAAAGCAGCCTTAGGGAGACTGCCTTACAGAAGGCTGTGCACTACATACAAGGCACAGGTGTCCCTGAGCCTATGGTGCGCCCTTTACTCTGATGGGGCTTTCACAGTCAATGCCTAAAAAAGGACATGCCCCATTTTTTTCTCTTTCTGCCCAAGTCCTACAGTGATTTGCACTGGAGAGAGTTGATTGTCAATGAAAAGATTTAGCAATGTGCAGTCATTATAGGATTGAGGAATGGCCAGGAAGGGGTAAAGCCTTTATGGCTAGGGACAGACATTCAAAAAGCCTGAGCCTAAATTGATCCAATCTTTGCAGGTTAGTCTAACCTGGCTAGACTAAACCACTTTGTAACCATACGGACATCCCCTCTCGACTGAAAAAAAAGAAAAAAAAAATGCAGGCACATGCCTGCAGTGGCTTGGGCAAGAAGCTGGGGGTGGGGGCCTCCTTCTCTTCTACAGTGCTGAGCTGAGGGGGGCATGGCCAGGCCCTGGCAGGATGCTCTGATTAGGAAGAGGTTCCCCACTCCTGACCAGCCCAGCAGGGAATTGATAACACAGTGTTTATATCACCCCTAACTCAGTGTTTATCACCCCATTAAGAAAACAGAGGGACATTATCGGCTACCTGTTGATTCTGCCTTTGTCCTGTCTGAGACCGTAGTCAGCATGTGGCCTGCTAGCTAATGCTGTGCATCTGTGTAAGGCAGAGGGGATGGCAGAATCCCTGCTTGTGGTGGGGAGCAGAAGCCAGGTAGATGCCTGCAGTCTTTGCAGAGCTGCAGCCGGGGAGCAGAGGGGAGGGGCCAGCCCTGCTGTGGAGAAGAGAGCCCTGCTCAGCCCAGAGAGCATACCCCCAGCATCCTGGCATCTGGTTTATCTTAAACCAGCAAGGGGTCTGGGACAGACATTGCATAAACCTGGTTGAATGTAGTATCAGACTTAAAACTGGTTTGACCTAAATCAGTATCTGAAACCAGTTTCAGCCATTTTCAAACTGGTTTATGTGCACTGAACATCTGTTCTGTTACAGGTTTAAACCAGTCTCTGATCACTTAAACCGGTTTGTGTGTAATGTCTGTCCCTAGCCTATTAGAGCCAGAGTCCTCCAAGAGTCATCTGTGTTATAAAGTCTTTGGTTAGATCATGGGGACCTCAGTTCAGTTCCTGGCTCTGCAACAGGTTTTCTGGAGCTAGCCACCTTAGTCTTCCCTTGCTTTAGTTTCCTAGGTGCATAACAGAGTTGATAAACCCTCCTCCCTCCTATAGCCAGGGCAGCACCAGGGTTCAAATAGTCACCCCTCCCCAGGAGTGGATTAAAGGGGGTGCACTGGAGCACTTGCCCCCACCTTGATTCCTACTCCACCCAAAGTTCAAAACCAACTGCCTGGCAGTGGCAGGAGCATTTCTAATCAAGCAGTGCTGAGGGAGTCACTGGACTTCATGGCTCATTATAATCTATCTTATCCATTCTCAACTATTTATTCCACAAGTGTTAAATGACCCTCTCTCCTTTTTAATGATCTTGATGTTCCACCAGTCAAGCTAGCCTTTGTTCTGCAATGCTGCTATCTGTTAGCTGCTCCTGGTAATGAAGCTGTAATTTCACAGTCCTGCAAACTGCAACTCACTCCAATGATGTTATATTTGTTTTTACTTCAATCTTAAATAGAATAAATACAGCCCCTAGCATATTAGTAAAGCTTCTAGTTTATTTTTAACGAGAAAAATATGTAGTGTGTTGTATGCGACAACGCACCGCCCATGTGCACCCTCCTTTTCAAAATTCTAGATTTTGTCCATGCCTCTCCCTCCTTACTCCTCTCACCACTCCAGTGGCCCACTCTGCAGGCTGGAAGAACTAGACAGGTATAGCACATAGGACAGAGGGACAAATGGGAAATACTGTTAATAAAAACTTCTACTGCTCAGTCACAAGACCATTCCTCCTATATCACAAGTTTTCCAACTTTTCTCTGCACTTTTATAAAATGGGTGGAGTGGAGTGATTCACCCCCCACCACCAACTTCTCATGGTCAAAAATCAAAGTTGAAAGGTTTGAGGGGAGCAGGACCTGGCTGAGGAGATGGGGCAGCACTCTTGTTTCTCCTTATCCTGCAAGTGTGAAAACTCTTCTTGAACCCTGGCAAAAAACTCTGCCTCGGCTCCCTGCTCTGGGTTCTCAGATTTGCTCACCCTAAGGGCTCTGATCTGATTCTAGTGGAGGCCCCATTCTCAAGCACTGGCAAGGAAGAACAGCAGCTGGAGAAGCACAAGTAGGATGCTAGAAGATAATATAGTTTGTGGAGTAAAAAAATACTTTGCACACCACCTCGAGTTGTTTTCTCTTCTGTTATTTCTCTTCTATGCCCCTCATGAGAACCTTTGTGTCATTTCCACAGACCTCAATGAAACAATCCCAGTGTTTCACATACCTCTCCAGTGCTTCACATACCATTCTCCATACCCAATATATAAAGGGGAGGGATGGATGTTGCTGCCTTCAGAGCTGTTTCTCACTCTGTGGCGGTCTCACTACTGAGGCAGCAGTGAATTATTACTTCCCACTTGCCCTTCTAGGTCCTCTGTACTCCATTCAGCTAGTTCTTCCAGCTTGCAAGGTGGGTAACTGGGGAAGGGAGGACATTCGGACCCTGGTGCTGGGCTGACTATGGAAGGGAGTTAGAATCTCTCTCTCACCTACACCATTCCATCTCCAGACCTTTGTGCTTCAGGAGTTCAAAAGCTGCCAAATAAAGAAGTTTCACCTAAAATGTTGACCTCTGCAGGAAGGAAATGCCCACAACAGAGAGGAATTTCAGCCAAAAGAGACAATTCCAGCAAGTTACAAATACTTCAAAACTATGGACTTGCCAGACACACACACACACACACACACACACACACACACACACACACACACACACACACCCACCCACCCACCTACACCCTCCTACCTTCCAATTCACTGTTCCAGTAGAGCTTCCTATAAACAGTTGTCCCTTGATACCAGTAACAATTTAAGTCCTGCTGCACTGATTGCTTTGGATTTCTCCTTATGGACAGTTAAGCTCTGCAACCAAGAACAGGACTTAACCATGCAGACAGGTCGAGAGCAGATTTAACAGCACTTGCCAAAGAACATTTTTTCTTTTAATCTCCAAGAAATTAAAAACCACGTATAGGGGCAGTAATTGCAGCCAAGAGAATTTTTGTTTGCGCTCTTATTACACAGTAAGGACAAAGAATGTCATGTGCATAGGCAAGAGGCATTTGACACAAATAATAAAAGGACAAGGCGGCTATGTGCAGCACTGTTGACTCTCCATTCTGTTGCTCTTTGGCAAGTTAAAGGGTGGTTCTGCTCTGAAAAAAACAACGATATAAAAATTCCATTATCTTATTACCCAAGAGCATTCAGTGTTAGAGCTGCTGACTTCTATGACAGCTGTAACAATATTTATTTGAAGTGCGTCATTCAGCCCAAAGAGGTTCTCCTATGCTATACAGACCTCTTGATTTGAGTGGGGGCTCTTGGCAAACAACAGAAACAAAGCTGGAACTCAAATTGTGTAGACCCAACTTATTTGTGTCCACAGTTTTATTAACAAACTGTTCCTACTTAACAATTTGGATGCAGGATTAGAGAGTCTGCTGGTTAAATCTGCAGACGAGACACAGCTGGGAGGAGTTACGAACACAATAGGATTAAAATTCGTATGGGATTTTAAGGAACTGGAGAACTGGGCTATGGACAACAAAGTCAAATTCAACTAGGATAAGTGTAAGGTGCTATGAACAGAGAAGGAAAAAAACCACAAACGAACAAATCCAAAATGTGGGAATAAGTAGCTAGGAAGTAGCACCGTTGAAAAGAATCTGGGGGGTTTTGAAAGATCACCAGTCAGCCCCAGTCAGCTACGTGATGTAGTCAGAAGGAAAGCAAGTCTAATTTGGGTTTTCAGTAACAGAAAAACTGTATGCAAGACATGAAAGATGACTGCATTCCTCTACTTGGTGCCAGATAGGCCCCAACAGGAATATGGTGTTTACTTCTGAGCAGTACATTTTAAGAAAGATGTAGGAAAACTGGAGAAGATCCAGGGATGAACAAAGACAATAGATGCTGGAATGAAAACTGTATTAAGAGAGGTTGACAGAATTAAGTACACTTAGTCTGGGGAAAAAATGGAGATTAAGGAGGGAAACAAAGGTAGAGAAAAACAATGTTCTCCCTTGCTACAGAAGGCAGGACACAAGGTAATGAGTTTAAAGCCTCAAAGGAGGCCTCAGGAAAACTTTCTTAACTGGGAGAGCCCTAAGACAATGGAACAAGCTGCAGGAAAAGCCATGGCATCTCTTTCACCAGAGATTTTCAAGAGGCTAGACAAGCGTTATTCTGGGATGGTTTACAAAAAAGCACATCCTGCATCTCTGCAAGGGTTGGACTAGATGTCTGCCAACCCTTTGATCCCATCATTGTACTTAAGATGATAAGCTTTTTACTACATAATTGTTTACTGCTGCCAGGCAGTGGCAGAGGGTGCAGAGACTGGAGTGGATTCTGTTTTGGCTTTGTTCATTTTAATTAGTTAACCCATATCTGACTGCAGAACCGTTGTACGTGGCAATGGATGAGCCAGAAAGAACCCAGCTTGGCTTTCATGGTCCAAGTTGAAGTTGCAGAGCTGTACTCAGAAAACACTATCTTTTTTGTGTGTATGCTTTGACTGTGTCCACAAAGAGAAGTGATGGATGTTGATAGACAATAATTAGCAATTACAAGCCCAAGAAAGGAGTATTTAGTCATTACACCATGAATGCTCTGGTCCAATGCCCCAGAGAAAGTGGGGAATAGAGGCAACAGACAATCTTTAACATTGGTAGATAATTAAGTTAGCTTCTTGCTGGAGTCCGAAACCATCCTCTTCAGAGTTTTCTTGTGGGGTCAACCAGAAAGCTTCCTCTGACTGTGATGAAAGAAGATGAACATGGGATAGGGGGAAACTTGGAAACTGTTGGAGAGAGATAATTCTGCCATCTCACTGACAGGGGTAAAGCCAGTAGGAGCAAGAGATTCCCATGGACAGAGACTCCCTGTTCTGTGGAAAGCAAGGTCAGAATGGTATGAGCTGGAGGCAAGAAGAACAAAACAAGGAATACTGTAAAAGCCTGCTCTGAAATACATCTACGTAACCTGTGAGGTCTTTGAGGTTATCAACAGCATACATGAGGCCTCATCTTCCTTATTAGTTGCTTAATCATTTCCCTTTCAAGAGCTGGATAAGCCCACATGGGTAATAAGATCAAAGCACTCTTCTGTAATACGCAAAATGTTAGAGTGGGCAGATACGCTGTTCCCATTAAGAGACCTATTCATGGGCTACAATCAACTATCTCTAGGACATACTCATATCCCGACCTCTTGCATGTTATTTTAATCAAAAGGCCCTGCTGCATTGTAGCTCTCAAATTATTAGCCCAGCTAAAAGCCTTCCAATTAGAAGAACAGAGCCATGCTGCTGCTGAGATGATCCTGAAAAGGTTTGAATCATACTGTTTGAGGGCAAGATCATTAATTCTGTATTTTGAGAGTGAACAAATGAGCTGTCTCACTCAGACTGTTCTGCATCTCCAGTCCAAATGCAACCCTCTTTCTGGAGGGAAGGCAGCCTGATTTCTACAGAATTAAAAACACATCCAGTGAAAACAGCAGATACACCTCAGAGCATTCACTGAAAAGTTGTTTACCTATGTCCCCTGTACAGGTAGCCCATCTGGAGCACGTCAGGGCAAAGAGTCTCAAGAGATGACTAGGTACTAGCCCAGTAACTTATAACCTAGGGTCAGTCAAGGGACAGAACTGCCAGCTTGCTGGTAACCCAAGAGCCACACACCAAACTGAATAAACAGAGCCTATTTCCTCATGTATAATGCCCTGGCACCACCCATGGAGACAGCAGGTCCCAGCATTGAACACTTCCACCTCAAGCATTCAGCCCACTCCAGTTAGATCTGTGTGTCCACATCAATACATAATCAACACTATATGTTAAAAACAATTTGGAAGGACAAGAGTTACCTTAGGATAACCTTACCAGAAGAGGATGCAACAAGTATCTCCTGATACACAGGTGAAAAATGAAATCTAAATCCAAAGTGATGCTGAAACAGTCACAATGAGAAGATAACAATTCCAGCTGATGCTTGGATAGGACTCAGGTCCTGCCAGCAAGGTAGTTGGTGCCTAGGTGGGACAGAAAAAACTTTGAGTCAAACAACTGCACAGCATTAAAGCAAACACTGCACACAGAGACTAAGAGAAGTATGCTGCATGCACCAAGACACCTAGGAGCTCAAGCTTGTGGGTCACAGTAACTATTTCTGGCCATAGGCTCTGTTGAGAAAGAGGAATCACCTAATCTTGTTGGACAGCTTCTCTAGCAGGAAGGCCTCTTACAAAAGAAACACAGGTCTTGCCCTCCTGCCTCCTCTCTCCCACCTGCATGGGACCCCAGCCTGGGTTTGCCCAGCTTTCCCCCCTGCTCACCACTCTAGAAGTAGGGGGTCATGGCAAGCCAGCTCAGGCAATGCCTTAGGTAAAAGGGGAGAAAGGGAAGAGGATTAAACTCTCCGTTTCCCCTCTCTCACCAGCACGGGGACCCCAGCCAGGATTGTCCAGCTTTCCCCGTCGCTGGCTGCTTGCATGGCAGGGGGCACAGCTGAAGCCAGCCCAGGCAGCAGCCTCAGGTGCTGCCTGGGCCAGTTCTGGCCATGCCCCCCACCATGCAAGCAGCTACTGAAGGTGGGGGGGGGCAGCAGGGGGAAAGCCAGGCAGACCCTGGCTCGGGTCCCTGTGCCAACAGGAGAGAGGGGAGACAGGGGTTAAATCCTCTTCTCCCCCACTTCGCCTGAAGGCCCTGTGCCTGGTCCGCCACCCTTGCTGGGGTCCCTGCAGGTCAGGGTGGGGGTTTAAACCTCTCCCCAATCATACTCAGCAACCTGCTAGGGTCTGGTCATGCAGCCTCCCCCCTCGCTGTAGCATCCCTTGCTCCAGCCTGAGCCACTGCAAGCATGTGGCTGCATTTCTACCATCAAAAGTGAATGTTTGTTCACTTGCAAATCAGTTTAATCTACACAGGTTAGACTAACCTCCAAAGATTGAATCAATTCAGGCTCAGGCTTTTTGAATGACTGTACTTAGAGAGAGAAATAAGGAAAAACAGTTTCCAGGGAAATTTGCTGCCAGTGTACCTTGCCTTACAAAGATAGCATGCAGAGGGTAGCTGGGATTTTGATCCAAGATAAACCTGCCTTGGACTATTGAACTAGTTAGTCTTACAAGGGAGGTCTAAACATCATGAAATTCATTTCCAGAGGTGGAGGGGAGTAAAGAGGGTATAGCAGTATATGGGGAAATCAGGGGTCTGAGGGGTTCTTTCTAACTCTGCCACTGACCTGCTGTGTGACCTTGGGAAAGTCACATTACCTCTCTCTGCCTAGAATATTGCCAACTCTCATGATTTAATTGACCCTTAGAGTAGTTCATACTTTACTTAAGAGACCAACTCCTTGGAGGCAAGTGATTCAGAGAAAGTTTGAATCTTCTATCTTTTTTTTTTTTTTGCTCTTGTGGAAAAAAGCTTGAAGAGGTGACCTGCATCTATCCTGAGGGCTTTGCAAGCAAGAGATGAAGAAAAAGAACCTATAAAAATATTGCTTTTGGGGGAAAAAAAAGATTAAATCCAATGCCTGCTTAAGACAATCTCATTATTTCTCTAGGATCCGTCTCATGATTTCTGAATGCTGGGGGCTGGTTTTGCTGCTCTGCCATTGTTTAGGCCATCTCACTGCATTTCTCGGTGTTTAATCACATTACCTTCTGCTTTCTCCTTTACCCTCTGAAGTTACATTAGTTACTATAGAAATAAGGCCCTTCACACAGCACAGTGAAGTTAATCAGACTGCATCCTGCACCTGTTAGAGAGCAGTTCAAGATTTAGTCTGCAGTCCGATCAATGCAGGCATGTGTGACAATTACTCTGGTCACATTTACAATTACCAACCCTGAATTACTATGATTTTAGTTTCACCAGCAAGTCTATTGGAATCATAGAAGAATAAGCATGGAAGGGACCTCCAGCAGTCATCTACTCCAACCCCCTTCTCAAGGCAGAATCATCCCTTTTTAAACTCTCAGTCAAGTGTTTACCTAGAGAAGCTGTAAATTCGCTATCCTTGGATGTTTTTATATGCAGTTAGGCCATCTGTTCCAGTGCTTAAAAATCACTCTCCTAGGGAGAGAGTTCTTCCTAATACCCACCCCTCAATATCTTTTGCTGCAATTTAAGCCCATTACTTCTTGCTCCCTCCCTGTGAACACACAGAACAGTTGATCAATGTCCTCTGTATAATAATCCCTTGTGTCTTTGACTTGTACCAAATTCTCCTCCCACCTGTTTTTCCCTCTCCAGACTAAATAATCCGTTTTTTCAAGCCTTTTCTTGTAAATCATGCTTTGCAGACCTCTGATCATTCTCAAAGATTAAGAGAAGTCCAGCCAAACAACCACATCAAACAATATGCTAACTGAGTCCCCCACTACACACACCCTGCTTCAGATATTTTAAGGCTGCCTATGGGATTTGGGAACCTATTCATTTGATGCTGCTTTGACAGTCTTGGCTTCAGTGTTACAAAAGGCTAAGATAAGAGAGAAGAAGGTATTTTTCTAATTTACTTTGTGCCGAGTCAGTTTCCCCATGTACAGCACTTTCTTTTTTCTCTTTGTTTTTTCCTCCTGGACAAGTACAAGGAGAAAATCCATTGAAGAAGCAGGAAAGCAGACTCAAAACAGATGGAGAAATGACAAAAGAGGGCCAAGAAACTTAAGATCGGTGGCAGTATCTGGAGCCATCTCTCTCTTTCCACCCCTAGTCCACAAATATACACTCCAGTTGGCTAAATTTGATCTCTTTAAGGAAATAGGAAAGACTCCAAGAACCTTTGTGTTGTTTACTCAGTAAGAGATTAGCCCTAGCAGAAGGCTGAACTAACCCTCCTGCAAAGTTTATTGGTAAATGAACCAGAGATAAACAGGTATTGTCCAGAAAAGGGACAGCTGGGAAAGGCCTTGCCATCAAGATATAATATACCCAATTAAAAAATAATCACTAATTTGCCCTCTACAGTCTCTATTCCCATCTTAATTAACACCCAGGAAATTTGAAGAAAGGCACCCTATTTACTAGACGCTCACAACTGTGTTCCTGTAAGCTTACTCACAGGGTTGTTTGAATAGTGACACTGTATCTTAATTTGAAAACAAGCACAGAGGTCCCTTTGCCCCATTTTAACATGAACTTTGCCAATAAAACACTCCCACAGGGAGCTCTTTAAATTTAGATATAGCATCTCTATATTTAGATGCAGAAATAGTAGAATATAACATTTGTTACCCATCTTTGCTATTTCAGGAAGTCACGACAAACAATATTAAGATTTTAACAACCATTGATGTCGACCCAGGAGTTGTGAAAGTTAAAATCATTATTGAGAAAAAGAATTCTAAAAGCAGATACAAGCAGCTCCTCAGGCTACAGGAAAAGTATTCCCTTGTGCTCTCCACTTTATACATCATGCACCTGCTTTTCTGTTCATGGTCAGAGCTGAGAAACATAAAGACCAATTTCACTTTTGTTTCTAATCAGTTTACACCTTTGGGCTCTCACACGCCAACCCAATGTCTGGGCTGCAAGCACTGAGTAGAAATGCTCATTTCAGAACTGCTTCTACTTGGTTTGGGGGGGGTGGAAAAAGCATCATGAGTAGAAACTTCCATATTTAAGAGAAGAAAAAAAAGTCTAAATTTGAGGCCGAAAGTTTTCCTCCATTGCTTCAATATGGAACTAAGAAGGATCCCCCCACCCAGTACAACTAACAATTTACAGGCTGTTGCTCTCAATAAGGAGGTAGAAAGATGCATGTGTAAACATTATTTCAATGATAAGTGTTGTATATCAACTGGTTTAGGCAGCAAAAAAGCCCCGTCTTCTACTCTTCGCTGCGCAGCGGTTATTTTATTCAATTGACTCAGTTCTTTGGAAAGAAAGAAGCAACATCACATACAGCACGATGCAAACAGCAATCTTGTGTCCTTTGTTTCATTGGAAAGAATTCTGCCCATGACAATGGCTTTGAGATGGGGCTGGATCTTGATAAAAGACACTACAATTAAGGAGGAGCAAAATGAAGCCCAGTCATTCAGCTTGTTATCAGAGGGGCTGAACAGCATCACGTTTCTTTACTGGCAGTGACATTGTCAAGTTCTATTACAATGAAATGGTCAGAGTAGAGACCACATGAGGCATTGAGCAGATCTGATTCCCAACGTTATCTGGGATCTATGGGAATTAGGCATTGCTAGCAGCATACATTATGACCTTTAACTCCAATGTCAACGTAGGAGGAGTTTGCCTAAGATTTTTCATTCAGTTTTAAACAAAGTTAAGGTTGGGCTTCCCTTTTAATTCAGCTGTGAGCCAGCCTAATGAACACATTTACACTCTGAGATACCCACTATGTTGCAAAGTGTTAATAACTTGCTTTATTGGTGACACCTGCTGGCCAAAGCAGAGCAGAGCAGTCCAGTTGACTGCTACATGCTAGAGAAGTCTGATAGCAGAAGGTAGAAAGTTCCATTAGGAAAAATAATAACCCGGGAACGTATGTTTCAGGATCACCTCAAACAACTTGGGAATTTTACAATTGAATCAGATAGCTCACAAGCACCTGGGGAGCCGGGAGGAAACAGGGCTAGAGAGACCTCTAATCTCAGAGCTCTCTGTTAGTAGGATCTGTTACAGCAAGTTCAAGCACCCCTTAAAGAGAAGCCTCGATAACACCAGGGAATCCTCCAAACCATAAGTAAAGATTTTTTGAAATTCCTAGTTCCAGGAAGATGAGACTATAACTCCACCAAGCTCTGATCTCAGTGGAATGGCTCTGCTAACTTACCCCAGCTGTGGATCTGGCCCCAGGGGCAAAGAGAGTCAGTCTGCATCCACAGCATTTCGTGAGCTTTTCAGAAACTGAAAGTCAGTGCAAGGCCTTGGGCTCCTGCCACTTATTGTTCAACTGTTGCAGTGCAGTCCAGGAGAAGAAAAAAAAAGTAACACATGATTAATACCACACTAGCCACCAGATCTCAACAATGACACGTCAGCAGTGCTGCTGTCAGTGAAAACTTCTCTCATGGCCTGACCGACTGTGCACCAGATTATTTCATTGCTTTCAGGTGAACACCAACGTAATGGGGGTAATGTTCCATGTGTGGAAAGTTTCATGTTGGACAGGAAGCACTCCTTGTAATGATAAGAAAGAAAAGCTGGACACTCCACTACAGCCTTTATGCGTGTCAAGCATATTAAACAGGAGGTTGCCTTTTCATTAGTGCAGCAGATATAAAGTTCTCTCTCTCTCTCGTACACGCGCGCGCACACACACACACACACACACACACACCTGCCTCTGCTTTATATTTTGCATATAAACAAAACTATGCCCACATGCTAAATACTGGCCTTTTGATTAATCAGCACTGGAAAGAGCCATTTAAAAGAAGGAAGGGGTGAGAGAGCCACAATTAATATCCAAGGACAAAGAGGGATCATATTCATGCCAGTGGGCACAGCTTGTATGGTATACTGCGTATTTCTCCAAAAGGACCTTAGCATTTCCTATACCACATCCAAGCAGTCACACATTGAGGATGGATCATCTTATGGAATGAAGCACACTGAACTAGAACCCAAGAGACTTCACCCAGAACTTTTAACCATCCCCTCAAGATCTCTGTGGACACCACATCCTGATCATCACGCTAGCCCATAAACTGGACATCATTTGAGACTTAGATCTCCCTCCAATCCTCAGATCCAGGTCAGGTCTAAATCCAACCACTTTTTTCTGCATCACGTCCCTAAGATATGGCCTTTTCCATCCATCTACACAGGTCAATCCCCATCATCTCACATAATTATTGTGATGTCCTTTTCTCTGGCCTGGAAAAATGCTGTCTTGTCCTGTATACATTGTTCCAGAATGCTGCTGCAAAGATCATTTCCCTTACCACATCACCCCCGTCTGTGCATCCCTCCAATCACTCCATTTTTTTCTACTGCACAAGGCATAAGCTGCTTGTCTTCACCTTCAAGAGCTCTCATAGCCTATCCCAATTCTGCCTATCAGCTCCTATTTCTTCTTCAGATGTCAGCTCCAGTAACCAGTTGGTGCACAGTGCCAACCTCCATCACCCACCTGTTACACTTGCAATCAAGTGCCTTCTTGCTTTTTTCCAGGTTTAAGAGGCTCTCCCCACAGTAATCTACAGTTTCTATGAGGTATTTTGTGTTGACCCAACCAGAACACTGGTCCAGTAAGTTCCTCTCTGTGGAGGAAATGCAGCCTTAATAAAGGAAACCTGTGAGTGTGCTTCAGCTCATGATGGTTATTGAATGCATTTGCCATATACAGATTTCTTCTCCAGCAGAGCTCATAAGCATTGTACAGCACCTGCCATGAGTCACTTCTCTACATAAGATATTGAACAGCGGGGGATGCAGAGCACTCAGAAGCCTTGTAACCCTGTTTCCTCACCCCAACAAATTCAATACAAGCCTCTTGAGAAAAGGGCAGAATGTTCTCTTAAGCATAATCTTTTCCCAGTTACCAGTTACAGGGAAAGGAGAGGGGTGCCCTCTTTCTTCCCCCAGTGCACATAATGGACAGAGGGAATAGCAAGTTGAGGGTGCTATTCATAACCTTCACGATGGGTTTAAAGGCCTGCAATGGCTTTCAGACATGACAAAATGGCAGAGAGGAAGAGGAAGGGTTTTTAGGCAACATTATTCTACTTTTCCCCTACCCACTCAGTGCCTGCTTCTCACCAACCTCACCAATCAGCAGTTTTCACAGCTCCTGACAGGCTTAGCCCTTCAAATGCCTGACAAAGAAAGGTTAACACAACAAGGGTAGTTGCAAGCCCAGCTCATCCCACACCTCCCTTCACCTGAGGAGTTTATTAATGTTCTTCCTGCCTCACAGGCACCTGATGATACATGCAAACAGCCCTGTGTTTGGACACCAGGACAATCAGATGCCTCTGGCTGAAAATCTACAAAGGCGCAATGCAAAATTTTAAAACTTGCTTTGGCTTCATGACTCAAAGAGTTAACTTGGAATGGTAAAGAGAGCTCTCCACTGGCTTTGAGGAAATGAATTTCCCTAAGCAGGACTCATCTGGCACTTTAAATGCATACAATGAATGAGTACACCACCTCCTGGCTTACCTGACCCATCGTTATTAAAGAGATCACGATAACATTTCTGCTTCATTAGCATAAACAAAGCAATCCAGGGAGACAGAATTGCTATTCATAGGCCAGTTTGGATGTCAAAAGTATCCTGGAAAGCTTGAAATGTTCATGGTTTTCATTTTTAAAAAATTATCACAAAAATGTTCAAATAGTACGTTTTAACAAACAATTTGCTATGAATGGACTTTACAATGTGCTGAACTGCACATATTGTGGGATTAGAAACGACCCAGTGGAGCAAGCAAGCCACATAAGGACAAGTGTCCAAAGTGAACCAAGTAACAGGAGAGCCGACTATCAGATGGGTCATTTTGTTCCACTACATTGGTTTCAGCAGTTGTGACCACGTTCTGAAGGAGCGTACATTAGTGGAAAAGTTTCCTTCTCTCTGACAGGAGTCATTGCTGAGTCAGAAGCCAGCACAGGATTAACGGGGAGAAAAAAAAGAAAGAATTTGCTTAGGATATAGAACCGCAGTGCCTTATGGCAGCTACAGTACAGATACTTCATGTATCCATTCCCTTCTGTGGCCTGGACTTACTGGTTGACCTAACTCTCCTTGTTAGAAGCGGGATAGAAGTGCTTTGTAGGAGTCCTTTGGCATGGTGCATCTTAGGAGATAAGGACTTCCCAGTTGGATTCTATTTTAAAGACCCTGGGCATGAGGCTCTGCTAGTCACCCAGGTCCAAGTGCCCCAGTCACTCCACCCCGGTTACACATATACATATTGACTGAAATATTCCAATTCCAAACTCCCCCCTCCCCCCCCCCCAAGTAATCAAACACTTGCAATTTTAAATCCTTATTTCCTACCAGCTCCAGCACTTAGTTGTATAGGAGTATTTTGTTGCCAGCTATTTACCTTGAGCGATGAAGTCACTTTAAAGGGTTTCTCACAACTTTCCAAACAAAATTGGCCTCAGTGCACTTCCCCTGATGTATAGCCATGGCCACCATTATTATTCTTTATTTGCAGTACCATGCAATGTTCCTCCATTTTACCAAATCTCCCACCCCATGTTTCTTTGAAGCTAAAGCAGAAAACCAGGTGGGAAGTTTCAAGGTAGATTAGCTCTTGGGGAACTGGGAGACAAAACAGCTGCCGGGGTAATATTATTTTCCTCGTTCTAGTACAGTCCCTTGCTCATAAAGCACCTCTTTCTGCTGTTCTTTCCCACTGTCACACAACACCATCTGCCCCCCTCTCCCCTGCCAGGTTTCAGATATCCCTGAATACCTGCGGAGAGAGAGACAGAAGTTGTACTGGGCTCCTCCCCAGGGGCCTGCCCGCATTCCTAACCTAAAAGCAGTTGGCAGGGGGCAAGAAGGGAGAGAACAGAAAAAGAGACTGTCATCTTAGACTGTCTCAGCCCAGTTACCTCTTAGGAGAGCTCAGACAGGTGCATTTTGCTATGGAGTAAGTTCTTTCCAGATCCCGGTACAACCAGCCTCTCCGCAGCATACTGGCTGCTTCATAAACACACAAGACACCCCATAGTTATGGGATAAGCTCCCCACGGGACGCTAGCTCTGGTAGCCCTCAATGGTCAGCTGGTTTAGAGTCCTTAAGGAGGAAAGTTTATAACCCTCACTGTTGCATGAGGCCTTCCTCAGGCAACATGGGTAATAGAAGAAGATAAGAATGAGACAATGGACGCCACCCCCACCCTGGTCAACAGCTAGCCCCTAAACTGGGATTTCCAAAGGAGGGCAGAAGAGTCGAGCACCCATCCCAAGTGGAATGTAATGGGGAAGAGTGGGGCACCTCATTCCCTTTGGAAATCCTGCCCCACCTTTGTCCCTCTTCTACATGACTTGCTCCCAGCTTACAAAAAGAGAAACACGGGGATCCCCAGGGAGAGCCAGCAAGAAGATAGTGAGCACTTGGCTAGACAGCAGGGACTGCCTGTATCCTGACCTCCACTAATACTAAAAAACTCCCCAAATCCCCCCCCACTGGCACCAGTTAGAGAAGAGAAACCAGGACCTGATTTATTATTAAAGGCAGCAGCTACAGGGCATCAGGCCAACACAAAGCTACCCTTGGCCTTTCAGCTCCTATCAGCCAAACATAGGGACTTTTGCTGGGCCAGGAGGAGGCTACAACAGGGCAAACCCTTCTAACTGGGGAGGTTTACTGTCCCCTTCACTTCACGTATGAGGTCTGATGCATCTCTGCAGCAGCCCTGAAAGATAATATTTGCCCAGCAAACAGAAGCCTTGGCATACAAACAATGGTCAGGAGGGTGGGAGGGACTCTGCCTTTTTCAGAGGGAGAGAACACATTCCTCTAGACACGAGTATCTTGGAGACTCCAGCTGCTATGTGAACGGAATAAAAAGTCTTATCAAGTAAGCAATTTACAACCTGCAGAGGGAGGATCCACAAACCACAAATAACCCCCATCCTTGCGTAAATCACGATAACAAGAGCAAAGGTAAAGGTGAAGGCAGCTCCTTCTAAAGGAATTTTTAAAGGGATGTCTAAAAGCCCAGTCCAGTCCCAGAGGATGTCACCGGCTGGCATATCTATCTCCAAGTGGCTTTGAGGAAAGAGATTAAACTACTAGCTCTTGGGTCAGGAGACAGACTTAAGGTTGCAAAAGTAGAGAACATGGCAGGCTTTGCTCAGACTTTCACAAAGCGTCACAACTTGCAGACACTGGGAGAACCCAGGCGGACCAACCTTCTCATCAAGGGGAAGTGTTTGGGTGCAGCGTTCTTCAGTTCAGAGACAAGCCAGCATACCTGATGGATACATGTCAAGGGGTCTGGCTTTTTTGCCTTCTAGCACTCCAGTTGGTGCTGCTTCCATGCTTCCCCCATGCATGAAGTGCCCTTGCAAAGCCTACGTCCCAAGTCATCATTCTATTAGCCCAATAGCTCTCAGCCACCGAGCCACAGTACCCTGAGGTGCCTTATGATCTTTTCAAGGGTACAGCGGGTTACCACACAACATTAGTACAGTTAGGTTTGCAAATACAACTCACAAGATTAACCCAGAGATTTCACACAAATCCATACTTGTGGTCTCTCTGCATTCTTTGCAATAACAACAAAAAAACTGCTCTGATTTGTCTGTTGTCAAAAAGAAATGAAAAAGAAGAGCTGGCATTTTCTCAGGGTGCTATGAGACTTATCCAGGGGGGTCAGGTCTAAGAAGGTTGAGAACCACTATTCTAGACGAACTCAGAATCCAAAGCAAAACAGACCAACCACCCTTTTTGTCATGAGACCAGAGGCGTGCCTGGGTACTTCTCCACCCTAGGCAGCAGCAGGGCATAGGGCAGGCATTCACAGCTGTGCTGCTGGCAGTGGTGGAGGCAGCCAGGCTGACTGTACAGCAGCTGCAGTTTTGTACCCCCATCCGCTCCAAAACTCAGTGTCTGGAGCTGGCATCCCAATCATGCCAGCCCTCTCCTCCTCTCCTCAGCTGTACACCTGCCTCTGACCTTTGGGAAATGACAGAAGAGGAAGAAATGATCCTAAATAAGTGAACCAAACACATGCCTTACACCCTAACTCTGCAATCTGGACAGTGTGAATAAACTCCTTTCCCCATGCATAGCCCTGCTGCCTTTGAGGAGATGCTACATGGTCCCAAGAGTCTTCCTGTCAGATTGGTCCTTACTGATGATGAGATCCATCACCTTATTACTCCACCCCTCACCACCGTATTTCTTTATGGTCTTCCCCTTCTCATTCCAAACCTAGGACTGCATGTTCTCTGAGGGAGGTTCACATGCAATACCTAGCACCTGGGACTCTTGATTGTATTCAGGGTCTCTAAGCATTATCCTCGTGCAAATAAAGGGATCCAACTGTTAGCTTATGTATGAGCTTTGCAAAAGGTTTTTCATGTCCTCAACATAATCCCCTTCTAGACTCTTTTACAAAGCTTTTCCCTGAAGCCAGTCTTAGCTTTGCAGACCAAAACACTGAGGTTATTAAAAACAAAAAACAAAATCAAAGCTGTGCTAATGCAGCATTAACACTACACGGATAAAGGCCAGCAAATGCAAAAATGAAGGTTCCCATAGCAATGCTCATTCAACCAGATCTCGCCATCCTGTATTTTTTTATGGTGCACACTCAAAAAGGGAAAAGGTTGAATCCAGTGGTCCCAAAAAGGGGGTTGATTTATTCAAAGAATTGTGTGTAGATTTCCCCACAGAGTTCACAGACCTATGTGAGCTTCACCACAGCTATCCCAAATTCAGACAACAGCAAATATTTTCAATGGTGACTACAGCTTGAATGCTTCAATTTTGGGTTGTCCAACGGAAATTAAAAAGAATCCAATTTTCAGGAAGGCCTGAGCAAAACCCTCTGAAAAAAATCAGGGTCCTTTAAGGCCACTCCAGTTAAATGCCAGAAAATTGCTAGAACCAAGAATTTCTTAGGGTCATATATTCTACTGTCCCCTTCACTTCACGTATGAGGTCTGATGCATCTCTGCAGCAGCCCTGAAAGATAATATTTGCCCAGCAAACAGAAGCCTTGGCATACAAACAATGGTCAGGAGGGTGGGAGGGACTCTGCCTTTTTCAGAGGGAGAGAACACATTCCTCTAGACACGAGTATCTTGGAGACTCCAGCTGCTATGTGAACGGAATAAAAAGTCTTATCAAGTAAGCAATTTACAACCTGCAGAGGGAGGATCCACAAACCACAAATAACCCCCATCCTTGCGTAAATCACGATAACAAGAGCAAAGGTAAAGGTGAAGGCAGCTCCTTCTAAAGGAATTTTTAAAGGGATGTCTAAAAGCCCAGTCCAGTCCCAGAGGATGTCACCGGCTGGCATATCTATCTCCAAGTGGCTTTGAGGAAAGAGATTAAACTACTAGCTCTTGGGTCAGGAGACAGACTTAAGGTTGCAAAAGTAGAGAACATGGCAGGCTTTGCTCAGACTTTCACAAAGCGTCACAACTTGCAGACACTGGGAGAACCCAGGCGGACCAACCTTCTCATCAAGGGGAAGTGTTTGGGTGCAGCGTTCTTCAGTTCAGAGACAAGCCAGCATACCTGATGGATACATGTCAAGGGGTCTGGCTTTTTTGCCTTCTAGCACTCCAGTTGGTGCTGCTTCCATGCTTCCCCCATGCATGAAGTGCCCTTGCAAAGCCTACGTCCCAAGTCATCATTCTATTAGCCCAATAGCTCTCAGCCACCGAGCCACAGTACCCTGAGGTGCCTTATGATCTTTTCAAGGGTACAGCGGGTTACCACACAACATTAGTACAGTTAGGTTTGCAAATACAACTCACAAGATTAACCCAGAGATTTCACACAAATCCATACTTGTGGTCTCTCTGCATTCTTTGCAATAACAACAAAAAAACTGCTCTGATTTGTCTGTTGTCAAAAAGAAATGAAAAAGAAGAGCTGGCATTTTCTCAGGGTGCTATGAGACTTATCCAGGGGGGTCAGGTCTAAGAAGGTTGAGAACCACTATTCTAGACGAACTCAGAATCCAAAGCAAAACAGACCAACCACCCTTTTTGTCATGAGACCAGAGGCGTGCCTGGGTACTTCTCCACCCTAGGCAGCAGCAGGGCATAGGGCAGGCATTCACAGCTGTGCTGCTGGCAGTGGTGGAGGCAGCCAGGCTGACTGTACAGCAGCTGCAGTTTTGTACCCCCATCCGCTCCAAAACTCAGTGTCTGGAGCTGGCATCCCAATCATGCCAGCCCTCTCCTCCTCTCCTCAGCTGTACACCTGCCTCTGACCTTTGGGAAATGACAGAAGAGGAAGAAATGATCCTAAATAAGTGAACCAAACACATGCCTTACACCCTAACTCTGCAATCTGGACAGTGTGAATAAACTCCTTTCCCCATGCATAGCCCTGCTGCCTTTGAGGAGATGCTACATGGTCCCAAGAGTCTTCCTGTCAGATTGGTCCTTACTGATGATGAGATCCATCACCTTATTACTCCACCCCTCACCACCGTATTTCTTTATGGTCTTCCCCTTCTCATTCCAAACCTAGGACTGCATGTTCTCTGAGGGAGGTTCACATGCAATACCTAGCACCTGGGACTCTTGATTGTATTCAGGGTCTCTAAGCATTATCCTCGTGCAAATAAAGGGATCCAACTGTTAGCTTATGTATGAGCTTTGCAAAAGGTTTTTCATGTCCTCAACATAATCCCCTTCTAGACTCTTTTACAAAGCTTTTCCCTGAAGCCAGTCTTAGCTTTGCAGACCAAAACACTGAGGTTATTAAAAACAAAAAACAAAATCAAAGCTGTGCTAATGCAGCATTAACACTACACGGATAAAGGCCAGCAAATGCAAAAATGAAGGTTCCCATAGCAATGCTCATTCAACCAGATCTCGCCATCCTGTATTTTTTTATGGTGCACACTCAAAAAGGGAAAAGGTTGAATCCAGTGGTCCCAAAAAGGGGGTTGATTTATTCAAAGAATTGTGTGTAGATTTCCCCACAGAGTTCACAGACCTATGTGAGCTTCACCACAGCTATCCCAAATTCAGACAACAGCAAATATTTTCAATGGTGACTACAGCTTGAATGCTTCAATTTTGGGTTGTCCAACGGAAATTAAAAAGAATCCAATTTTCAGGAAGGCCTGAGCAAAACCCTCTGAAAAAAATCAGGGTCCTTTAAGGCCACTCCAGTTAAATGCCAGAAAATTGCTAGAACCAAGAATTTCTTAGGGTCATATATTCTACTGGGCCAACTATGTAGCTGGGATAAAGTTAGAGAATGTCTTGCATTGGAAAGCTTGTCTTTCTCCAGCATATGAACTTTGATTCAACAGAACT
>NW_005842331.1:199083-214952 GCF_000455745.1 Alligator sinensis | reverse complement strand
TGCTCTTGCCCTCCAAGCCAGCTCAAAAGTTGAATAGAGTCAGTACCAGAAAAAAACTAAAGAGGACTGAAAACATGCAGAAATGTCTTGAACAACAGTTACTATATTAAGCTACATCTTTGAAAAAACACACACACACACTGGGAGTGTCTACGTGAGACATTTACTACAGAGTAGATTAATTAGCTCTGCAGTAAATGTTGCATGTTTACACATGGGTGTCTGGTGCCTCTCAATATGGGGGGGGGGGGAAAGAGGTGGGGCATGTGCTCCCCCCCCAACACCAGTTGGCAACCGGGGGGAGTCCCCCCGGCGGCCATTCCCACTAGCCGGGGTGGTGCCGGGGTCCCCTGGCAGCCGATCCCGCTGGCCAGGAGGGGCGTCAATCTCACTCACCATAAAAGCAGCTGTGCCTGGAGCTCCATGCTCCGGAAGCAGCACAGCCACTTTTGCTGGCGGCCCCGCTCCCCAGCTGGCGCTTGCAGTGGGGGGCACTGGTGCTCCCATCTGCCCCTCTGCCCACTGGCTACACAGGGAGCACAGCCTGCCAGTGGACCCCCTGTCATTCTCAGGGGATGCACATGCACCCCCTGTGTCACACCTGCATCTACATGCGTGCCCCTATTAGGCTGGAGTAAATTAATTAACTCCACAGCAGGAAAGTACTTGTAAATACTAGTACTATCCTGCTGCAGAGTTTTTTTTTTTTACTTCACAGCACTGAACGTGTAGATGGCTGGCTGAGGCATGAGGGTGTTTCAGTGTGAGGGCTGCCTCCTGGCTAGCCCTGCACTGGAGCACCCTCGTGCCCCCGCTAGCCCCTCTGCAGCATGTTGAGCCAGAGGGGAGCAGCCCTGGGCTGGCAGGCTGACCCCCAGGACCCCCTGCCAACTGGGGACACTCTGACCCGGCTCAACGTACTGTGGTCCTGGGTGCACCTTCAAATGGTGTGCCCAGGAACAATAAACTTTAGAGAAATAAGTTCCAGAGTTTATTGCTTCACATTAATTGCATCTGTAGATACACCCAATGTGTAGAATGTACAGAGCATCCACACTAAGTTTCCCTTGGCAATATCAGTTTGCAGAAGCTGACCTCCAGCAGTTCTAACACCATTACCTCCACAGTCCACTGGCAGAGCCTTGTTGAATATGATCTGTCACCACTCTCTTTCATTGTATCATTCCCAAACATGGAGAAAGAACATGTGGTCTTGCTGGCCTTGTGGTCAAGACACAAGCCTGGGAATTTATCCGAGTCAAGACTGAGCTTTCTGTGACCTGCAACAAACTTACTAGTAATTTCTCCCTGTGTGTCAGTACCCACTATGTAAAACAGACACAATACCGCCCTCAAGATAATGAGCCACACAGCAGTACAGCAAGAATAAAATACATTAGCCATCACAATACACTTGGAAAAAGTCAAAGACCCTAAGAACCAACACCGAAACAACGGTTTACATAGGACCTAATTAATCAGCTCCTTTGTCATAAACTAATACTTTAAAGCAGTGGTTCTCGATCTTTTTTTGTACCAGGACTCATTTGTAAACATCAATGGCCAGTCCTGACCCACTGCCCCTCGCTCCTGACCTGCTACCCCCAGCCTCAGGTCCTAGTCCCCCAGTGTGTGGGGCAGAGGGGGCCCCCAAGCAGCCCCTGGCAGGCTGGAGCTGCGCCAGCCTGCAAGCAAAAAGCCATGGTTTCCCACGTTTTTCTCCTTTAAAGGAGAATCCATTTTGATAGTATGCTGATCCGCTTTCAAAGTTTGCTCGTGGCCCTTTCATATATTCTTGCAACCCACTTTTGGGCCGTGACCCATGGGTTAAGAAACGCTGCTTTAGAGCTCCCTCATTTTGGCCTCGTACAGAATCCAGAATGATGCTGGTTTGCACAAAGAACCATGAAGGTTTCCTCTTCAGCACAAGTCTACATATCATCATGCTCAGGCAGCTGCTGCAGTCTTATCTTTTACATAACTCCAGTCCACATCTCACAGGGAAGATGAAATGCAAATAGATCACTTGACATGGCAATTTAAAACTAGCACCCAGATTTGCATGGAAAGCAACTGGCTGATCAAAATTCTTTTCCATAAACCTAGCAAAACGCTTAAGCCTTTTAACACATCTGTACTAGAACTGAAGACTCATACCCATATGCTGAATGGGAGAAAGTAAGATGAATATTACTGTGACTATCACCTTAGAGACACTGCTGGACTTTTAGGTACAGGTTTGGAGGAAGGAGGGCAAGGGAAGACTGGAAATATCAGAGTTGGCTTTGGAAAGGAAGGGAAAACTAGAGTGAAAAATAAGCTGTTATTGAACACAGGCACCAGGGAACCTGTATGTCAAGGAAATGAAAGACTAGAGCAGTTTTTTGTGGAAGGATTT
The DNA here is from genome assembly GCF_000455745.1 of Alligator sinensis. NCBI lineage: Eukaryota > Metazoa > Chordata > Crocodylia > Alligatoridae > Alligator > Alligator sinensis. The sequence continues at coordinate 212,554 of NW_005842331.1, read as the reverse complement.
TCTTACAATCCCTGCAGGCGAGGAGTCATTGGCTAATGCAAGTGCAAGGCAAGAAGGCACCCCCACCTCAGGTGAGTTCAGTCAGGATACAGGTTTGACACCACTGAGTTTGCCTTGTTATGTACTGTATAACCAACATACCCTGTCTTCACTGTGCCTTTCCCTTCTGGTATCTGATGTTTAGTGGTTAAACTGAGGTTAAAAAAAAAGGACCTTCCTATTAGAAACAAAGACAAGCTTCTGAAGCCTTCACCAGGCAAAGAGCATTATAATCTCAGGTACTGAGTTTTAATCCCTGTTTCCTGATGCATGTACTGGCAACACCTGCTTATCTTCTCTCTGCTGAACAGAGAACTCTAACCCTCTTCATCATAGGAAACAGAGATAAAATGAAGTTAGGCAATAACAGCCCTAGCAGGATAGCCTGTGTGAGACTCCCCCATCTGTCTTGCAGGGCTCTCAGTATGGGAACACCATGTTCAAACCTGCCTTTCATTCAAGGTTTGCTGTAGGGGGAGGGACAAGAACAGGGAAAATTAGAGATCTCTAAGACTCGTAGAATAGAGAGGCTTTATGGAATTTGAACTCCAAAGCAGCAAGCCCAGCTATTCCAAGGTGGTCCATAAAGCCACCCTAGAATTGCTACATATCCCAGAAGCTGAGATTCTGTCCCATCCAGATTAGGACAACCTCAGCCTGGCCATTCACTTGGATGATGTTTATGATTACTGTGTCCACTTAGAGGTGGAGCTTGGGTCAGTCTAGTTGCCAGAGAAACTGAGATTGCTGCCAGAAAATGTTAGCATGTGCATCTACTCCATGGGTGGGCAAAATGCGGCCCGGGGGCCAGATGCGGTCTGCCAGGCCATTCTATCCGGCTTGTGGGGCCCCTAAAAAAAAAAAAATGTAGAAAATTAATATTTATCTGCCCCTGACTGCCTATCATGCGGCCCACAATGGCTTGCCAAAACTCAGTAGGCGGCCTTCGGCCCAAAATAACTGCCCACCCTGATTTACTCTGACAGGAAAGGAAAAACTTCATCTTCCATCCTACCCCAATGCTTTGGTATGAGCCATCACCACCTCACCAGCCACCTCTTTTGTCAAAGGTTATAGTAGCTTGAAGCAGAATGGGGTGCTCTTACCATACATGCCAAGGAAGGGGAGCTACGGAAAGAACCTTGCTTAGAAATATTCATACATATCCACTTACCTTTACCACTGCCTCAGTTGCACCTACCTTAGTCACACAGCTGCACTTCCTGCCATTAAAGGCCAGGCAAGAGCAGATGCATACACTTAGGGCAATGAATACCATGTTGAGTTCAAATTCTTTCCCTCTCTCCGCTCCTCATGGTGCCATCAAGCAGCCTGGGGACTTTTATAGATACACAAATGCAGAGTTCACTAACAAGACAGAACTGCAGGATACAGAGCCATGCAAAAAGGCTGTTTAGAGATGTATGCAAATAAATAAACTCCCATGAGCGAGAATAAAACTTAACAAGTCACTGAATAAAAACTAATGAGTCACTAACAAGCCCAATTTCAATGCAACTCCTTGGGAGAAGAATGCAGATATATTTTCCTACTATTCCCCAACAAGAAGCAGAGCTACTTTTGTTTCATTTATTAAAAGACAGCTATTTCTTTGATGCTGGCATATTAGATTAATTAATTAGTCCTTCTATGCCTATACTGAGATTGAGAGCCACACTGAAAGTCCCCCCCCACACCTACACATACAGAGATCAAATAGACAAATAATTAAGCAACTTGCTCTTTGATCCAAGATCTCTTACTGTATGTTTAGATCAGACAGCTATAGAGATGATTGTAAGGAAGCATGGGTGTAAGGGACAGCATCCACTAGTCAAAACATCACTCCATACACAAAGAAAAGGTAATCCACTGGTTAGATTGCTAGAGGGACCTGGAAGACTAGAGTTCAATTCCAGACTCTGCCACTGACTTCCTGCATGACCCTGGGCAAGTCACTTACTCTCATTATACAGGGAGGGATCCAAAGCATAGAAATACTATTAGTCTCACAGGAACACCACAAACAGGTGGTGAGACACTTAAATACTCTGGTAATAGGGACTTTAAGTACATGCTCCTGTACATGGCACCTCACAGGAGGAAATTCCCCACTTGAAATTACCTATACATGCTGAAGGACAATTGTTGAAGAGAGAGAGAAACAACAGGTCACAAAAGCTTTCATCATAGCCACACTTCACCGCTATTCTCAAGTGCTCTCTTAGTGTAGGCAGATGCCCATCCCTCTTTGCTGAATTATGTAGTTTAAACAGTGACATCTCCATGCCTACAGCAAACTTAGCGACACTACAGTCTGAGGCTAGCCACATTCCTGGAGAGGGAAAGTCAACACTGGGACCTCTGAAGGCATGTCTGAAGTTTCAATGCTTTCTCAGCTATTTCTCATAGAGGTGGGGGTCTCTCTTCCTACCATATATAACTCTTTTTCCAGCCATGTCACCTGGTGAGGGGGGTGGGGAGTAGGGATGTGAAAGTAATAGCACATATTTCTATCAGGCTTTCAGTTTCAAGCAATCCTCATAAATACCCCCGAGAACTAGACAGTAATTGAACCCCTCCATATGAAGTCTGTGGAAGTCCTGGGACTACAATTCAGCAGGTTCTGCGTTCAGACCAGCTCCTCTTGCTAAATGAAGCAGAGTCACACATTGTAGCTTGGCTAATGAAGACTCAAGGAAAGGGCATGAATGCTACCAGCAACCTCCCCAATACACATCATCCATTACTTAACACTTCCTCCAGCTTTGCCTATCAGCTCAGGGGAAAAAAACAGTGCCTTTTACTGTGCCCGCAAAAAGACATCTCCACTTCTTCCAAGAACAAAACTAGCATTCAAAACACATGCCCTTGGAGACTAAGGCAAGCTCAACTACTAGCATTTGGTGAAGGTAAAACACATGGGGGTCAGAGATCTTGGTTCTGAGTACATAAATGCACAGAACCACAATGCATGCATGACCCATCATGAAGGCCAGCCAGAGTTTGCAGGGTTGCCATGCCTCATGGTTTTGTCTCAAGTCTCTTGCTGGTTGATATTTTACATAAAGACCAAGCTATATGCACATGCAGTATTGCCAGGAGCCCAAAAACAGTCCCTAGTTTCTTGTACCCTAGGACACAAGACTAGCATAGAGGGCATGTTCAGTGAAGATACCCCAAGACACCTTGGTGAGAAGCAAAATAAACCACACCTACTGTGGCCTGATCATTTTTTCAAACCACCTATATGGAAATAGCTCTTGGTAACCAAACAGGAAATGAGAACTTTGAGGCACAGAATGAAGAAAACATTACTTTGATTCCTAAACATATACAAACACACACATATCATAGGGTGATATCTTTTATTGGATCAACTACATAGCGGGGCTATAATTAGAACAAACTGTTGAGTACAAGACATTCTTCATCAGGACCTGCATTTGGAAGGTTGTTTAACTCTACCCCAACTGTGTAGTCGGTCAAGTGAAAGAGATCACCCTAAGAAATCCTTGCCTCTTGCATAATTCCTGGACCATCATGGCTACAACATCATCACTCTACCACTACCACTTCCTAGACAAAGGCACAAGTTCTGAGAACATCTCTAATTAGTAACATCTTCACTCCAGTAGACGTGGCCAGATCTCACAATATGCACAGCCGACATTCAAGACACTGACTTGCAACTATACAGCTAAACTGCCTGCTGAGGATGCAAACATTAACAGTAAAACAAAATTTGCACCTTGTTTCTCCACATAGACTGAGAAAATATCCTCAGTTCACCTGAACTTATCAAACTCCATTGTCTTTAGGGGAGCTGTGCTGGGGTGTACCAGCTGGGGATCATGCCTACTTTCCCTAAACCCAAGATAAGCACTTTCAAGTAGATTAGGGAGGATTCAGGCCCACCCTCACACCTCAACAGGTTTAGTGAGTGAATCACATGAGTGTGATTTCTACAATTTACTGTGGAAAACTAACCCTAAACTACTGCAAGGATTAATATCTGCAAAGCTACTTGCATGTGAAAAACAACTAGTGAACAATAAATTTGGTTCTAGTCCTGTTTACACTATTGCCAAGTGACCCTCTTGCATTAGTTTATCCTTTGAGGCTGCTTCGCAAAGCTACCAGGTGCAGCAATGAAACCAGAGCTGTCTTCCATCTGTAGGCTAAAGACAGCAGCAAGTGTTGTTCTCATTTGGAAGATTATCTTTGTAGCAGTAAATAGCAGACACTTAAATTCAAAAAAAAAAAAAATGCTTGTTGCCTTTTTCCTATACAAAGCAGCCACCTATTCAATTGAAATAAAGAGCTAAATGAACTTTTAGAACCTTGACAAATTATATTTATGACTTAATTTGGCCTCTGTTGCAAATTCAAAAAATGACCTATGCCTCTAAATGTTGGAAGCTATAGCAAAAAGGCGGCCAAGGAATAGATCACTCTGGATGGGCCCTGCATAAATACTCTTCCTCTTACTTCTGTCCTCTGCCACTGTGAGAGACAGGACATTGGACCAGACAGGTTTATGGCCTGATCAACCCAGCATCTCTTATATTCTTTAGGATGACAACCAAGTCAAAGAGGAGAGGCTATAAGGAGCAAATAAGCCCTCTGCTCATCAGGATGGCTTCTACAGATCACGGCTGGGGCAGACAAATCTGGTTGGGTTATAAATCAATACATGACTTCACCAGCTCAAATTCTGGAAGAGGTCCAAAACCTCATGCACTTCAGGTCTTAAATCTGTCTAATGGGCACAAAGGATGAGACCTCCCCACAGCAAGGGAGGGTTTCCTATGGTAGGGTTTCTTGCCCCTTGTTCTAAAGGATCTTGTATATAGCCAGGGTACTGGACAGGATAGACCTCTGGTATAGCCTGTCATGGCAGTTACTCAGTTCCAGTCTCCTGGGCTGCCTAACCTGCAGAATGGGCAGTTTTTGGAGTGAATACTGTGTTGATTTCATTTTACAGGTATTCCCCACCAAAAAACTGTTTTAACAATCTCCTTAGAATATGAAAAGGAAGCTTTGAATTATCTTTGGTAGTCAGGAGAAGCCACTGGGGTTTCTAGAGACTCTCTTTACACATTATGTGGCCCATAAGGGGCACATAGAGCAGATCCCAACAGCAACACACTGCTCATCTTCAAAAAAAATCCTGAGTTAGAAGAGACATCATAGATTTGAAAGGATGCTGCTCACTGGGGTATTCCTAGATGCAGATGTTGACTCAGATCTAAGGCCTGCATTCCCTGGCCTCTTTTTCCCTGTGGCTCTCAGGAAGCCCTACAGGAAGGATACACGGTTATATATATGCACACAGTCACTAAAGACTTCCAAACTTGAATGCTGTTAAGAGGAAGGCTCCAGAGTTCAAAGACAGGGTCTTTTCCTTAAGAGACACAGAGCTCCTTCTTACTTAGAAAGAGATGGGGAACTGGTATTGCTCACCTAGAAGAAAACCATTAAAACTGAGCAAGGTATACTGCAGAGGTCGCCAACATACCCACTCCCGTATCTCCTCTTTTGCACTCAAAAGTCACTTGGTACCAAACACTGGCAGAACAGATACTTCTATGAAGACGGGAGGTTGATTCTTAGCCTTGTGGACATGGAGATCAGAAAAAAGGAAGGAGGAAGGAAGCCCCATTAGGGTTACAAGATCAAAGACCTACACTACAAACTCTCCAGCTCATAGCTGACATCTCTTTTGTCCAACAAGGACAGTGCATCCATGTAGCATTGTTTATAAAGGCTAATGCTATAATATATTCCCTATGGCTCAAACACTTGCCAAGGGAGTATTCTCCTTTCTTCGGCACTAGCATCACACCACAGCCACAAAGCAGCATTGTACGAGGGAAGTGGGTTCTAGGCAGCAAATTTATTCAAGGTGCCATCTTTTACCAGGAGAAGACTAATCGTAAATGGGCAAACAGGATAAGAAGAGCCATGCCATGAGGAGGAAAAGACAAGTATTTTAATTGAGAGAGAATATCCCCAGCACAATGAGGTGACCTCACTGTGGGACTAGCCCACTAATCTGCATGTGCTATATTACACACATTCAAATAAAGCCAGAGTAAATGCTGAACACTTAAAAAAAGATATAGGCAGACGTAGTTAATCTAAGCAATATGGCCAAATAAGGCCAATGGAGTCCTCAAGTATACTGGGAGCTGTATTGACGAGTCTGGGTGGAAGTGAAACTCTGTAAGTAATTTGCGTCAGTGAAGTTTTGCTTTAATCCTTGGATGTCTGTCTTCTGAGTAACCAGGGACTGCATGCTGCACTGGTTATATGCAGGTAGCACAGGCAGTGCTAGTGCCCCACACTTCCCCACCAGCTGGCCACCACACAAACAGCAGGATTATCTGGTCCTCTACTGTCAGGCTCAAGAGATTCAGGCCTCTACAGCAGCAGGAGCAATGCTGGGTGTGGCAGCCCCCACATGGGGCAGATGCAGCCCTTTGCTAATCCAGTTCTTATGCCTTCCTTTCTCTAGTCCAAGAACTCCTCAAGGGAGCTGCCTTTAAAATAGTACACTTTGATACAATATAACCAGCCAGTGCCTCCAGCTTCAGAATGCCATAATGCATCCTCCTGCCCCACCACGAACACATAAACTGAAAAAACCAAGGAGTTGAGAAAGAGGCAGATGAAACTGCCTCCCTTAACAATGTGTTACTGATCTTTCAGTCAGTAACGCATGTTAAAAAAAAAAGCTTGGAGAAGCACAAGCACTGAAACCTTATCCCTTACCATCTCAGAGAGGATCTAGCCGTCCTCAACTGCTCTTCAAAGTTATCAGACCTAAACTAAATCCTCTAGCTAAAGCCCCAAGCAAACACTTCAGTACAAGGAAGTCGTCAATGGGGACTGTTCTAATAATGCAAACCTCCCCCCCACCTCCACAACCTAACCACAGACACCTGCAACCCACCCAACCAGAGCAGCAGCACCTGGAAGTGTGAGAAGGAAAAATCTCCACCAGGACTAATGCAAAAACAACCTGGGAAGTTCAAGCATTTTAAGCCAGTGCTTGAGAGAGACTGAGCTGGCTAACTGAAAGGACAGTCCTCATTAAGGAGCAGAAACTAGTCGAGAAGCCAAGTCTGAAACCTTGCAAGAGAGGAAGCCACCACATCAAAGCCACCAGCTGGGGGGAAGAAGTGGAGGGGGAGAAGTTGGGGGCGGGGGGAGCCACCTACCTACGTGCCTCCAGACCCTTCTCCAATCCGGATCACCCTGGCCTGCCACGGAGCAAGCGAAGAGCAAGGAGGCAAAAATGAAATTGGGGGGGAAATCAACAGCAATGGGGCATGGATGCTCACCCTCTGGCTCACAGGGCTCCCTACTCTCCTCTCCTGATGAATCCGGCAGGGATAAAACCCAGGGGAGGAGAAAGCCTTGCAAGGGGGGGTGGGACCCGGCAAGGCCCCGCGGGGCAGACTCTGCCCGCGCGCCCCCCGCCAGCGCCATCCCGCCGCGAAGGCTTGGCCAACCCCAGCCCGCCCGGGCTTTGGCGACAGCTGCCTGCAGCGGGGCTCCGGGTCCCGCCGGCTGTGGGGAGGGCTCTGCTGCCTGGCAGGGGCGCCGAGCCCTTTACAAAGCAGGGATCCCCCCATGCCCCACTCCTTTCCCTGCCAGAAGCAGCCGGGGCAGCGGGGACGCTCGCCCGCCCGCGCTCCGCTTACCTGGGGGCAGGGAGATCCGGCCGGGGTGGGGGCAGCAGAGCCGCTCTCGGGCTGCGGCTGGAGGCGTCCCAACCCGGAAACTAGGAGTCCAGGGCCAGAGGGAGGGAGAGCAAAAAACAAATCCCTTGTTGAACTTTTGGGTTTTTCCCCCTTCCCAGTGCCCTCTCCCACGATACAAGCCTTTTAACCCCCCGGCTGCCGGCGTCCAAGAGGCGAGCTCCCGGCTGCAGGGCTGCCTGGCGATCAGCCTGGGATCCCATCCTAGCCCCTGCGATGCGATCCCACCTCCCCGCGCACTCCTCCTCCTCCGCAGCGCATCCCCGGCCTGCCCCGCCCGGGCCTTTGGTCGCCTCTTCAAGGCACGGGGCCGGGGGCAGATCTTGCTTTTCCCAGCCAGGGAAGGGACATCCCTGCCTGACCTTGGCAGTGGTGGAACAGCAGCTCAGCTCAGCGCCTGGGCATGGGGAGAGCTTGCAGTGGACTTGGCTCTTGCTAAGGAATTGTTCAGCGGAGGAGACAAGACAGGCCTGTGTAAGGGACATTGGGAGGGTGGACTAGTGCCCACCAAGTAAATCTGAAAGCCCCACACACACATGTTTAATACGGGGAGGCACTAAGTGCACATCAAGTTACTAGGGACAACTAAAGACAGAAAGGGCATGGGAGAGGAGGTTGCAGGTTCAAAGCGAGTGCACCAAGCGGGGGCACCGAGCAGAACACACCAGGCAGTGCCCATTGGCCCTTGAATGCGTCCAAAGAGCCAGTGGACACTGCCCAGTGAAATTGCCAGGAGATATGAGTGGACAAAGGACAGGAAAATGGCCCTGCAGTCCCCAGGGGTCCTCCTGAGGAGAGGCAGGCCTTCTGATGTGTCCAGGGAGTCATGGGCTTTGGCCCATCAAGGAGAACTATAAGCCTCCCTTAGTAAGCAAGCTACTGGGGACCTGTCAACTGATTGTGGGGGACAACTAAAGCAAATACAGGGATGGGAGTGAGGTCACAGGTTTAACATGAGGGTGCCAAGGGGGACACACCAAGCAGACCACACCAGACAGTGCCCACTGGCCATTCAACAAGTCTGGGGAGCCAGTGGACACTACCCAGTGCATCTCTGCTCAGAAATGAGAACAGACAAAGGACAGGACAGTGCGAGGCGCGCAGCCAGAGACTCTGGTCGAGAGCTAAAGGGATAAGGAAATGGGAGGAAATCAGTGCTTAGCTTGTCAGCCGTGCTTGTGGCCATTGGAAATTTTGAGTCCCTTCCCATTAGCTTGTCCAGATTATCCAAGTCCTAAAAGATGTGGGCATGGGCGGATCCAGAATTCTGACAAGGGAGTTGCACATAGCGATGTGCATTGTCACATATAACCCAACACAGATTTTTCTCCAGTTAAACATAAACTAGAAGCTTTACTAATAAGCTAGGGGCATACTGCATTACTCAGTTCAAGATTGAAGCAAAAACAAATATAGCTTCACTGGAATTAGTTCAAAACAGTTTGCAGGGCTGTGAAATACAAGTTTCATCACCAGAAGCAGCAAACAGACAGCAGAATTGCAGAACAAAGGCTAGCTTGATTGGTGGAACATCAAGACCATTAAAAAGAAGAGGAGGTTGTTAACACATGTGTAATGAGGACTTGAGAAGGAACTAGGTAAATACCTTCTCACAAGGACAATGAGAAGAAAAAGGAAGGATAATAAGCCATAAAGTCTATGGACTCCCTCAGCACTGACTGACTAGAAATGGCCAGGCACTTAGTTTTAAACTTTGGATGGAACAGGAATCAAACAGGAGTGCACATGCAACAGTGTACCCTCCCCCTGGATGCGGACTTTAATCCTGCCCTTTGTTAGCAGTGGTCCAAGATGAAGACTGACATGAACTTTTAATTCTTTCTTGTTTTTCAGTTTTTTCAGGTGCCAATTATTTAATAGAGTCCTTCTAAGGGAGAGACATTTTAAGGTGATGATTCTCGATCACTGTGGTGCCTTGAGATGTTTTTAAGGGTTGCTCACAATACTAGGTGTGCAAACACTATGCATGATCCATAAAATAAACCCTGAGGTTTCACACAGAAATCCATAAGTGCCCAGGGGAAGGTCCATGGGAGCTGCAGTGGTGGCGTCCCACCCCCTTTCAACAGTGTAGCTCAACTGCCAGGGGTCCATTCCCCCCAGCTGCAGATGTCTGGGTCCCTCATGGAGCCTGAGGAGTGACTGGAGCTCCAGGCTAGCAGGGAATGCACAGGCAGCAGCTGAAGAAGGGGGACGTGCCTGCTGCAACCACTCTCCCCAGTTGAGCCCAGCACCTTGTTCAGAAGCTCATCCACAGCCCCAGCTGGAGAGGGCAGGAGCAGCTCTGGGGCTTCCCTCACCCTGGGTCAGCTGGGGACATAGGGCTGCTAACTCTGACTGAAGCTATTCCAGATTTTTTTCCCTAACATGACGTAATGTCATAAATTGTACTGTTCAACTCATTCACAATATCAATTTCCTGGATTGCTTTCAATAGACACTGGAAGATCGATGCCAATACCAGTAGACTCCTGGTCAATCCAGGAGGGTTGGCAACCCTATGGAGACAGAGGGCAGTGGGCAGGTCCCCGCTTCCTGTACCCAGAGACAACTCCAGCTGGACAGGGGGAGGGGGAAGAGGAGGAATAGGAAAGGAGCAGAGGGGAGGTGCAACTGAGTGCCCGGGAGGGGAGGGAGGGAAAGCAGAGTGGAGGGTGGGCTGCTTTGGGGATTCAAAAAAGTCCCTAGCAGATGCAGTCGCAGTGCAGTCTTTCAGTTGGGAGTGGAGGGAGGTGAGGGGTTGCTACAGCTACCAGTTGCATTGTTCCCACCCCACTTTTTGATAACTTAGATCCACCCATAATAGTATGAAAACCATTCTGACATGTGGTTTTTCTGAGTTCTTTGCAACAGAAAAAATGCTTTATTATTTTTCTGTAGTCAAGGAATGAGTGAAACCTAGGAGCTGGCATTTTCTAAGTGGTGCCTTGCATCTGAAAAGACACGCATGAAGAATCTATCCAATTGTATGCATCTGTTTGAAGGTGAAGAATCATTATGTAAATTCTCCTAACAGGGACCAGGGTTGACCTGGAGGATGTCCCAAGGGCAGTACAAGAAAGCCTCTAGACTGAGAGAATGTCCTGTTTCAAACTGCTCAAGAACACATTATATGGAGCAGTATCCGCTAAACATATCTGTGCATTTGTCACTGAGCATGGCCCTACATGTCAAGATTTCACAGTCTCTTTGGATAGCAAAAGGATGTGTAATAAAGATAACATCAGGCTTCGTAAAGACACAAGGGTCAGGTATCTTGCCTGGTCCTGAACTCTGGTGAAATGCAAGTTGTGGATGAAAGGTTGTGCATAGCCTGTCACACTAGATCCAGCTATACCTGCAGATCTGTCATGCCGTTAATGTCCCACATAGAAAGAATTATTCATTGCCTTGCCAAGAGCATGATGAATATTGCCTTATTCCACTAACAAGTTCACTGATTTGAAGCAAAAAGAGATGGTGACTAGAGACGTGGACTGCATCTCAGAAGATCTGGCCTCTAGTCCCTTCTGTGTCACTGTCTCACTCTGGGACCTTAGGCCAAGTAATTTTTCTTCCATTTTCCCACCTGTACAATGGTACTAGCCTCTTTCGTAAGGGGCACTGAGATCTGTGGGTGAAAAGTCTATAAGAGGTAGGAGCAGGTAGGATGTATTCTTGTTCATTGAGTAAGATGCTATTCACAATTTCATTCCTATGTTCCTTGCAAAGGATCAGGCTGTCATACCTGAGGTGACAGATGAGAAAGGGTCTGTACTTAGGTGATTCTACCTATAACAGCTGAGGCTTCATGCTTTGCACAACCTCCTCTAGTGTTTTCATATTGGGGTGATCTTGAGCAAACTTCTTCTTGTAGTTCAGGTGTCTCCTCCCGTGGGAGGGAAAAGGAAGAAACAAATTCATGAGAACTGACAGAAACCTGGGTCAACTGTTTAGTAAACTGTGCTCCCACAATTTCATTGTCTCGTGTGCCCTGTTATTCTCTGTAGCAGCCAAGTGCTTTCTATGCATTAAACAACATGACTTAAGATCTCCTAGGGGCAGTTTGGTCTTCCATTCTCCTCGGGGGAAAATGGTACATGCGGTAGAGTGTTGTGTCTTGAAAGATGTGTGGAATTTTTATCAGCATGTTACTTGGATTTTATGCTTGGGAAGGCAGGGCAAAGAAGCACATCCATCACTTGGAGCAGGAATTGATTAAGTCTGTGCTGGGCCCATAATTCCTGATGCTGTCCATTCTGGTGTCTCAACACAGTCCCCTGAGAAAGCTCCATCTTCCACACAAACAAGTTTTAATCTTACTGTAGAAAGCTCCAAGAAGCAGAATCATCCTTCTGTCTTACCTGTCTGACTAATTACATACTGCGATCCCCAAAATATTCTGACAGTCCTGGCAACAGTCCAAACCAAATCAAATTTGTCCTCAGTTTATGGAAGCAGGTTCACAGGAGCTGCAGACAACTCCAGGACTGTTGAAGCCCTGCTCTGGGTTTCTCAAACCATGGCCCCTGGTACACATTATATTTAAGATACGATTAACCTATTCATTTTGTCATTCTCCCGCTGTACTCAGCCTTGGTGAGGCCGCAGCTGCAGTACTGCATCCAGTTTTGAGCTCCACAATTCAAAAAGGATGTGGAGAAGCTTGAGAGGGTGCAGAGGAGAGCCACACACGTGATAAGAGGTCAGGAAAACAGACCTTATGAAGAGAGGCTGAGAGCTATGGGACTCTTCAGCCTGGAAAAGCGCAGGCTCAGGGGTGATCTGGTGGCCACCTATAAGTTTATCAGGGGTGCTCACCAGGATCTGGGGGAATGTCTGTTCACCAGAGCGCCCCAAGGGTTGACAAGATCGAACAGTCACAAACTCCTCCGTGACTGTTTCAGGCTGGACATAAGGAAGAACTTCTTTACTGTCCGAGCCCCCAAGGTTTAGAATAGACTGCTGCCGGAGGTGGTTCAAGCACCTATCTTCATAGATTTCATAGACATCAGGGCTGGAAGTGACCTCGGAAGATCATCGAGTCCAGCCCCCCGCCCAAAGGGCAGGAAGTCAGCTGGGGTCATAGGATCCCAGCAAGATAAGCATCCAGTTTCATCTTGAAGGTGTTCAATGAAGGCGCTTGAACCACCTCCGGTGGCAGGCTGTTCCAGACCTTGGGGGCTCGGACAGTAAAGAAATTCTTCCTTATGTCCAGCCTGAAACGATCTTGAAGTAGTTTGTGACCATTCGACCTCGTCATCCCTTGGGGCGCTCTGGTGAACAAACGTTCCCCCAGATGCTGGTGGTCACCCCTGATAAACTTGTAGGTGGCCATCAGATCACCCCTAAGCCTGCGCTTTTTCAGGCTAAAGAGCCCCACGGCTCTCAGCCTGTCATCGTAGGGTCTGCTTCCCTGACCTCTGATCATGCGCGTGGCTCTTCTCTGGACTCTCTCAAGCTTCTCCACATCCTTTTTGAATTGTGGAGCCCAAAACTGGACACAGTACTCCAGCTCCGGCCTCACTAAGGCCGAGTACAGGGGGAGAATGACGTCCCGGGATTTGCTTGAGAGACGTCCCGGGATTTGCTTGAGACGTCCCGGGATTTGCTTGAGATCATCGAGTCTGACCCCCTGCATAGGCAGGGAAGAGTGCTGGGTG
>NW_005842331.1:172223-196532 GCF_000455745.1 Alligator sinensis | reverse complement strand
AGCTGCAGTTGGGACCATGTTGCCTGTGGGGGCCGGCAACTCAGCAGGCTCTGCTGGGGCAGCAAGAGGTGCGTACCTGTTGCTCAGTTCTGGTGGAGTAGGGGCCTTGGTGCGGTGGGCCTTAGGGCCCTTGCCCACTGTGGTCCATGCCCCTGGCTGGACACAGCAGGAGGTCCCAAAGTCCTCCTTTGGCGTGGAGGGGGACTGTGGTCTACCCTCTGCCTCCCGGGGGAGAAGGGCCTGGCAGTAGGAGTCTATCTCCTGCTCGCAGTCCCTGATGGCACGCAGTCTTTGGATTGTGGCCTGGAGCTCCTCCAGCTGGCGCGCCAGAGACCCCAAAAGGGAGCAGACCCCACAAGGGGAGGTCACCATGCTCCCACAACATCTTGAACACCTTCAAGAGACATTTGGATGTCTATCTTGCTGGGATCCTATGACCTCTACTGACTTCCTGCCCTTTGGGCAGGGGGCTGGACTCAATGATCTTCCGAGGTCCCTTCCAGCCCTAATGTCTATGAAATCTATTGCTCCTTAAATATGTTCAAGTCAATTTATAGTGTGATAATATAGTAAATGAGACACAAAGTTATTCCACATAGGTGTAACATTTTTGTGGTTTGTTTGTATCACGCCTTAATGGAACAGGTAGCAAGTTGGGGCTGGCTCATGACAGATCCCAATGCTCAGCTCAGTGTCAGGATCAGGCAAGGGGCAGCTCCAGGGTCCAGGACACAGCTGTCCCCTACCCAATCAGGTTGGGGGCAGAACTCATTTCTGGACTCTGTGCCCCTGCCCTATTCCCAGAGGCAGATGAGAGGATGCCATAAGGAAGGGAAATCAGGGAGCATTTCCCCAATCTCAGGCTCGCTATACCCCAGATCTTTAAAACCTTGGAGGCCCTGGGATCAAGGAACCTCTCCCTGATCCCAAGGGCCCTGTGCAATGTAAAAAAACTGTGTGCAGCCCAGCTTCACATGTGGTTTTTAAAGTTTCCAGAGAAATGGAACCCCAGGATTGAGGAAAGGCTCCCTGATCGAGGAAAGGGTACCTATGTGCCAGGATGCTGTGTGGCCTAGCTAGGTTTTTAATCCTTGTGGCATGTGAGGACTCCTTGATCTGGAAGGGGCAGCCCAAGCCTGGGATTCTCGTGCAATCCGATTGCACCTTCCTAGGCAGCAGCTAAGTGGATACAGGTACCTAACTCTGATCCTACTCCTGAAAAATGTTGAACCTGCCTCCTTTGGGCCCAGGCTACCATCTTAGCCTTAAGGCTAGGTTACTAAAAGCAGCAGAGCCAGCTGCACCACCACTTGTGTAAACTGCTTTTTGGGGATTCAAGCAGGGTGAAATGGATCACACCTGAGGTGCCTAAGGCCACATAGAGGCCTAATAGGTGGACGAGGAAGGAGTTCTGCTCTTTTTATAACTGTCCTTCCCCTTAACCCTGGCTTAGAGGCCAGTCTGTCAACCCAAAAGCAGGAAGAAATTCAGGAAGAGAGGTTCAAAGAGATCATTCCAGTCATAGGCTCATTAGAAGGCAGGGCTGGAAGGGACCTCAGGAGGTCATGTAGTCCAGCCTCCTGCTCAGGGCTGGATCATCTGTGACTAAATCATCCCAGCCAAGTGTCTGTCTCACCCACTCTTGAAAATGTCAGGGATGTGGATTCCACAACTTCTCTGGGTAGCCTGCTCCAGTGCCTGTCCACCCTTAATTTCTTCCCAATTTCCAACCACAATTTCCTCTGCTGCAGTTTCAGTGGGATTTCATTTAAAGTACAGCCAAGATGGGGACTCTTAAACCAATCTCCCATCATTCACCATATGTAATTAGAGTCCATTTAAGGATGGATCAGGAGGTGGGGGAGAGGAGCAAATGTGAGGCTCAGATAATGATCCCCGCCCCCACACCAGGCTAATTATCCTGTTTTACTAGGTGTCCTCCATCACTCATGTTACTGCTCTTCCTTTTCAATGTTAGAGCAGCCTGAGCTTTAATCAGCCAGAAAGAAGATGAGTCTCTCCAGCATCTCTCCATGACATCCCATCAGCCAAGCGGTGCTTTCAGCAATTCTCTGAGAGCTTAATGAAAGAGCTTAATTAACAGAGCATGAACATGAATCGGAAAATCCACTAGATGGCACCATAAATATTTCCAGGCCAGGCAATCTCAGCGAAGCACATCAGGTGTAGCTGTGATGACTTGCTGTTAAAAGTTGAGGGGGTTGGTGCAAAATGTTTGTTAGCACTGCAAGTTGAGTACTCTCCTCTTTCTCTCAGCTTAAAAAACCCCCATCCTAGTTTCCAAAGCTAGGTGTTAACTGGTGCGTTATCACTCACCCTCTTCATCTCATCCATTTCAGTGACTGCCTGGGAGTGTTGAAGAAAAGAATATATTGAACAACTCTGGAATTCTAAAATATTTGAAGTTGCCCAGACACTGAAATGATTGGTACAAAAATGTGTGTAATAATAAATAAATATCTCTCTATGGGACTCCTCTGTACAGGAACAAAGCAACCTCCCAGTATTAAAGAAGAGCTCCAACATCTCAGCTCCCCACAGGAGGAGTTTCTTTCTAAATAGGTGACTCATTTATATTACTTGTAGATGTGCATAGACAGACTGAAGACAACTGTTCATAAGCAAGGATTGTCTTGCATTTGCAAGGAAGGAGGATTTGGGATTGGATTCTTTATCAAGCGCTGCTTGCCTGTGAAACTTCAGGCAAATCATTCTCTATTTCTCAGTCCCCGCTGAAGTTCCTTTAGGACGGGAGGTGCTGAAGTACTGGCACAGTGAGGGACCCCATGTAAATGATGACAGAGAGCTTGATTACATTGCACAGGTGGTATAAATACTCAAGAACAGTACAAGCACACAAGTACAAGGCCAGAGCTGGGCAAATGCACTACCAGCTAATTAATGCATGCGTCTTTCTTTAAGCCAGGGCTGTCCACCTTGTAAGTGGCCAGGGGCCATACACCCCTTGGGCCACAGTAGTGGGGGCTGCATTAGCAAATGCCACACCAGCAGGGGCCATGGGTCCTAGGGGCCACATACTCTCCCCCAGGGTTCAAATTATACTTTGATTCTTGGGGAGGATCTGCAAAAAAAATTAAACCAGCTCATTGATTAACAAGTCCACTTAAGTAAAGGAGCAATCTGATTGGAGAACACGCCCCCCCGTTATGATTTTCAAATCTTACAGGGGGGGCTCTCATCTCTTATGGGGGGGTGGGAGATTAGCCCCCTTCTCCCCCCCGAGCTCGCCCATAATTTGCACCCTGCTCTCCTTCCTCCCAATCTTGGCAGATACTCTGAGCAGGACCCACCTTCCAGAGTATACCATACCACATGTGGCTCCATGGAACAGGAGACGGAATCTATCAATGCACTACAATACATCCATATCACCAAAGTGAGTCTCCAGACAACCTAGGAGAGCACAGAATTGCATGAACAGATACAGTCTATGATATGAATTGTACTCCAAGGTGGGCCAGACTGCGAAGAATAAGTGCCGCAGGAAGTCTTTCCCTATTGGCAGGTTAGGAATGAGCTATGTATATAGGATGGGATCTTGTTTAAAGGTGACAGAGCTGTAATCCCTGCCATTTTGAGACAGGATATCAAGAAAAGAATGCATGCTTTGCACCTGGGGATAGAGGCATATCTACAGTGTGCCCAGGAGCATTTCTCCTGGCCAGGCATGAATTCCAAGATGAGGCCATACAGGGAGCAGTGTGAGATATGCAAAGGGCATGGAGATAGGCAACATAAGAAGGTTCTGCAGACTCATGACATCCCAACATGACCTTGGAAAAAGGGTGGGGCAGATCTTTTTTGTGTTCAGTGATAGACACTATATGGTCACAGCACAATATTACTCCAGTTTTTGGGAGGTGGACTATCAATAAAACACTGAGACAAGAGCAGTAACCAGGAAGCTGAGGGCACATTTTGCCAGGCATAGCATCCTCAATACTTTGTATTCAGACAGTGGGCCACAACAAACAGCAGAGGAATTCAAAAGATTTAGCACAAAATGGGAGCCTGAGCACAAGACTTCTTCCCCAGGGTACTCACAAAGCAATGGGACAGCCAAATCAGCTGTCAAGACAGCTAAAAGACTCATGGAATGGGCAAGAAGGACTGGATACGATATTTATCTGGTTTTGTTGGACCATTACAATACCCCTTCTCAGGGATTTGGTAGTAGCTCAGCCCAGACACTGATGGGGCAAACAACCAGGACATGTCTTCCCCTGGGGGACAGTCTGCTACACCCATATGAAGAGAAAATGGACAACATACAGAGGCTGTTAAGAGAATAGCAAGACAGACAAGCAGCATATTGCAACAGAAGAGCTAGAACCAAAGGCCTCTCCACATAGGAAAGTCACCTGGGTTCAACCACTCAGCAACCACACAAAAAATAGCAAAAGGTCACTGCCCAAGCAATTGTTGGGCTATGGTCCTGTGAAGTAGCTACCACTGAGGATCAGTGGTTGAAAAGAAACTATAGACTAGAGGCAGGCAAAGTCGGGCCTGCGGTGGACTCCATTTCCCAGCAGCTGCTGCCTGCATTGCTGTGACCAGCTTCCATGGAGACCTAAGCTGCTGCAGTGCTGTGTCAGTGCCAGGGTTTCCATGGAGACCAGCCCCAGCTGTGCTGGCAGGGCATGCAGCTAGGCAAGGACCTGCTCTGGGGCTGGGATTTTGCAGTGATGACTGCATGATTCGAAACAGGGCAGAGCTGTGACCCGCTGTCTGCACACCCTGGCAGGGGCATGCAGGCAGTGGATCACGGATCTGTCCTGGCTCTGGACCAAGCTGTCACCGCTACAAGATCCCAGCCCCAGCCGTGGAGCCCCTCCCTGCCTAGCCTCGCACCCTGCCAGTGCTGCTGGAGCCAGTCTTCATGGAAACCCTGGCCCCGCACTGTCAGAGACCTGGTCTCCAGGGAAACTGCCCACAGCAAATAGGCCAGGGCTGCTGGGAAGTGGAATGCAGGCACCAGCCAGATCTGCCATTTTTCTCACCCCTGCCATAGATAGTAATAGAGTGGTGAAGTCAGCAAGCCAGGGTGCGGTGACAGAAGAGGCCAGCGTCCCAGATGACTCTGATTGGGCCTTAAGCATCAGTTGGCCAGAAATCAGTTAGATGCAGGAAGGAATAGTGGTGGCCATTAGGAAGACAGTCACCAACAGGAAGACAATAGGAGAAAACTAGATCCTGCTCCTGGAGCAGTATGCTAAACAAGTAGCGGGAGACTGATTCGACAGCCAGCACACTTGAATGACTACAGCACCTAGGAGGCTACACATTGGACTGGCAGTGAATGCCATGTCCTCATGGTGGGCTATGTGCTGGCAGCCTCAGGTCCCAAGCAGACACGTGTGTTTCTCTCTCTCTCTCTCTCCCCCCCTTTGTTTTATCTTGTTTTTGTGTTTCTGTTTTGTATTGCAAGGAAAGATGCAACAACCTTCAGGTTCTTGCAAATTGGAACAAGTTGTAATGGGGGTGATTTGGAGGACAACGCCAGGAAGCTCCACGTGCTTGGAGAATTTCACAATAGCTCTAAGCAAACAGTGCACTACATGATTACAAACAGCAACTGGGAGCAGAGGGCACCTGTAATAAAGATCCAAGTGCTCACAGTCTAAAAGGAGTTCCTTTCTTACTGCACAGAGCTCTGTGCCTGAAACACTACCTCCCTTCAAAGCTGTGTGGGAAACTTGTTCTTTCAGCTAGCTGAGTTCCTTTCCTTCCTGGAATGTGGATAGATGTTCCTTTGTCCATGCATAGTTCCAAGTTCCTCTGATGGGCCTACTGTTACAAGACCCCTTTTGGTCCCCAATACAAGGAAGGGGAAAAGGGGAAGGGCTTTTTAAGAGGGACATTGCACACTGGGAAGCCCTGCCCTTACAGGAAAGGGTCCCACTAGCAAAGGGCAGAAGTGCGCAAGCAGCAGAGAAGAGCAGAGCTCCAGCAGAAGGAGGATGGAGCCTTGCAGCAGATGCCTTGAGTATGCTTCGAGATGCACTAGAAAAAGAGAAGGCATTGCTACATATATGTGCATAGCTTTCATATACACACACACATATAGAGGCGATGTATATGTGTTCTGAGGTACAGTACAAAGTGGAAGGGCAGTCTGTTGAAAGCCTCTGAATACTGGTCAGAGGGCACAGCAATAGGGGAGTATTACAGGGGATGTCTGCTGTAGGCCACCAATCCAGGAGGAGGACAGTGATGATAACTTTAAACTGTTGAAAACTTCCATATCATAGGACCTGGTTCTCATGGGGGACTTGAATTATCAGGACATCTTGTACAAGCAGTCCAGCAAGTGCTTGGAGCATGTTGGGGGATAATCTTTTGATACGGATGGTAGAGAAGATAATATATCCAAGGGGGCAGGGAAGCTCTTCACACCTGCCGCTCTGTCTCTTCTGTTAAGTCAGATTCTCAGTAAGGTGATGAAAGTCTAGACTAAGAAAGTTTTGCTAGTCCAGCCATTCTAGTTTGCCAGCAGATGTTAAGGCTACCCTGGGACAGTAAAACCAAAAGAGTTCTTGGACTTGTCCAGATCATTTTGGGTTCCAGAGACAAATTGGCCAGACTAGCCAAAACACTTCTTTACAGTATAGCTGTGTCTATACTAGGATTTTTGATGGTACACCAATACTAAACATCTACTTTTAGTATATTTTTCTCCCAGTCACTCCAAGTAGACTTTTAGTATTACTTATGGTGCCATCTAGTGGATTTTTCCAGGTCACAGTCATGCTGCTCTATTAAGCTCTTTCATTAAGCTCCTTGGAGTGTTGCTGAAAGCACTGTTTGCCTGATGGCATGCTGTGAAGAGACACAGGAGAGACTCACTTCCTCCACCCATCTTAAACTTTGGAAGAGAAGAGCAGCAAAATATGAAGTGGCAGACACCTGGCAAAGTAGGATAATTATCCTGATGTGCGTGTGGGGATGGGAATCATTATTCCAGCCTTACCCCCTAGTACTCTTCTTCAGCTCCTGATCCACCCACTAACTACATGTTGTGAGTGTGGAGCGGCCAGTCTGAGGACCTTGCAGACAGAGGCAGACCAGCTCAAGGATCTCAGGAGAGAATGATACAGGAAAGCACCACCCAGCTCTGTTACAGCCAGCTCTGCCCATGTGTCCACTCCATATCGAACCTGTGCCCAGCTAAATCACAAGCTCCTGCAGTGCCATTGGGCTAGCTCTGCCAAGCAGTAGCAGCACCCCTAGGATGGCTATCATAGAGGACAGTCTGGTTATCCTCTGTCCTCTATTAAGATGAAACCGGATGCCTTTTTTGGAGAGAAAAATAGAGGACATAAAGGCATCAGGTTTCATATCAGTAGAGGACAGAGGAAAAAGTAGCAGAAAACTGGAATGTCCTCTGACCACCCTAGGCACCCCCCAATAGCCAGTTAGCCTGCCCCACTCCAACTCCCTCCATAGCACCGCCTGCTGTCTCACCTACCATGCCTTGATGGAATAAGTACTTCTATGTTTCCCCCTTCTTTCTTCTTCCAGTACAGCCTTGGTCCAGGCTTACTTGACCATAGCAGCACGTCTCACCAAGCTCAACAAGCTCCAGCTACAGACAAACTGGTCCTAAATTACCTTCCCTGCAGCCACACTCATGCCTGAGGTCTCAATCTGCTGCAATTATTCCTTTGAGCCACTTTACTTAGTCCTTTTTTCTCAGTCTGGGCCTCAACCCTCTTGGCCTTGGCCTACTTACTCTAGCTACTACCTTCAGTTCCAGGTCCCTTTATTCTGGCCTTAGCTTCTTGGCAGCAGCCTCTCTGCTGGAGCTTTAAGCCCCATGGCCTAGGTTCTGGACCTCCTGGCCCTCTAGTTTCATGAGTCAAACTCTCTCTCAGCTCTCATAGCACATACTCTGGCTCCTCCTCCCCTCCCCCCTTGTTGGCTTTTGGGCCAAAAAGAGGCAAAAAACACGTAGTGTGCTTTAAGGTGCCTGCCATGGGAACACCAAGCCTCCCCTCACAGCTATTCCTAGTAATTTGGTTCTACTAAGGAAACAACGATGAAAAACACAACTTCTTGGCCAACTTAAAGGGAAGAAAAGCTTCTTTGCTCCTTACACACCAGGGCTCTCCTTACTATGTTCCACATATGCCACAGCAGCCAGTCTTGGAGCTCTTTATCCTTCCCAGCCAGAACTAGAGTCCTTTTTTGGCCTGATGGCAAGCCTTTTATACTAGCAAGCTCCTCCCCTTCCAGCCAGCCAGACCTATTGCTCCACCTAAGCAAAGGGGCTCTGATTAGTCCCTTCAGCCCAGCGGGCTGCCTTCCCTTTGGCTGAAATCTCTGCTTAAGTTCACTTCATTTGCAGCAGGGCTACTGGTGCTTATAGGCACCTTCCCTCTTTTCCCATTTACTCCTTGTCACCCATGGCTTCTACCTAGTAGTATTTTTGTTGGTCCTTCCAGCTGTATTTTCCTCTCTTAAGCCTTCATCCCCTTGAGCCACAAAACCCCTGCTCTTAAAGGGGCTCCGCAGGTTCTGTTGGTCCAACAACCTTCTCTTGGTAAGAAGGCAAGGGTTACCTCTTACATGCAGAGCATCTGACAGAGGGTAGCACCCTCACCTGTGCTCTGAATGCCATCCACTGAAACAGCAGCAGAGGGAATCGCAGCTGGAGATTAGGAGGAACTTTATGACGGTGAGGATGGCTATGCACTGGAACAGGTTACCTAGAGAAGTTGTGGTATTTCTTTCCCCGGACATTTTTAACAACAGGCAAGACAAACATATGGCTGGGATGGTTTAGTCAGGGGCAATCATGCCCTGAACAGGGGGCTGCTAGATGACCTCCTGAGAGCCCTACTTTCTTAAGATCCTATGACCGTGGAATAATCTCCCTGAACCTCTCTTCCCAAATTCTTCCTGCCCCTGGACTAACAGATAGGATGGCCTCTGAGCCAGAGCTAAGGGGAAGGGCAATTACCTAAAGAGAAGAGCTAGAACAGGGATCTGAAAGAGAACTGGAGCAATGGTTTCCGTGCGCTGCTACAGGCTTCCAGCATGAACCTGGGGAAGTTACTCAAGTCTAAAATCATTGGGAGTTTGGTGCCCAGTGCCTTAGGGATGCTTCCTTGCCTACCTATTAGGCCTCTAAGTGGCCTTAGGCACCCCAAATGTGATCTGCTTCATGCAGCTTGAATCTCTGGAATGCTGATCACACAAATAGTGGTGGAGCTGCCTCCTGCTGGCTGCTTTTGCTGACTCAGCCTTTGGCTGTATGTTCAACATTTTTTCCAGGAATAGGATCAGTTAGGTACCTGCGTCCACATAAATGCTGCTTGGGTAGGTGGACTAGGATCTGACCCTTGGTGTGTCTGCACATTTGCTCCCCATCTGTCATCTGGGGACAAGAGCACTTTCCTCCCTTGCAGAAGTGCTATGAGGCTAAACAGAAAAGACTGTGGGTTTCTCTGCTTGTGTAGTGATAGGGATGTGTAGTACCTGGGAGGGAAGGTTTCCATAAGGTTCTCCACAACCAGCTGCTGTGTGGGATGAATGGCACTTTGTCTTTTTGCCAATGCATTCATTATGCTCCCTGTTCATGTGGTCTGTGTTTATTCATTGCCTCTTTTTTAGTAGCTGGCACCTTCACAGCTTTAAGAATCATGGAGCTCTTTGACCACAAATTTGTTTTCCAAGGAGCCTGGGAGGTAGGGGTCAGCTTGTGTTTTGTTTTGAGATTCATTATTTTCTCTTCCAATTGAAGTAGAAACAAAATCAAAGAGGGAACAGATGGAACCATCTCCTAGAGCAAGGGTTGGTGAAGTTTTGCAACAGAGGGCTACATTAATGGAGCTTAGCTCTGAGCTCGGGCCACTTGCAACCTGGCATGCCCTCCCAAAGCCAAAGCCAAAGCTGCAACCACCACTCACCCATCCCACTCCTGCAAAGCTACCACCACCATGTAACAGGACCAAGGCCCAAGGGGTGTCCATGATGCCCACAGTAGCCGTGCAGTTCCTGCCCCACTCTGGCCACCTGGGTACTCTCCCATTTCTCCCACCTGCCATTCCTTTGTTGGAATAATTTGATTACAGAAAAAGACTCTGTGTGTGACTGGGCAAGGTGCTTAGCCTCTTGGTTGCCCATCCACAAAATGGAGATGGCAGAATTTCCTGTCTCCAAAACTTTGCACCTGTGCATTCAGGTTGTGCTCTCTTCAGAACAGGGATTGCCCCTTCCTAGGTGCCTATGCAGGGCTATTCAGTTCTCCTCCTGGTTGGAGCCTGTAGGTGCAACTATAACAAAACCGGCAGCACATAGGATGCCCGGGGCTGTTTGTTTGGTCATGCAGCAGTGGAAAAATGAAGTGATTCAGTACCACTCAATGGTTCCAATTAGGGTTGTCAGTTAAGCGGAGTTAACGTATGCGATTAATGCAAAAACACATTATGTTTTTTTTTTAATTGCATTAATCTCACACACCATTTTGACCAGTGGAGTGGACCAGCTCTGGATCAGCCAGAACCTGTACACACAGCCCTGACCCCGGCCTGCCCCGCCCCTGCTCCAGACTCACCCGCCCACTCTGAGCAGCAGCAGCAGCAGCAGGGCAGAAGGTGCTATTTGGCATAGGGGAAAAGCGACCCATCCTCCTCACCACTCTTGGGCCTTTCTTGCTGCAGCTACCCAGAGCCTGTGACCAAGCTGCCTTGCAGCTCTGCTCCAGTGCTGGCACTGCCACCTGTGGCAGTGCAGAGGAGCCACAGGGCAGCCCAGGTGCGGGCTCTAGGCAGCTGCAGTAAGGAAGGCCTGGCAGCGGTGAGGGGGAGGGGCCACTTTTCCTCCAAACTGAGCAATAGCTTCTACCTGGCCGCTGCTGCTGCTCAGCATGGGCAGGTGAGTCTGGAGCAGGCAAAGGTAGGCCAGGGTCAGGGATGGGACTGTGTGCTGTTGGTTGTGGTGGGGAGGAGCCACAGGGTGCATGGGCTTCAGGCTGTTGGGTGGGAGGGGGTAGGATGCTGATTATTGTTTAGCTGCACAATTAAAATTGTGATTAATTGCAACTATTTTTTTTAATCTCATGGTTCATTGCGATTATTTTTTTAATTCCTTGTCAGCCCTAGTTCAAATACAACATTTACAGCTACTGTCCTGAGTTCCTCTCTGCTGGCTTCATCCTGGATTCCCCCCAAGTCTGGTTTCCACTTGCCTCTCCTCCACTGACATAGCAAGTATGAAGGTTTGGGTAGCCTCTTAGAAATACCCTAGCATGTGTACCCCATCTTCAATCCCTTTGACCAGTCCACTGCTTTGGATGCAGACAATCACCCCCTCCTCCTTGACAGATTGTCTTCCCATCCTAATGGTGCAGTGCAGCCTGCTCAGCTGGACACTTACTACTTGTATTGTGGGAGCACCTTAGGAATTGCAGTTATGGACCGGGGCCCCATTATGCTAAGCGCTAGCTAGGAAACAGCTAGTCTTCTGCCCCCAAAGAGCTTATATTCACTCTGCTTTTTTGAGAATGGGACCTGGAGGAAGTAGCAAATTTTTAATATCTGCCCCCGAGTGTTGAAGGCTGCTCTGAGGAAATAGTTTCCTTTTATGCCTGTATTTCAGGCTGCTGTGGGCATAACTCATTTCATCATTGTAGCCATGGAAAAGGAATAGCTTTCCTGAGAAAAAGCTATCAAAAGAATTTGGATGTTGGACTCCAAAGGACTAATTGTCAAGGTAAGTCTACCTCTACTGTACCACTGAGCTTGAAGAGCTCCAGTTACACTACATCTCATCCACAGGCTACTGGCAGATATTCATTTAAAGGCATGATGGGATCTGATCCATGTTCCCAACAATTGCACCTCCTGCCATGCTACATGTGCATGGCAGAACACACAATTTGGGGATTAGATCCCAATCATCCCCTACTTTCTAGGACAGGAGGAAGCTAAGAGTCATGATTGCAGGCTCCTCTCGCACCAGCAAATTGAAAGCCAAATGTCTGACAATCAGTTGATTTTTGGCTGAGGCTGGGAACCTAACTGAGGCACTCCAATATAGACATCTGTTTCTAGCAACAGTCTGTTCTGATAAGGGATGCTCTCTAGTCCTCTAGCAGCCCTCCTCTGCAGCTGTTTCAGTTTAGAATTGTGTCTGGGTGCCCTAGCCAACTCTGTCCTCTCCCTGCACCCAGAGCTACCAGCAGGATGTGGGGCTCATTCAACCCTCACCCCCCATGCAGGCAGCAGGGCAACCTGGCACAGTTCACCTGACGCTCCCTCAGGGGCTGAGCCCACTCCTGCCCAGCCTCTTCTCTGCCCAGTGGGCAGAACAGGGCACACCAAGTTTTCTAGGGTAGTCCTGTGTAGGAAAGGGGATGGGAGACAGGGAGCCCGTTATCTACATCAGGATTGGGGCCTGTGAAAACCTCTGGGCAGAGAAGAGCCGAGTAGGGGTAAGCCTAGCTCCTGGAAGAAGGCCCAGGCTCAAGGAGTGAGCCCAGTTCAGCCAGGGTGGAGCATGCCAGTCTCCCTGCTACCTGTTGGGGAAGGTGAGAGTGAATGCTTTCCTGCATCTCCTAGAAGCTCTAGGACTGCAAGCCACTGAGCATGGGGATAAGATGAAGTCTGCATGACTAATGCTAAGGCTTGCCCACTGGGGCAAATTTGGCCAGCAGTATGTTGATTTAACCTCCCCATTCAAGGGCACCTGGGGCCGGTGCACCATTGTCACTGCCCTTTTTAGGTTACCGACCCCGACAAACATGACCAATACTAAAGGAACAACATGGCTAAATGGGGCCTGCTGCTGGAAATGGGATCTAGAGGTCTCCAATGTACCGTCTAGATCAGCGGTTCCCAAACTGTGGTATGCGTACCACCAGTGGTACGCAGACAACTTGGAAGTGGTACGTGGAAGGTTGGGGGGAAGGGGCCGCACACACTCAAAGCCCAGCAGCAGCCTGCTGCACACAGCCGGGAACACAGCACCAAGTGTGTTGGGGGCAAGAGGGGGGGCAGATCAAGGATCCCATGGTGAAGGAGGTAGCGGGGCAGAGGCAGGGGCTGGGTTGAATGGGGCCCCAGGGCAGGTGATGGGATGATCAGAGCCTGGGCAGCTCATCCAGGGGTACTGGGGGAGGTGTGGCTCTCTGCCATTGCGTGCACCTCAGGGCAGGACTGGGAGGCACATGCCCCTCGGATCTGTGCATGGGGTAGAGGTGGGCTGTTGCTGCATGCTGAACTCTGCACCACGCTGCCACTGGCCCGGGAGCCTCGCATGATGCCATGTGCCTGCTGCGCACTGGCTGTGTTGAGTCCTCTGCCTGCCTAGCAGCAGCAGGCACATGGCATCCCATGTAGGCAGCCATAGCATGGTGCAGAGCGCAGCAGCAGCAGCCCACTGCTCCCTGGGAGTTTTCTTCCCTTGGGCCAGCTCGCCCTGTCCCCATGGCAGGGCCAGCACAAAAGCAACCTAGGCATTTCCAGGGATGTGGGGGGCTCCCCCAGCTGTGCACACCCCAGGGCAGGTATGGGGGGCACGTGCCCCCCCCCAGATGTGTGTGGCCGGAAGCGGGCTGCGTGCTGGGCTCTGCACCACATGGGCACTGCCTCTGGACCAGGCAGGCGGAAGCACTTGGCCAGTGTGCAGTGTACACATGGCATCCCACACAGGTCTGTAGGCAGTGGCAGCAGCATGATGCAGAGCCCAGCATGCAGCCCAGCTGCATCTGGATCCAGGGGTGCCCCCCCTGTGTCTATCCGAGAGTGCGCACAGGCCCCCCCCACCAAGCTGCACGGGACACCATGCGTGTACACCACACACTAATCAAGTGCCTCTGCCTGCCCAGAGGCAGCAAGCAAATTGTGCCCTGCCCAGGGAGTCCCTGCTGCAGCCCAGGGGCTTCACCCTGCTTGTACTGTGCCCCATATGCACAGGCCAAGCCAGGAGCCCCCCCGCCCCGAGCCTGGCGTCCTGCCCCAGCCAGGCGGCGTTCCCCTATGGACAGGGTGACTGCGCCCCACCCCTGTGGAGCTGTGTGACCGAAGCCAGGCCCCACCTCCGCTGCCGCTGAGCACCCCCACCGTGGCCCAAGTCTGCAGAGCCTCGGGGCAGCCCCCACTACCCACTCTCTCCTCTGGCTACCACCTTCCCAAGGGCCCAGCTTGGCCAGCCTGTCCGCAACGTCTCCCCCCACGCCTGCTCTCCCTCTCCCCCTCTCATCACAAGCAAAACTGCTTAAAAAAAAAAAAAAAAAAAAAAGAATATACAAGAACAAAGGTAGTAAATGAAGTTTTATTTGTTGTCACCAGGTTTTGAATTTTTAGAAAACCTGGTATTTACTGTAAAAAATAAATAAGCAACATTTATGATTATTAATTATATTAATATTAATTTTGTCCTGCCATGTACCCTCTGCCCTTGTTTTGTTCTTCTGGTGTGCCTGCACTCCAGCTCCTTACAATGTATACATTGCGGTCTTTTTGGTACTGCAGGCAAGATGTTGCCAACCCCTGGTTTATGCTGTCTTTTTTCTAATTTACAATTGTTTTATATGGCTACCATAACTGATAAAACAATGTTTTATGATTACTGAATGTTTTGATGATGTTTTAATACATACTCGGTTACCTATGTGTATGAAAAATTTGCTGGTGGTACTCAAGGCTGTATCATTTCAAGTCGGTGCTGCTCAGTCTGTCAGAGTTTGGGAAACTGCTGTTCTCAGTTTTGAGTTTGGGCTGCATCCTAAAAAAACACCATCTTACCAATCCTTCTCATCTCCCTTCAGTCTTTTTTCCCCCACTTATTGTTCACATAAAAAGGAAGCCCAGATCACAAGTAACTCTTAAACTGGTTTGGCAGTAGTCTCTTCAGTCATTAGTATCCTGGTAAATTAGCTAGATGGGCCCTCTCAAGTCAATAATTAAAGTGAGCAGATACAGGCTTAGATATTAGGAGCAAGCTCTGGTCTGTTAGAGATGGCTGCTCTTTGCTAATTACAGTATACCAAGTGAAAACCATTCTGTTTGTGTAGGATATGCAGCAATACTCCAAACCTTTCCATTTGTCTTGATAAAAAAGCCCACGAAAGTTGAATGTGTCATCACCCCATTTTATAAACACCAAGAAACTGTAAGCACATCCCTAGCCAAATTTGTCCAGGACTGACCTGGAATTTGGGATGTCTCTGTCCAAGTACACAATACGAGTTGCCACAAGAGCCAGTTTTCCAGAAATGTGGAGTATCCACATCTTCTATTCAGGGGTCCTCAGCATTTTTGAGTTCTAGATGTCACTTGTCCCCACCTGGGGGCCACAATATTGAGACAACCAAAAAAGAAATACAGCCCAAGTCAGCAGAAGCTGGACTAGAAATCCCTGGTCTATACACCCTCTACAACAAAGACAAGTAGCTATCATCAACCTGAACTACATGAATTTTCAGATTTGAGCTGTAGACTGGAGTGCATTTAATAAACCTTTAAAGGAACACAAATGAGTCATACAATCTGTTAACTAAACGTAGGAAGATTTTATTAGAAGTGCATTTCTGTCAAAATAAATAGTTATACTTCCTTCAGCAAAATGAGAGAGAGAGAGAGGGAGGGAACATGTGCACAAGTGCATCAAAAATTTAATGCTGAACTTTCAAGTGAATATTCAAGTGCTACATAAATGACCTTGATGTGTAAATAAAGCAATTGCATATATTGTCATTGGTCTAATTGGTGCTGTGACTTCAGCAAACTCCTACAGCTCTTTACATTTGTTCTGCATGCTCCCTGCAAAAAAGATTTTCTCTCCTAAAACTCACATTGGCACAGCTCTCAGAAGGATTTAACATACAGAGTTCTTTTTTATTCAGTACTAATTTTCCTCAGCTCAGAGAAAATTCTGAAACAAAAGAGTCATCTTAGGACTACTCTTCTACACCTCTATTTGGCATCTTGGTTTTCCTGCACTGTATCAGAAACTGGTTTGTAGCACTTCAGAGTGCCAGTGGGTCAGACACTTGCCCTAATGGAGCTGCACATGAGTGGCAGCAGATGGGTTAGCTAGAGCTATATTCCTTTTATAGATGCCATAATGGCTAACAAACAACTGCTGCTGAATTTAGCAAAGCAGATACCCCAGGGAGACTGGATAGGGGCAGGAAATAGACTGAAGCCCAAGGGAAAAAAGGCACATGTGAAATATAGCAGAGTGCACATAGCATCATATGACACAAAACCACTATACACCATTGCATAAATTAATTGACACACACACACTGCTATATGCCTCATTAAAAGCAGCAAGTGGTATTTGCATTGTAGAAATAAACAGGAGCTCCAAAATACAGATGATCTGGGCTTGAAAGCAGCAGAAATTGCATGGTTTGAGATGTCTCAAAATTACTTTAAACAAAGCACCAGGAAGTTGTTGTGGGAAGTAACCTTGTGCTGGTCCCCAGGTGACTGGTTCATATTGGAAGGATTTTTCTCTCTTTCACCACTAATTCTACACACTGTTACTAGCAGATAAGAGAGAATCGCACCCAAACACCAATGCAACCACAGACTGGCTTCAAGCCACTGTGCAAACACCTATTTTGTTGGTTTCTCTCAAACCATGTTTTCAGAGAGGTGTCTTGGTTTGCGTGCTTCTGATTTTGGGTTCCTGCCTAAGGCTTAGTTTGCAGAACTGCCCAGCACTGGCAGTTATTAGGGACTTCATTGGGAGATGCTGAAGCTCAGTACCTCTGAAAAATAAGATATTATGCATGTGAAGCAAGACCCTCAAGGCCAGAGAGGGCATTTAGAGAGAGAGAGCTCTAGCCAGCTGCTTTTTTGTCTGCCTACCAGCACACACATCATCTACACCGACTAGTCACAAGGCAAATTAAAATATTTTTAGAAAGTTATAAAAGATCTTTTGGTCCTAGGATATGAGCTTTCCAAAAGCTCCATACACTGATGAGCAGCCGTGCGTGTAGCTGGTTATTCTGTAGGCTGCCTCACTTGTGTGCATCATTGCAGAAGGAATTTCTGTCCCATAACCAACCTCAATTTGGAAGCCCCCCACGTCAAATTCAGGTTCAGTTGGCAGGTGGTATAATATTAGGCTTATACAACTATATCATTTAATCAGCTGCTGCTCAACAGATTTATCATTTACCATGTAGTTGTCAAGCAGGTTAGGTGGGGAATGCCACTATAATCATAA
The DNA here is from genome assembly GCF_000455745.1 of Alligator sinensis. Classification (NCBI taxonomy): domain Eukaryota; kingdom Metazoa; phylum Chordata; order Crocodylia; family Alligatoridae; genus Alligator; species Alligator sinensis. The sequence goes on along the minus strand of NW_005842331.1, from coordinate 179,300 downwards.
GTCAACTATGCCCCATAAAAATCACTGAAGGCTCAATTCATAGTCCTTTAAAGCCAGTAAAGCATTTTGATAGACTTCTGGAGTTCGGACATGTGCAATGCTGCATAACATCCATCTGAAAGGCATTATTTTACAGGACTACAGCTTTTGTTCTATTGCGTGTTGGCTAGAAATACAATGTTCATAAACTACTTTGAAGAGAAGCTATAAATGACCATGGGTGAACTTAAGCTACATAACTCCTATTTTTTTTTTTTTTTTAAACAAAAAGGAATTTGGGGTATTTTAGCTTTGAAAAAAATACTCCCAACCAGATCATGACCCCAGCAAAAGGTGACTCAAAATCTATAAATTGATCTGCAACATCCTCTGTGCCACACATTTTCCAGAGTCTGAAAGCTAAGGGGATGCCATGTCGTACATTCTTGAAGGCAGGGAAGGAGTTAATCCACTGTGTCACAAATTGTGTTATGTATGGTCACATTTGTTCGACCCTGAAGAATTGGCTTTTCTGTCAAGACCCAGTTTAAAACTGGACTTTGGTTTCTTGGTGCATAATCCAAAAGATGCAAAAGCGTCTTTTCTAGTAGCTGGATTCATTCATCGGAAGTTTGGAGTGGTTGCCAGAAATGGGGATGAAAGCTAAGTGTAGGTTCCAAGTCATGGCTTCTATTGACTCCAGAAATCAGGTACTTGGAAATGCATGAACAGGAACTTGCCAACTTCCTGGATCTCTCAAACCATATGGCTCACCCCAGGGACTAGAGTACCTCTATATCACACCATTCTGCAATCCTAGCAGAAGAAAGCTGAAGGAAACCCAGGGTCCTCATGCCTGCCATAGTGTGGCTGCTTAGTAAGACTTTGCTTGAAAGAAGAATTTCCACTCAAAGTTCTGCTGCTGGAAGATTCATTTAATATGTTAGTGCTTTACCAGAGCAGCAGAAGGGATAAGACACAAGTGGAAAAAAAGACTGCCTCACCCTCTCCATAAATATGTTTACACAATTCAGGCAGACCCAAGGGCATGGGGCTCCCACACACAACCTCCTCCAGAAAGAAATTTGCCCTCTTCTACCCTTGATCCCAAACCAAATGTATATAAGGGCAATTCCCTTTCCTTCCCCACCTCCCAATTAATAAGCATTCTGCTGAAGCTTTTTTTCCTTTTTTTTGGGGGGTGGGTGGGGTGGGGGAGGGGGAAAGAGAGAGTGGGCAGGCAGGCAGGCGGGCAGGCAGGCAGGCAGGCAGGCAAGGATTAGCTATTCCCAGATAAGAGTGTAACCCATGGCAAGGCAAGCATTTTATGGAAGGGACATCTCACTGAGGTTATGCCGATGTGGCCTCTCTTGTGGGGAAAGAAGGAGGGTAGTGAAGCACTGGAACAGATTACCCAGGGATTGTGGGATCTCTATCCATGGAGTTTTTAAAACCAGGTTAAACAAAGCCTTGGCTGGGATGATGTAGTTGGGGATGGTCCTGCTTTGAGCAGGGCACTGGACTAGGTGACCTCCTGAAGTCCCTTCAACCCTAATTTTCCACGACTCTAGGGCAGTGAAAGAATCTTCTTCCCTTTTGGTGCACTACCGATGCACTCAGCATATGGCTATAGACAGGCAGCAAGCACCTCTGACTCCTATTTCCACTGCCTTAACAATGTGACATTAAAGAAAGGCTAAATTAGACTATGGTGAAGAGAAACACCAAGTTCATTTAATCAATTCTCCAGGCACTTCTGTCCTGTACATAGTGTCAAATTCAAGACTGGCAAAATTACGTTCCAAGTCACATAAGCTTGTTTCCATACCAAACCCCTGTGGGAACAGATAGATCAACCACCACCAGGCCCTTAGTGTCAAGGCTCCCCACAGTCATCTGGTTACTACAGAATGAATTCTGTGACAAGCAGTTAAGCACCTAACCATTTCCTGCCAGAAATTGTAGGAATGTAGGTCATTCCTAGGAATGCTCTTCATTTGAATCAAACTCTCACACCCACCTCAAGTGTAGGTAGAGGACACTGCTACTAAAAAAAAAAAAAAAACAACCACAAAAAACAAAGCCCTTCACCTTTTGAAAGTAAACTACCATTTCTCAATGTGACCAGAACACATGTGATCTGTTGGATTATTTCCTCTCCTTCTCCAAGCTCTCAGTTATTTACGTAGCTCCTGGCACCAGAGTTATATACAGTGACATTCGAGGACCTTTTACAAGTCACGATTCTGGGTATATTTAAATATAAAACTTGAGATCTCCCCATTCTGTTCCCTTTCAAAGAACGTATGCATTTGCTTTGGCCTGCTGAAGATTATTTGTGCTAGGACAGGTAGAAAACAGCCGTGCACAGCCAGATGCATCGTGAAGATAAAACCATCTGAAAGGTCTGTGCATCACAGACAGTCAGAAGATGAGGGCTTTTGGCTTGTGGTATGTGCAGTTCCCAGCAGAAGTCATCCCTCAGCCCTAGGGGGAAAAAAATGAGGCCATTTTGCATTTACAAAGCTAGTCAATGATGAAACTAGACAGGCATCTTCTCAGGGAGAATGTTCCAAATAGCTTAGCTGTAAGCACACAAGCAGCATAAGGTTAACGGTTTCCCTTGGGATGGACATTTCAAGGCAGCACCAATGAAAAGGCAAGTGAAACAGTCAGCAGAGTTCAGCCCCAGTATAATCCCACCGATTTGTCTTAAGTAACAAAATAGGCAGTAGGCTGTATGAAGGCACTTCTTGTTTCGCTCCACGGCTTCCTCATTCCTCCTGCTCGTTCTTCCTGGCTATCCATCTTGACACCACCATCATCAGTCAACATGTGAAGCAAGCAGGTCCCACCTGTAAAAGGTGGAGTGCCGTCTACCTCACTGCTACGGTCCATGTTCATCACCAGCGTGGACACTGACTTCAGTCAAGTTCCGTTCTGTTGCACCAGTGCTAAGTTTGGTTTCAAAGTTACCCAACTCCACGGTCCCTTGGAGCTGAAACTTGAACCTGGCCCTCTTTCAACTCAGATACCCATCTGCTGGGAACCTGCTGCACCATCCCACTACAAACCATCTGGAAACATGCACAATGCAATCTCGCTTTCTGCCATCTTACAAGCCCTTCATATCATAGATTCATAGATGTTAGGGTTGGAAGAGACCTCAATAGATCATCGAGTCTGACCTCCTGCATAAGCAGGAAAGAGTGCTGGGTCTTTCCCTCTTCCCCCCCATGGCATCTGTTGAGCCCATACTGGGAAACAAGGTGGGAATTTTTCAAAATTATTTCAATTCAAATTAGTGGAAACTGGGCATCTAAATCCCACAAAATGACTTTGAAAAAACAAACTCTGAAGTTGTTATCCAACTTCTTGGGGACAGGGAGAAGGAGGGGGAGAGGGAAGGGAAGCATCCTAGCTAGTGTTAGCACTATAGATGCCAGGCCTCCAAAAGCCGGGCTTGACATAGACCCCTTAAGAGAGACAGAAACAAGAGAGACAGAGGAGAAGAAATGAAGGAAGCCTGGAGTAACCATGGGTGTCAGGTTGACTCCTGCAAATCTCCAGTTCCAGTGCCAGTGAAATCTGTATTGATAGCAACAAGACTGGAGTTGGCTTCAAGAGGGGATAAGGAACATGGACAGAGGTAAAAAGAACTTTGGCTCCAAATAAAGGAGACCTGAGGGGTAGGCTCAAGGCTAACCTGATGGCTGGTTTGGCACTGCAGGCTGCTCTACCTTTTGGTAGCACAGTGAAGGGCCAAAGGACATCAAATTGTTTTTAAATAATTAAAATCAGACACAATTAAAACAAGCAAACAAAAACATTCTAGAACACTAACTAGGTCCCCTAAACTACTTGAAAGAAGACCCAGCAGTTCCAGGTACGTCTCCCAAGGAAGCCCAGCTAGAATTGCTATGGTGCGGCCAAAAGTCACTGCCATCTCCCTGTTGCTGGGTGTTGATACGTGTCTTTAAGTGGTTATCACGAGCCAACGTGATCATGCTAACAGGATGTCCCTTGCCTAGCAAAGCAAGGGGCAAATCAGCTACGTTTCATTCCACTGACTGCTGTCTTCTTGTTTACAGGAAGTCCCCTATGCAGGGCAATAATGGCCCCAAGGTGGCAGGTTGCCAGGTGCATCACCGATGCTGCCCACCCCTCTGCTCCCTCCCCCCCACCCCGTGGTGGCAGCAGTGAACTCAGAAGAGTGGAAGGCTCTCTTGCACACAGTCTGGTACTGGGGGTCTCATCTTCAGCCCTTCCTGCGGGAAGATGGAGGCCTGCATGTTCACATTGATGCAGAGCAAACCCAGCATGAGCTGGCGCTGGTACTCCTCCCACTTCATCATAACATCTGTCAACGAGAGGTTGCTTCGCATCCACTGAGGCAGTGCCTCACCGCAGGCAGAGGACAGTGGGATGGGCAGGCTCTGGGTCCTTCGGAGTTCAAGGTGGTAGTAAAGCCTGAAAGGCAGAGAAAGGGGGGTTATAACTTTGAAAGGCAAGAGGAAGAAGGGGAAGGGAGCTCAGACAGCATGGTCCAGTGAACTGGGACCCAGGAGACCTTTGCCATATTTTCTCACATACAATATGCACCTTTTCTCCAAAAACATCTACTGGAAATTGAAGCGTGCATCATAAAACATGAGGAAATACCGTAACATCAGTTTCGGTCAATAAAGCTTCTGTTGGACAAAAGTAAAAGCAACTCTGCACACAATACACAGAGAGCAGAAAAGTGAGCAGAGTTGGCTCCTTAGCTTCTATTAGTTAGTTACTTACTACAAGAAGTAAGTAATTTTGCTTCATCCTACAGGCCAGCGATTCTCAAATCAGGGAGCCACAGAACCACAGGTTGGATCAAGATCCTTTCAAGGGTTCCACAGGCCATGCAATGTTAGCACAGTTAGGTGTGCAAACACCTACATATGATTCACAAAGTACACCCAAAGACTTCAAAGAGGAATCCAGTGTCAAAACCACTCTGACCTGTTGTGGTTCAAGTTCTTCACAACATAGGAATTACTCTAATTTTTTTTTTTGACTACAGAAAGAGTGAAAATTAAGAGCTGGCATTTTCTGTGAGATGCCTCAAGTCCAGATTGTCACAACCCAATTATAATAGTGCCCATGTCACAAGCAAGTAAAACCAGTTAAAGCATTTTCATTCTACACTAGGTTAACTAACAAGATGATAGTAAGTTTTTTTTTGTTGCACATGTCAAAAAGAGATTTATAACTGCGACACTAACTAGAAATGAAACTTAGCCTTCTGCGCTTTACATAAATCATTATAACTGGTCAGAGAAAACAGGGAGTAGCCCTAAAATAACACCCTAGCGAAGACCGCTAGATAATTGGCGATTCTAATTAAATTTATGACGTGACGAAAAGCAATTGGCTAGTACACAAACAAAACCCCGCTGCATTTCTGTGAAGTAGGGAGAGAGACTCCGTATACACCTGGAGACCTCTGACATAGGTGTCAGAGTAAACTGGCAACTTGATCACTTGCCAGTGCTCCCCCCCGCCCCATGTCTCGACCCAATCTCAGACGTAAATCAACGACGTGCCGGCCCGACCATTTTTCTGCCCGACCATTTCTATCCGACCACTTATGCAGACCGACCTACGAACTCTAAACTATAACTAACCAAATATCTCTGACCTCCGTCTTTCACCACCTTGACGGCGTGAGTAAATAATCTTGCTTTACAACCGATAAGCGTCCGCCTAATTAATTCCACTCCAAGCGTCACAAGTACCCGCCTGACGGCTTCTAAGGTCCCAACCCCCTCTCTGCAGTGCACGGCAGCGACATGGCGTCACGAACAGGATCAAGGGAAAATGTGATAAAGGTGGAATTAATTAAGAACTGCCCTTGGTGTAGTGGGGGGCGCCCCGTAGATAATGCGGATGAGTTATGGGCCCACATTGCTTATCACCAAGCGAGCGGAGCGGAGACAGGGTGCGTCAGCGGCTACTTCTCGCTGAGAGGAGAGGAGGGAGTCGGAAGGGAGTGGAGAGACTCCGAGTGGGACAAAGGGAAGATGATTAACGTAGTGTCACTCCTACTGCTTGAAAATGCAAACTTAAAAACCCAGTTAGCTACAGTCAGCAAAGCTGCTGCGGAGATGGCAGCGTGCCAAAACCCTCCGTCGCCACCAGAAAATGGCACTGAAAAAAAATATGAGCTGCCCGGAGGACCTGGAAAAGAAGGGCAGAGCCACAAAAGAACCGGCAGGACTCCACCCAGCTACCCCGCCCCAGGAGATGACATCGCTCCCAACGGCCCCACCTCCATACCACAGGGAGGGGGCAACGAGTGAGAATCCGATCCTCCCACCAGACACAGTAACAACTACAGCTGCCGCTCATCCTGTAACAATAACCAAGCAAGTAACCAACCCGGAGGGTGCAACCACCACCACCACCCTTGACATCATCGAAGCATGCATGGAAATTTACGGAGAAGAGGACACCATCACCCTTCGCCTTCTCCTCAACCTGCTCGTTACTCAGCCAGCAGAGAATCTTTTAAATCAACTTCCATGACTGCAAGCCCTTGTGAAGTCAACAACCGCAAACTCAGCCGTCGCCCTAAGCTACCTTACTACATATCCAGTCGAATACCAAGGACCAAGACATTCCCAATTCAACTCACGAAAGAAATCAAGACTGCCACCCCAGAGGACACCGGAGAAAAGAGCCATGTTTGGGTTCCTCCTAAACCACTTCACGCTTACCAAACGACGGCTACACATCCTAGGAGATGCGGGACAACGACAACTGGCACATATACTAGGCTACCAACCTCGACCGATACCGCCAACCGGTCCAGGCCCCAGAGGCACCCATGCCTAACAGCGCACTCCGGATAACACCGCAGCCTGCCCCAACAAGCAACTACTCGAAGGGGGCATCGATGAACTATTCCAACCACTACGACATTATGCTCGTAGATGTACAAAAGACAATTTTATTGTTTTTTAGTTTTCTTTGTTTGTTTGTCTGTTCGTTTGTTTTGTCCTCTTACAGGCCCAGCGGTGACGAAGCAGCAATCTGTGACTGCCCGATCGCGAGAATCACCGA
>NW_005842331.1:158761-172070 GCF_000455745.1 Alligator sinensis | reverse complement strand
AAGGTTTGGGGGATGTCGCAGAAAGGTCGGGTGGGGACAGAAGCATTGATTGAGAGAACGTGAAAAAAGAGATGAGGGAGATGATGATGGAAGGGGGAAAATAGTCAAGGTTCTAAAGGAACCTGTACATTCAAAGAAGAGGAAAAGGAACAATTTGGGAAAAAAGGAGACAGTAAAAGAAATAAAGAAAGGCCGCTAATGACGGTATGGAAAATTGGTGTTTTCAGAGCTACGATTTAACCCAAATATAATAAGCCACAATTATAAAAACCCTCCGTATAGGGGGCATTAATGTGATACCTCATTCTCAGTTACCTTAGAAAATCGAATTAGAAAAGACTGCATAAAATCAAGGATAACAGTTTACTGCGTTTAAGTTAATTCAAGTGTTGGCGTCTTTGATTATGAAATGGTCCGTACGTAAACATGATGCGACTTGCTGTGCCATGGGCAAGGGGGCATGTCACAACCCAATTATAATAGTGCCCATGTCACAAGCAAGTAAAACCAGTTAAAGCATTTTCATTCTACACTAGGTTAACTAAGGGTTAACTAACAAGATGATAGTAACAGTTTTTTTTTGTTGCGCATGTCAAAAAGAGATTTATAACTGCGACACTAACTAGAAATGAAACTTAGCCTTCTGTGCTTTACATAAATTATTATAACTGGTCAGAGAAAACAGGGAGTAGCCCTAAAATAACACCCTAGCGAAGACCGCTAGATAATTGGCGATTCTAATTAAATTTATGACGTGAAGAAAAGCAATTGGCTAGTACACAAACAAAACCCCGCTGCATTTCCGTGAAGTAGGGGAGAGCGACTCCGTATACACCTGGAGACCTCTGACATAGGTATCAGAGTAAACTGGCAACTTGATCACTTGCCAGTGCCCCCCCCGCGTCTCGACCCAATCTCAGACGTAAATCAACGACCTGCCGGCCCGACCATTTCTATCCGACCACTTATGCAGACCGACCTACGAACTCTAAGCTATAACTAACCAAATATCTCTGACCTCCGTCTTCCACCACCTTGACGGCGTGAGTAAATAATCTTGCTTTACAACCGATAAGCGTCCACCTAATTAATTCCACTCCAAGCGTCACAAGTACCCGCCTGACGGCTTCTAAGGTCCCGACCCCCTCGCTGCAGTGCACGGCAGCGACATAGATGAGATCGAGAACCACTGCAATAGGTCATATACACTTTATTTCATCCTCAGAGCGCATTCTGCTGCCTGAGGGGCATCAGTACTAATGGCACAGGCTACAGCCAAAGCACAGTGCAAACAAGCAATGCTGAAAGCTCTCTCTGCATACTTCAGTACTGAGTAATCACACTCCACATATCCTACTCTTGCCTTTTGCTACTGCAGTCAGAGGGCGTTTGTACATGCCACGTTTTTTGCCCTTTCTTGCACTGCAACAGTGTGACTATTTGCTAAGCAGAAACTGCCACTGATCTTTGGAGGAATCCTTGAACCTCTGACAAATGCCAGGCAGACAGGCACCAGCCTTGTCTATGAAATCATGCCCATTGCTATGGTACCTCTTCACAACAATGTCCTCCTGGAATCCCTGCAAGGACTACAAGAACGTGCAATGAAGGATCCCCTTTCTTCTGCCTGCATTCCACCCCTCTCCAGGCAAAGGAAGACCACTGCAAAAGGAGGGCTAAGATGAAAACAGTCATACCTGGCTGAGAGATGGTTGCCTAGCTTCTTCTTGGCTTCCTTCATGAGATAGTTGCAGACTTTACTCATCTGTTCCTTCATCCACCTAATGTCCTCAGGGACATCTGGCAGCCATTCCAGGAGCCTGAGGAGAGGAGGGGAAGAAACAGGACTATTAGGTGAAGGGCTGCAGATGGCTCTCCATAGGTATGACAGCAGAAAAAAAGCCATCTTGCAGACTATCTAACCCAAGCCCCTGGGACCAAAGCAGAATTGTTCCTTATCACAAACCTTGTCAAGGCTTCATCCAAGCCAGTTTGAAACAGCTAGAATAATGGTGCTTCCACCACTTCCTGATAGGGCAGACCCTTTGTTCTGAAAAGCATGGCAGAGGTACTCATTGATTTTCCTCTGTGTTGCCATCTCATGCAGTTCATGCAACTCAAGGAGGAAGTAACTGTACTACAGGAGAGCCATTTGATCTTTAAATGTCATATTTATACTCTCACCACACGCATTTTTAAAGAACTTACAAGCTTGGGGGGGGAGGAAAGAGGGGGGAAGAAGAGGAGCAGCAAGGGAGGAGGAAGTGTTTTTGTTAGGCACCAATAGCAACAAGACCCAAAGACCCATGGACGTGTTAGCTGCCAGAAAACTGCTTGGGTGGCAAAATAAGATCATCCCCCTTCCCCTTCCCCACTCCAATCCAAAACACCACAGTAAATTTTCAAGGATTAACGAGAGTGCTCTTCCCCCCCCCAGGAGAGACAGGACTATGCTACTTCCACCCAGGCATCCTTCATTCCTCTATCCTAGGTTTCTACCTTGCACCTGCCCACTTCCACGTGTAAAGGCTTCATTAGCTACTCAAGGGGAAGTGTACTGCAGTCTCACCAGGACGCATTCTAGAAGCCAGTTATGTTCAAACAACTGAGTCCAACTGGCTGTGGCTGAAGCCCAGACACAATTGACTCACAAGAACTGGTCCCTCCTGACCTGACCAGCTCTTGTGTAGCAAGCAAGGCTGAAACAAATCTAGTTTTTGCCCTCCAGCCAACCATGCTGAATGCTAAACAGTGGTAGGTAGCAATGAAAACAAGCCTGAGGCCTACCTGACTGTGAAGGAGATGGCAGACTCTAAAGGCAGCATGTATGGGATCATCATGGCAGAGACCAGACGCACAGGCAGCAGCTTGGAAACCCCAGTAAACCGGCCCCCTTGCTCAGCACAAACCTCCATAAGGGCTGCAGATGGAGAAGAACATGGGTAGCCATTTACTTGACAGCCTAAACTAGATTTTTCTGGCACAGCCACCCTCTCTCCAGTACCACAAAAACTATAAAACACTGACCCACCTGCCTGGAAATCTCACACAGTGCATCAGCACTTTCTGAACAAAGGGACAAAGAGCACAAGCATCTAGCTTCGCCTGGCTCATGGGGAAACAACCAGATAAAATTCATCCTCTCCCATTTATGTGGAAAAGAGGCAAAGGAGTTTTCTGACCAGTTTACTGGACCTCCTCAAACAATTAACCCATCAGGTTGCACTATGCATCTCCCTCAGTCTCAAGAGGATGAGCGTCTGTCAACCTACTACTACAGAACCTGGCTCTTGGGGTCAGGAAGTAGAAAAACTTGGCTTTCGAGGTCTCTGATGGCCATCACACAAATGACACTCCCCCCCATCCCAAGAGTCTGATGAGATGTGCTGATCAGTTTAGAAAGGAAATAGACTTTCAAATAGGACAGGCAGAAGCATCCAACTGTTCTCTTCCCAGACTGTACCTTGGTTCACTCTGGGTGGCAAGTGGTCAAAGATATCATCTTCAACAACAGCTAGGGCAGAGTTCTCTTCCATCTGGTCCTCAGCGCTGATTTCCTCCTCTTCTGCATCCTCCCCCTCTGCAGAGTTTTTGATGGCAAGTAGTGGACCTGTAGGCTTTGGGTGATTAAAAAGACCTGGAGACAGAAGGTATACAGTGAGATTGTAGTGACTCAAAGTACAGGTTTCCCTTGCTTTATGCGAGTTCTGCATGGGCGAATTTACTCTTATGCAATGATCCTTTTTATACCAAAAATTCATTATATGCAAGGTAAACTCACTCTTATATGATCGGTGTGGCAGAAGCCTGCAGTCAGCTGCCCTGTGCAGGGCATTGTGGGAGTAATGTACACCAAAATACAGCCCCGTGTGGATCTGTACTCCTCACTAGTTGTCTGCAACATGTGTTTCTGTAGTTGCCATCCCCATTATGGTAACATTCACCACCACCCTGTGCCTGTGTGTACTGTCTGCTGTTGGCGAGTACCAACATTGTCTTGTAAAAGTGGTAGAAATGGGTCTGGGAGTCAGGACAGCTGAGGTCTTGGAACGTATCCCTATTTGTTACATTGTAAAGTGAGTTCCCTTTTTGTGAATTCGAGTTATGTGCCGTTTTCCAGGAATACATGTACAGCATAAAGTGAGGGACACCTGTAATCATTTCACTTGATGGCAGCTTAGATAAAAGGTGGCACTCTGTCTCATCTCATCCCTCAAGGGAAGGAACTTCATAGCCGATAGAATCCCTACCGCCAGCAACTGATGGAGCTATTTGGGCTGCCTCCCTCCACGATACTATTATGCATCACATTAGATTTCTGGTGCGCTTGCTCAAGGCTAGAGAGCCTTCCCCCAACCAGAAAAGCAGATCTCTTAGCATGTTCCATAAGTACTGCAAGCTAGTCCTTTCAGAACTGCTTTGCTGTCCTTCGTTCTAATGGCCAACTAAGTCCCAATGCATGCAGGTATGTTAGATCTATGCACGCTGAAGGCCCTCACATGTATGCTGGGCTGGATCTGTACTAGGAAATACGAGTCTATGCCCATTTGAAATATTGGTAAGGCTCTGCATTTTAAGATCATTAGCAACCATGTCGCTATACTGCTCCAGTACGGACCCCTAACACCTATGCTTTGCACTGACAAAAAGCTGGGCTTTCCCCAGCATAGCTTCATCCAACAACACAGAGCCAAGAAACTACATCTGCTTCCTTGATGCACATGGGGCGCAAGCACACCCAACAAAACGAGTGAGTAAACTTGATTTGCAAAGGGCCTGTCACAAGGTGGCACCACAGACAGACACACGCCGTCTCCAATTGCATCTGCGTTAATGAAGGAAGCTGGCTGTAAAGTTCGAGCGGAAGCTTTTACAGCATGGCTGTAGAGGACAGGAGCACTCTGGTCCCAGAAATGCTGAACTACACCTGGGATGTTACTTTCACCACCTAAAATATTTAAGGCAAATATTCACAGGCAGAGTCCTCCTGACTCCACCAGGAATCATTTTGGACCTCCTGTACCCCCACCCCTACCCCCACCCACCTGGCAAGGTTCTTTGGGTAAATGTGATATCTTATTAGACCAGCGAAATACCGTATTTTATAGCATATGTGTTGACATCATGTATAACCTGACCCATTTTCTGACGCAAAAGGTTAAGATTAGCACAGGCAAGGTGTATTAGTTGGGGCTGGGCTCAGGTGATGCAGCCCCATCCCCTGCAAGCAGCACTGCCTGGGCCATGCCAGCCCAGCACCAAGCCTGCTGCTGTGAGTGGCACTGCTGAGTACAGGTCAACACGGGGAGCTGGGCTCAGCTGGTGTGGCCCTATCCCCTGTGAGCAGCACTGCCTGGGCCGCACCAGTGCTGCTCGCAAGGGATGGGACTGTTCTAGCCAAGCACTGAGCCCGTCCCCATCCCCTGCGAGTGGTGCCAGTCTTGGCACTTGGCTGGGGACGTGCCACATGCAGGGGACTAGGCCAGGCTTGATGCGTGTAGCCCCTTCCCCTGTGAGCGGCGCTGGTGTGGCCCAAGCAGCGCTGCTCGCAGGGGATGGGACATGGTGTATAAAAAGTTGAGTTACATTTTTAAGCCCCAAAAATTGGGCTTCAAAACTCAACTTATACATTGTGAAATATGGAAGTTCTTTGCAAGCTTTTGGGCACAAACACCCTCCACCAGGCAAAGAATTTTTTCCAACTATTTAATTGGTTTAATAAAGGATATCACATCTACCCAATGAACGTTGCCTGCCTATGTCCTTAGACCAACACGGCTACAACCAGAAACCCCCCTCACACCACCAGGAATTTATACAGATCAGGTTCAGCCTGCAGCATAGCAGGGGTTAAACAGTTCAGGCACCGTCTCTTTTGTGCAAATACTGATACTCTGCTCCTTACCGTTCTTCTTCAGGAAGTGCAGTGCGTCCCGGTAGCCCTGTTTGCACATCTCTCGCAGCACCTGCACAGACAGATAGGGCAGGTCATTTCGGGCAGGGAGGGGATGAACTAGTGCGACTTGGAGACAGCTCTGTTGACTGCAGCACTACACAACTCTCAACCTAGTGCCAGGAGGTCTGCAGGCAATGCAGAAATCCTCCTCTCCCCTTCCCTTAGCCTGCTGCCTAGGTGGGGCAGGGCTCAGGAGGTCTGCTCACCTCCCTCCCACCACTTATCCTCACTATCTTGTTCCCAAGCTCAGTCCTGGACCAGAAAAGGAAGGGAATGGAGATGCAACACTGCTGTGGGCAAGGGGATCTCTCAGCCTCCTGTGCAACAAAAGCTGCTTCGATCATCAGCAGGCCAAAAATGGAAGCCTTCCCTAGCAGGTGCCAGGATGGCCCACAGTGTAGCTGCCTTTATAAAGTCCTCCAGGAAATAGGAGGGGGTATGGGCCAAGTTAAGCAGGACACTCACTTGTTTGTTATGCACAAAAATACCAGGGCCAATCAGCAGCTCTATTTGTTCCAAAAGGGAAATGCATGCAGCCATTTATAGCGTACCATCCGTTTCGCTGGCTAGCACTGGGGGCACCATCAACAGCCTATGGTTGCTGGTGCCAGCTGGGCCTTTAACAAAAGACCTGAAGAGCAGACTGCTCTGGGTGTTCCTACATCCTTATTCTAAAAGCTTCTTGGGTGCTGCCTCTTAGATGCACATGAAAGTACTTTCCTTAAGACTCCACCAGGACCTAATTTCAGGATCTTCCAAAGGAACAAAACCTACATAATGTGTTTTAGATGCTTCTGGGATGAACTTGGGCTCCTCCAACTGAGGGGGGGGGGGGGGGATGCAAAATCTGGGGTGGGGGAATAAGACCCAGAGCTCCCTCTGCACAAGCAGCCCATGGCAGCTTGAGACTCACCACAGGCTCTGGGGGGAACAAGGCATTTGAGAGGCGGTAGAGGTTGCGAAGGTTGAACTGGATGCTGGTGTTGGCGACTCTTAGCTCATGGATGTTTGTGGAGCTGTCCCTGGGGCAGATGTCACTCTCACCCGAGAATGGAGACACGGTGATCGTGTTCTTCAGCTCATATTGTGGCACGTTATCCGAAATCCCTCCATCAACATACCTCTGGAGGGAATAAAAATCACATGAATGAATGAAGAGGAGTTTTCCTTACCCTTGAGTCAGGAATGCTGATTGAGAGGGGAAAACTTACACGGATCTGTGCCTGTGCTCACATGGTGGGACAGGGCTTCAAAGAAGTCCTTGCTAGCGCTGGCTGAACTAAGAGCAACAAGTTCACATCTAATGAAAGGTCATTATGGACACCATAAATCAGCTTTCTGCAAGAATGTTTCTCCTCTAAAGTGTTTGTGGGCTACAGAAGAAAAAAAAAAGTGCACCTCCTTTCCCTAACAAAAGGAATATAGATTCACAAAGACTTGTACCAGCAACCTTAAGCCCCCTTTATGGATTTGGGAGCCCTCCAATCAAGAAGCAGAAAACCAATAGGGTGACACATCCATGACCAATCACAGCTAGCCCACATCAGGTTTGCAAGGAAGTCTCTACTTTGACGCATTCTTCTAAACCACTGCCCTAATCCTGTTTGAGCTGAGAGTTAGCAACACCAAAATCTGCTGGAAGATAGTTTGCCAAAAATAAAATAAGGGTAGATGATTTGTTGCTAGTTTATTTGCCCAGCTGGAAGCCACATGCATGCCCCTTAAAACATGTATAAAATTGAACATGTTGGCTGGCTATGCTTGGTTCATTCCCATGCCAAAACTAAGAGGGGCTCTGGCTCCGCATACAGGTTTACTGCAAATATGCACCTGTTTGTTGTTATTCTTCATGGAAAGACTATGCTTCTGGCATGCTCATTTTGGATGACAACTGAATTCAAAGCATCCTTTGAATTATTATTACTATGCCAAGGCTCAATAAGATGACCGCTCCCCTCTCAGTGCCATCCTGGGCACAGAAAGCAGCATCCACAGGATAAAGGGATATGCTGATGGGGGTATTAAGACAGAAGAGACCCCTGAAGGGCAATGAGACAGCATCTGGTAGCCTCATACCAGGTACACCACTGAGCTGCAGTGATCTGCATGGCCAGTCCCATTGGGAGACATTTGAGGGCAAAGCCATTAGCAGCCTACAGAAATGGGCACCTTCACTATCTTCGGCGGTCCTGTAGGAACCAGAGGGGAAGCAAATAAGCCCCGTCTCCCAGCATCCACGGTGCCTGATGGAAGACAGTGCAAGGATGAACAGCAGCTGGCTGGAGCTCCATCCAAGCAGGGGAGAGGAGATGCTGGTAGGCAGGAAACACACACACACACACACACACACACACACACACACACACACACACACACACACACACACCTCTAAAGAGCAGATCATGGCAGAGGGACTGCAAAGCTTGGAGAAGATAACAAACAAGGAGCTGGCAGATGCTCTGGAAAGCCAGCTATGCCCTATACTGGGACACTCATTCTGTCCTTGAATTCTGGCTCCTGTTGCAGCCAGGCTTATGATGAGGGTGGGTCTTTTGCTATGCAATGCCTGGGAATGAGCTGGATGTTGCGAGCAGCGGATATTTATCATTCTGTTCTCTCCGTCTGGGAGGGAGACAGGCTACACTCATCTCCAACTGGCTCCCATCAGGCCCCCGATGCCCCTATTATTAAAACATCCTTATGTAACAGGCTTGGGGGGGGGGGGGGAAACCCCCCCCACCCACAGCCTTTCACCTACTTCTCCTGGATAATAAACACCACTTGCTGACCTTCCCCAATGGGCTCCCGAGCCTAGGGGAATGGGTTCAGCTGCATGGCTCCTACACCCCTCTGGAGAGGACAATCCCTGACAGGACCACGCTGGGCCACAGACCACTTTCCCCAAGGCAGCCCAAGCAGAGGCGCAGAGTATGTGGGGGTATGAGGGCCCTGGCCCCCCTTAGGAAGAGGGTTGTCACCTGAAATGCATAAGACTTTCCACATGTCCATCATCTTAGCGGCCCCCCCCAGCAAAAATTGAGGCTGAACCGGGCACCGGTACCTACGAGCCCAAGGGATGTTTCATAGGTATGTGGTTAAGTGTGGCTGGACAGGACTGGGGAAGCAGGCAATTTGGATTCAGGTGGCACTAAGACTTCAAGGACAAATAGGAAAACATTTTTAAACTGCTTTTTATATATTCATACACACAATACCCAACTAGATGGCTCTTCCCGCATCAAGTCACTGGTACATGCCAAGGTAACGTTCACCAAGAGAACACTGGCACCAACACATGTCCCCGGCAAGTGAAACAGTGACTGATCACTAACTCCTGACCACTCAGGTTTTGAGGGAGATAAAAAGGGGAGGGGGGAAAAAAAGGAACAGAAAACTCAAGGGGAATACAACCAGTGTGACAGCAGTAAGTGGCCTCTGCACAGGGTCTGGTCCAAAAATCTAATGATCCTCTGGCATTGACTAATTCCCAATAACTACCCAAAGTCTCTCTCCCATATTCTATTTAAAATGATCCCCATCTTCCCTGAAGGGAGGACAGCTGTAGCTACTATGGGGCATTATCCCCTTCAAAACAAGACAATCACTTTGTACAGCAAAACAGAGAGACCTAACACACGTGAGCCTTCCTGGAAAGATGCATGAGAAGGGAAGAAGAATGTGTGTAAAAGGAAAACAGCAAGTGGAGCTAGACATGCCTGCTTCCTTATGCAAGCAGTTGAATGCTGAACTACTAGTTGGTGCCATAGTCTCAAGTTCAAGGTCAGTGGTTTTGCTGTTATGCTGCAGTAGCTTCTGATTGCCTGCAAGTGGCAATATGAATGAACAGATACAGAAGAAATGGCTCTTTGCTGCTGTGGTGGTGGCAGGTAGTGCAGGGGGCCTTCATTACAGGGGTTACTAAGGGCATCCATAACCCTTATAATTTTTTTCCACATTTGTCTACCAGGTGTGCCTAGTCAAGGTTCACCTGCAGAGACAGGCAGTCACCTCTGCTGTGGTGCCCTGCCTCTAGCCAACACTACTGCAGCAAACCGTGGTACCCCAAGACTTACCCTGCACAGCCCTTTTTAAACCTTGATCACACCCAATGCATCTGGGCAGCACCTCTGGGAAAGTTCATGGAAAGTGTTTGAAGTGTTTCAGTGTTCAAACATGGAAAGAGGGGACCAACAGAGTGTCCTAGAAGGTACTACATCAGAACTGGTGTTTAAGTGCATTTATTAATGGCTCAGAAGAGTGGGAGAGGGGCAAGGTTGGGGGGTAGGGGATTGAAAAAGGTGAAGAGTTTATTGGGTGAGTTAAATACACAGAGGGAAAAAAAAATTGAAGGACATTAGAGAAAAATCTAACCAGGCAGCGAACGGCCAGTACAGGCAGTCTTATGCTTATGTTTCAAGTTACAATGTTTCACACTTATGTTTGTCAACTGACACTGTTTCAACTTTATGATGTCAGTTTTGACTTTACAACACTTGATGTGACGCCAAGCCACACCAGCGAACAAGTTCGCTGTGTCGCTCATCTCCCTGGAGAACATCTGTCCAAACTTCCTTGGACACTTTCTTTAAGAAAGCAGATGAGGATCCAGTAAAACCTACAGCCAAGACGCCCGAGAAGACTCCAGCCAACAGCCCTTCAAAGAGTCCAGCAAAGTCACCTCAAAGAAGTCCTCAGAATCAATAGGATTGCTATTTACATTAGAGATACATTAATGTAGCTATATTACTCATCTGTAATTGACTGAGTACAAAATTCTGGGTTATTTTTGGTGAAAATAGGGTATCAGGCCTTGGTTCAGGAATCAATCCCCCATTTATAACTTTTTCCCATAGGAAACAATTTGGTTCCGAGTTGCACCATTTTGACTTAAGATGCAGTTTTCAGAATCCAATTGTGTCACAAGCCCAAGGCCTGCCTGTATAATGCTCTCAGGTCTCAGGATACAGTCAGGGCAGATGTTGCTTAGACAAGCTTGGAGGGGGAGGGGGCAGGGTGTAAAGAGTCTGCCCAGAGTCTGCCTGCTTCTGGGGTTATTTTAGCCTTGTATTCCCATTCTTTCGTATATGCTTTCCACAGCATGTGGTTTCTCACACAAGCTGGACGCTAGTGACCTGTTGGTAAGGACATGCTGGTTGTTCAGTTTTTGTGCTGCAGTTAGGAGTTCACAGCCAGAGGATGATGGGCTGGCTTGTCCTCTCTTGTTTTATTCTGTAGTATGTGATTAATAATCTTTGAAACGCCAGGGCTAGCCAGGGAACAAGAATGGGTTAAAAATTCACTCCCTCTTCACCTCATGGTCTATGCAAAGCAGGAGAGCAAAGGGATTCATTTGATGCATGCCTTTGGGTCTTGTCAAGAAGATACAGCCACATGGCAAAGGCTTCATTTCAGTCTCATAATAGGAGACTCTGAGCTGCAGTGGCTGTTTTTACATATATAGCCATTTTAGAGAGGAGAGCATTTGGGTTTAGGTTCCCAAGAAATGTCTCCCATATGACTCTGCTCAGGTTGCTGGGACCAAAAGGATTGCATGCTTAAGTCAAGCTTTTCTTCATGGTGTATCTCCCCTCTCCAGTTGTTCTGTTCGCTGCACAGAACACGGACATGTAGTCCAGTACCTAGATTACACACTAGTCAGTGAATTCCCAAAGGGCAATGGTATTTTCCAGGACAAAGGGGGACATTCACTCTCATCATATTTTCTTGCATATTGCCACACAAGAGACCTTGCCCCATGAGCAGTTTCCCGGTCAGTGGAAAGCTGCTTTGCTGGTGCAACAATCCAAAAATGGGAAGGAAAAAAAAAAAAAAGTTAAAGCATTTCATGTGGTTTTGGACTGTATGAGTTTGGCTCAGCTGTGCCAACCCAGCCTGGCAGTCAGGGAGTTCTCACACAACAACAGCAAAGTGAGAGAGCGATGTCCATATCCCACATTCATGGTCCCACTGGACTGCCCCAGCCAGGGCCTATTTTGCAAGTTCTGGCACATCATTTTCTTGAAGGGTCAGTGACTGCACATTTCCCCACCACCACCTCACTAGACCTCCCATGCTCTCCTTACATGCTTGCATAGCAAAACGAAGTGCAAGATCTAGCTTTGCCATCGCTCAAAAAGAGCTAGGTTGGCCTTGTGGCACTGGGCACTAGTCTGGGACTCAGAAGAACTAGCTCCACCACAGACTTCTAGTGTGACCTTGGTTTTGCTACTTGGCCTCACCTCTGCCTTAGTTCCCCTGCTGCAAGGGAAGCAAGATATCCTTCCTGTAGTCCCTTGTCCATTTAGACCCATTCTTGAAGTAAGGGACTGTCCTTTATGAGGTGTACATAGCACCCTGGCACCTCCCAAGCTCAAGCAAGTCCTCTAGGCCAGTGGCTTTCAATCCTTTTGCATTTGTGGGCCCCTAAAAAATTTTGAATGGATGTGCAGACCCCTTTTGTCATATTGCAGTAACTATTTTTCTTTTTATATAATGAAATATTTAACCATTAAGATAAAGTTAATGTTGTTATGATTTACTTTGTATAATAATTTTGATCAGTCATTATTAGTGTTCTGGAATTAACCATCTATTTTAAAGTTTCCTATTGCTTAGCATAAATGTACTTGACCTATTAGTCTCATGATTTTAGAACTTAAATTTAGCATAAGGAAAATGCTTCTGCAAGGTTTGTGGTATGTCTGGTGTATGTGGAAAAATGCAACAAGAGTGAATGATGCATATATGTGACAACGTGAAGTCCTCTTGCAGCAGGTGAAAATAGCCTTTTGTGGTTTAAACGGTTAAAGGTTGCAGCGACGTCAAGTCAGCAGTTGAGGATAACCGAATACTAGATCACACTTCACCCTGATAGCTGAAGACTGCAAGGAACAACTCCCCTGAAGATTGCGGACCACAAAGCCAGAAGATCATGTCCTACCACTCCCAGCCTGCCAACAGGACAAGGAGGATGACCTTTGTGTCCGACTCAGTGGAATCCACAGGCTTGTATGGACAGCCATCACTATAAAGAATGAACACAAAAGACAAGGCTTTGGGTCTTTTTCCACCTGCAAGGAGTTTTGGGCATGTCCAACAAGACCTGACTCCATCACTCATGGTCAGTCTGGCCAGCTACCAGACTGACCTGAGCAACCTTAGAACTTGGTAACACCTTAATCTTTGCAGGACTGTCTAACTATCTGTGCGTGTGCGCTTGTTTCTTTGTATGAATGAATGAGTAGGCATGGGAATGAGCGAGCCAAATAAAAAGAATAAAGAACAATAAGGTTATGTTCCAATAAATGCAGTGTTGTGCCTTATCCCCCAATAAGATTCCTGCCGGTTTTTAAA
>NW_005842331.1:157759-158751 GCF_000455745.1 Alligator sinensis | reverse complement strand
CAACACTTTGAACAGTAAGTATGGATAGTCGCATATTTTTGATTGATCATAGTCATCTTTCATGGAGCCCTTAAACTGTCTGTGGACCACAGGTAGAGAAGACCACTGCTCTAGCAATCTTGTGACATGAGGAAATACTTACACTTGCAAGGTAAATGGCAGCCAGGAGAAAGTTGTTATTTATACTCATCAAGTAAAAAGTTCCTGTCTCTCTTGTCCAGGGTGCTCATGAGACAGTTGAAGAAAGCAGCGCCATTTAGGCACAGCACTAAGCAAGGGCATAACTGGTAAAAGTTTGCTCCTGAAGGGGTTAGCATCATCCCATATCCACCACCAACCTGTGTGCAGAGTGACAATTTAAAAGCCAAAATTTGGTGGCAAACAGAGGCAAGAGGGTTAATCTTTTCCAACACCTGCCTCTGCAGCAGCAGCTTCCCCTGGGAGAGAACCTCTGGCTGGCATCAGCTCCATGGCTGCTGATTTGCCCTCCTCACCTGTCTTGCACCTGGCTGCTGCAGGCACTGCAGAGAAGGTAAAGAGAAGATGAGGTGCCCCCAGCACCCCTCTTAGGCAACACATGGGGCTCTGTTCACCTACTTTTAGTTACATTACTGGCACCAAGTTTAGTTGCTCAAGGATCTTGAAAAGTTCTCCCTAGTAAAAAAAGGTACAAAAAGCTTCTCTACAAGGACTTCTGGAATCAGACTAAAAGCCCTTGAGATAACCTGCAAGGGCTAGATACAGTGAAGAAGCTTGGTGACTTTTATCCCCGATTTCTATAATGGTAATTCACTGGGTTGCATTCCTTGGTAGCTCCAAACACACACACAAAAAAAAAAAAAAAAAAAAAAAAACACACACACACACCCACACACACACACACCCCCCCCCCCTCTGCATATGCAGAAGAGTAGGCCAGCTCCACTGTGGAGCCAAAGGGACAGTCTATTAAACCATCTGGTCCTTTGCCTAGATGGGTCTCTCTTCCAGGC
>NW_005842331.1:149570-157728 GCF_000455745.1 Alligator sinensis | reverse complement strand
AAGAGTGCCATAAGTCATTGCCACTCACCTCATATCTGGAAGGTGGGAAGAGGAGCTCTAGAAAAACCACAAACTGCTCCAGCACTTTACAGTACAGATCCTTCCTCAGCCCATCCCAGCTACTCACCACTAGCACTCTACTGCAGCAGACCATCTAGGCTCACTTGTGCAAGACCATGTTGATTCACCTCCTATCCTCTGTAAAGTAAAGTATTTACAGAACAATAGGCTTTCTTCCAACCTCTCACGCTTGACCATGCTTTCTCCTCAGGGAAGTCTCATCTGCCCAGACAATATTCTCCTCCAAGCAAAGAAGGGAGAGCCCCGCACCATCATTAAAAAGCGATGTTGTCTTCTTCAGACTTTCTTTTAAACAGCACTAGAGACAGACAGACCGACCATATTTTCTTCACATGACATGCCCCACAAATATAATATGCACCTTGTTTTTGAAAGCCAGAGTTACAGCTGCATAAGCCAGGGACAGAGCCTAATCTTCACCTGACTCACCCTCCCTTTCCTGCTTAACTAAAGGCAGACCCTAGCTGCTGTTAAACACTAGTCTCTATGGGTGGATCTGCGATTTGAGAGAGCACTAAAGAGTCTCCAGGACTAAAATTGGAAGATAAAAAACCAGCAATAGCCACCTAGCAGACAGCAAAACTGCTCGAAGAAAAAAATTGAGCTTGATTAGCAGAACATTAAGACCATTTAAAAAAAAAAAGGGGAGATCATTAAGATTTCTGGAGAGAAAAAACAATAAGCCATTGTCTATTCAGCACCATGAAGCAGGCTACTCCTGTCTCAGTCAGAAAAACACAGCTTCTTCACTTAATACATGTACTTGAAGGGGGGGGGGGTGTCTGATTTTGGGGTGGAAAAGTGCATGCCTGGTCGGGAAGGGGGGGGGGGGTGTCTGATTTTGGGGTGGAAAAGTGCATGTTGCAGGAGACGAGAAAAAGTGTGCATATGCATAAGTTAATGGGATAGTTCTGCAAGGGCTTCCCCAGGGACATCAGCAAGGCAGCTCAAGTCACATCTTAAGGTAATTCATCTGATTTAATTACTGTCAATTAAAGTTTAACAACTCCTTCCATTGCTAACTAGGCTGGACCTCGTAAGCACTGAATTTTCAAATTACAGAGCCATCCATGTCAGGAACGATCACAGCCATGTCAAACAGGCCCCTAGCTCCAGTAGAGTCAATAAACTACAGCAGGTGAAGTGTAAGGAGAAATATATGGAGGAACAGACAAGCAAGAACAAGCATTAAAAATGTCCCTGTCAATCAGAGGTAAGCCACCGGATTCTCCTACAGAATCACCATGGAGTAAAAGGAATAAACATTATCAGTACCCCATATTTTCCTAGGAGGTCTCTAGCCCAGAGGATTAGGCAAATCCCTACTCTTCTTAGCTAGATGAAGCACCAAAACAGAAATGTTTGTGTTGGACAGAATTAAGCCCAATCACTTAACAGTGATAACAGAACAAGCTGCCAGCTCCTGACGGTACAAACCCAAGACCTCCAATGAGATTTCAGGGCATTTCAATTGAGCCATTACTTTTCTCCTTTAGCAACCATTTACTACAAAGAGAGGATACCTAGCAAATACCTTCCTTCAGTAGCAAGAAGTAACATACATCAAAGAGATAAGGGGGAATTATAAAAGCACCCAAGGAACATGACCATCTAAAAGACTGGGTAGCCCAGCTACATTTCAGAGCAAACCCACCTCAGCTTTGCAATCTAATAGGATTCTTTGAGCAGACCCCCATAATGGGTAAAACAAAAAACAGTAGACAGCTTGCATAGTTTTTAATAAAAATCTCTTGACAAAGTAATCTCGTGACAAGGACATATTAAGGGAACACATGTAGCCATGAGAAAAATGCAAAGTACTGGTGTGGATTTGCTGCTGGCTGAAAGACTGAAAATGTGGAGTAGAGATAACCTGTCATTGTTCAAAGATGGAAAGAGGTGACCAAGGAGTGTTCCAGAAGTCACTACCATTAGAGCTGGTGTTCAAGACCATTTTTTAAATGGCTTGGAAAAGTGGGAGAGGGGAAAGGTTGGGGAGTGGGGAATTGCAGATGGTGAAGTTCATTGGGTGAGTTAAATCTAGAGGGGGGGAGACAGGAACTGAAGGACTTCAGAGAAAGATCTAACCAAGCAGTGAATGGCTAGTACAATGGCAGAAGAGCATCCCAAACATCAAGTCCAGTCCCCTAAGTTCATAGGCAGTCACTTTTCCAAAGAATCTTTAATAATAAGGGGGGGGAGGGAAGAGCCCATGGCAACAAAATAAAAACAACACACCAAAAAAACCCAACCTGGCTGCTGCTGTATTCCAAGCAGAGGTCTGCATGGAACATTTGTCCCTGTGACCAGGTTTCTCCCTTGATTAGTTGCCATTGATTTGAAACCCATTTTAATCTGCAGAAGTCAAATGGTTCCCCAAAATGTGAATTGCTTTGCATTTATTCACACTGAGTGAATTTCTTGTCTATAACATTTTAAACTTTTCTGCCTTTTTGCAGCAGGGAACTGGTAGTGAGTGCTTCATTTATTTATTTTTTTAACCTGTGGCATGTTGCAGGGTTTTTAGAGGCCTTATTTAAGGCATCAGGTGGCTGTGCTAAGCAAGAAGTCCTTGGAGAGCTTATGAAATCTTTCAAGGTTTTTTTTTTTTTTTTTTTTTTTTTTTCCCCCCCCCCCCCCCTCTCTCCCCTGAGGAAAAAGAGAGTCAACTTTGAATGAAAAACAGAAAGCCACCAAACCAAGATATCTGTATGTAAACAACATTTAATTTTTAGCAAATAAAATTTTTTTCAGAGGAAAATTTGGTTTTTTTAGATCTCCAACAGAAACTTGAATGCTTGCAAGGAAAGAACAAAGTTTGTTTTGCTGGCAACTTAGTTTTCTGTTGGAAAAAAAAAAAAAGATTCTGTAGAAGGTTTTTCAGTCAGCTATTGGTAGGTTAAATATAGTATGTATACAAACAACCAAAGCTTTCATGCTTCAGAAGACACCAGCCAAATCACTGATGGGGTTAAGAAGCAGTTTGCCTTCCAGACAAGTGATTCCATCAATTATTCATTCATTTCGGTGTTTCTTACACTGCTTCCTTAGCCATCTCACTGGACACTTCCAGATAAAAACACTGGACTGTGGGTATGATTCAGCACAAGTGTCTTTGTTTAGGTTCCTCACTTTGGCGCACAGTGCTACCCAAGGAAAAAAAAAGTTAGGAGGTCAACTTACCACTCCACGTAGGCTTGGAGGGATCAGACCACAATACACAGGAATAAAAGTACTGCAAACACAGGCCTGTGAAAAAGAGGGGGAGAGCATTCAATATTAGAAATGGAAAGTCCTTTGGCAAGAACTAAACCAAGACCTTAAGAAAAAAAAAAAAAAAAAGAAGTCTGTTCATAGCATCTCAGCCACCCGTAGCCTCCCACTCAGTAAGATATGTAGCCTATTTGGCACCAGGGTTAGGGTTATCTTCTACAGTATGGGAGTGAAGATGAGGCCAAACCAAGACCATTAATAATTTCTGGGCCATGCTAGAAAAGTTGCAGCTGTTCCGCCTCCCTCCCCCTTTGCCAGCTAAATTTTTTTCACCTGGATAAGCTCTTCTTTACTATGAAACTCTGACAGTATAACATTCGCGCCATCAGACACTCTTGTCAGCGAGATGCCCAAGCGTCCTGTGGATGTCACATGCGCGTTCTCTGGCAAGGTCTTGTACATACAGCTCCGGATGGTTTTCACCAAATTGAAGGAGGGATGTAGTGGGCCCAGGAACCTCTTCCGAGCTTCTTTTGAGACACGAATGATATCTGCACCAGCTTCACCTAAAACAAGAAAGGCAGCAAAGATATAGAAAAAAAAAACAAAACAAAACAGTCCATAGAACTCAAGGCTTGTAGACTGAGAACCGGAGAAAGGAAAAATCTCCTGGGGTGTGCAGTCACTTGTACTGGAAGAAGTCACTGCAAGACAACAGCAGAGCCTGGCTGGTTAATTTTACAACCATTAGCAACATCTGGGATTATGCAGCTTAACCCAGATGTAAAAATCTCATTTTTTCAGGGCATTGGCCAATTTGCCTTAGATCAGCAAGAAGATTTCCTTCCTGTATTTGCATAAAGTTATGGCTGTTCTAGTGTGTGGCATGTTCTCACCCTCTTCACTATAGATTTAGTCAACCCACAGTGCCAATCCATACAGACTGGACGCAGATATGGTTACACTCCATTTAGTGAACACCACCACAGGTCCTGCTGTAAGGTCGCTCAGGCTCAATTTCCACCCCACATACATTTACAGGAAGGTCCAAGTGAAGCTTGACATTGATATCCCAGACTCTCTCTTGGGTTAACAAAGCTTTTAGCAAAATGAAAAAAGTTCCAAAACAATTTCTCTCCCCCTGCCCTCGGGCATAAAAGTCTTTGCATTGCTTCAAAACCTACACCTGTCTGAGAAGTTTTGTAGGACTTCTAGCTGGGGTGCTTCCTGCCAGAGGTTTGGGCTCCCAGGGCAGACTATTCTGCATGGTTCAAGAGACACTCATCATGAGATAAGTTTTGGTCAAGAAAATGAAAATCTTAACCAACAAGAAATCTTGTGTTTCCATTTTCCTGCCTGGGAACATGAGGAAAGGGAGAAAGTTGTGGCGGAAAAAAAGAACAAAGTTTTCCCACGACAAAATTTCAGCAGGCTGCATTTCTGTCACAAAAACCATGGACAGAAAGGTCTAAACCAGCTCTACTTGCAAGACTCTTACTGTCTGCTAAGACATTTGTTAAGGGGGTTCAGAAATGCCAAGTCTTGATATTAACTTCAATGTGTCATGCTATAAATCACACTTCTCAAATTCTCCCCTTTTTGGGTCATTCTTGTTTCTCAAAAGCTACTGGTCCATTGACCTCATTTACATTGGAAAACTGGAGAAAATACTCCTTTCACTTTTTCCATAGCACCATCTTTATGAGCCAAGCACAGAGCATGAGAAGGTGCCTCTTCACTGAAGGCAGCTTAGCTGCCCCTGCTTACTTGGCAAGGCTAGATCTACCCAGAAATTTTTTTTCAATGGAAATTTTTAGTTGGTGCACTCCATAGTAACAAGCCTGGAGCAAGCCACTGCCATTAATGAAAATACTTATCGTTTCCCAATTGTTAAACTAACCCTCAACAACTCCTCTATGGGAATAGAAATTGCATCTTTCATCCTAAGGAAACAACTAAGGTAAAGAATTTAAGGCCACTTTCCCTACTGCTACTTTGGGGGGTATGATTATTTGGATCCCCGAATGCTGACATGCATCTTGATTTTAAAATAGGCGTTAAGTACCTGCAACTCCAGATCACTTTACTGGGAATGGTGGACATTTGGCATCTTTATAGACCTGGTCTTAATCTCAAGCCAGGCGTCTTAGTAACTGAGGCTCTCACACATTTCTTTCCCGGGACTACACTCAGACAACAGGGGGGCCACCACTGAAGTGTCCATTAAGAATGGAAACACAACCGCAAATTACTGATGGGCAGGAGAACCCAGACACCAACCTAGGCTGGATGCTTCTATGCATCACCTAGCACAGAAAGGCTCCACATCCCCATTAGCACACTGCTCCTCTAGCAGGGAGCCTTAAAACCAGTGGTTACAAGCCAATTGAAAACAAAAATATCACCTCTCCCCACAAAAGTTAGGGTGGAGCTGAGCCAATCGGGGAGGCTCAGGAGTATGGGAAGTGTTGCCTTCCTGCTCTCCCACCCACTGCTTTAAAAGGCAACACCACCACCTTCTCAAATCCAGTAAGGGCATGTCTCAACCACCTCCAGACAGTGCTAAATCCATGCTAAATCCTGGGCCAGACAGGAAACTGCTGCTTTCACATGGTGGCAGACATGTCAGTCACCACGCCCAAGACAGGCAGTTCTGCTGAGCTGCCAGGGCTGCTCCATCCTGGCATTTTCAGGATTTGGGGTACCCAGACTAAGTGTACTGTGCCTCACCACAATGTTCCCTGGTGCAGTCTGGAAACGGCAGACAATCACAGAATCAGTGGACCGGAAGGGACCTGCAAGATCATTGAGTCTCATCCCCTGCTATAGGCAGGAGGTTACAGAGCTCAACAAAGTGCTTATCCAGCCTCCTCTTGAACACCTCCAAGGACGACAACCACACCACCTCTGCCAGCAGTGTGTTCCAGGTTCTAGTTACCCTTACAGAGAAGTTCTTCCCTGTCCAGCCTAAACCTTCCTTCTGTTAGTTTGTGTCCACTGGACCTCGTCCTCCCAAATGGTGCCTTCCTGAAGAGCTGCTCCCCCAGATCTTGGTGCACCCCCCTGACATGTGTAGGCAGCTATCAAGCCACCTCCCAGCCTCCTCTTATTCAGAATGAACAAGCCTAGTTCCCAGAGTCTCTCCTTGCAGGGCCTATCCTCCAGGCCCCTAATCTGCACCCTCTCAAGCTTATCCACAGCCCCATTGGCGTCAAAATGGTCTAGTTAAAAACTGAAGCTGCCTTCCCTGTAGGTTGCCCCCCGCCCCCAGATCCAAGTCCATCCCTCTAGAGCAGTGGTCACCAACCAGTTGATCTTGATTGACTGGTCAATTGTGGAGCCTCTGACAGTTGATCTCAGTCTGTCAGAGGCTCCGTGATCAGGAGTGGCAGGACGCACATGGCTGGGCTGAGCCAAGCCCCCTGCCGCCCAGGCCCGGTTAGGTTAATGGGGTCAGAGCCTGGGTTGCCCTTTACTTACTTACAAAAAGTGATCTTCACCATAAAGAGGTGGGAGACCACTGCTCTACAGCATGACCCAAGGGGATGCAGCAAGGTCTGCCTGCTTCAGCTTTAGCTGAGTAACCAAGCTAAGCCAAAGCCCACCTTGGCACAGAAGGTAGGAAGAGTTTGCTTTGTGCAGCCCATTCACCTTTGCATCTCTTAGAGTCCAGTCTGGGCAGAACAAACCTGGGAGTGGGGAGGCACTTCAACCTGGTCCTTAGTGCTTCTGCAGGGAGTAGGACATACAGGGTTAAAGGACCCATGCTGTGGGGGGTGGATTATGCAACAGGAGAAGACATTTAATGACATGGTGAGATGCCTATGCCCAATGCTTCAGTTAGTCAACAGGGTGGGACATAGAGAAACCCATTTATTGGTTCAAATATGGAGGGGAGAAAAAACTTTTAGAGGTTGTATTAATTAAAGACCACATCCAGGTGTCTTTTTAGATCTCCTGCTTTTAACCACTATGTGCTAAGTTAAGTTAGGATAATGGTACTTCACATTCAGACATTAATCCATCCCCCACACATCTACCACAGCACTGCTGGTCTTACTTAAAATAACATGGTACAAGATGGATGGAAGAGATGAGAGAGGAAGAGGTTTCATAGTAGGTAGGGTCAGAGGGGACCCGAGCAGATCATCAAGTCCGACCCCCTGCCATGGCAGGAAAGAGCACTGGGGTCAAACGACCCGGCAAGATGTCTATCTAGCCTCCTCTTAAAGACCCCCAGGGTAGGAGCCAGCACCACTTCTGGAAGTTGGTTCCAGATCCTCTCTTGAGGAGATGGCAGCTGGTTCACAGCAGCTTCATAGAAGGTGGTTCTTTAATTGCATCTAGTTTATATATTGGCCAAAGTAGATTGGATTAAGTCCCATGTCCAGGAACTGGACTGACGAAGTAGCTACCTCAACAACCAGTCCAGGCTTGCAGGTAGCACTGACTTAGCATTGATTGCCTACAATTTAGTCAAGGACTGAATGGGCACAGGGACTGCATCACTACCTTTTTGTCATCGGAGTTGGTCCTGCCGGGATATTCCTGGGGACATGTGAGGGCAGTGTGCATGTTCTGTACTTGATTCTTCAAGGCTATTGATTTGGTACTTCTTAAGCCTTCTGGAGTTCAAAGAGGCTGGCACTGCTCTGGATTGTTTAGACATGGTTGGAGGATTGAAGTTCTCTGCTCTGCTCTGTTGTCATTACACTGCATTTAAAAGCTTAAGGCCCAATCAAGAGCACTACTGAAATCCTTGGGAACAGTGCCACTGACTTTTAGTTGGCATTGGATTGGGCCCAGGGAGGATAACAAAGATGGCATAAAGGCACAGGGTGGGTGGGTGGGTGGGTGTGTGTGT
>NW_005842331.1:146760-149554 GCF_000455745.1 Alligator sinensis | reverse complement strand
TTTTTTTTTTTAAGTGTGGTCTGTCTCTGAGGAGCCTGTTTGTAGGTTTCTTTGATTTCATTAGCTTTCATTGATCATCCTCTTTGGATTGCTTCACTCACTTGAGAGAATTATCCTGGCGCGTGTTCACGAGGGGCCTGCAGGGGAGGTTATGCTTAGGGGCAACCAACACAGGTTCAATAGAGGCAGGTCCTGTCAGACCAACCTGTATGACCCAGTCACAAAATCCTTAGATGCAGGTGTCGTGTTGGACGTATTCTTTCTGGACTTGAGGAAGGCCTTCAACATGGTCTCTTACCGTATTCTCATTTAAAAAACTAGGGGACTGTGGCGTCAGCACCTACACAGTCAGATGGGTCACTAGTTGGCTGGAGGGCCGCACCCGAAGAGTGGTGGACAGGTCTTATTTGACCTGGAGGATGTGGGCAGTGGGTTCTGCCCACATCCCACATCTCTGTATATACTGGCTGGGGATCTTTAAGAGGAGGCTGGATACTTACCTGGCTGGACTCATTTGAGTCCCGTTTTTGTTTTTAGGGTGAGTGGTTTTGTTTGTGTTTTTGGGTTGTTCTCCCGCCCTGGCGGGGGGTCGGGCTAGAAGATCTATTAGGTCCCTTCCGACCCTGAAACTATGAAACTATGAAAGAGAGTGTCCATGGCATGTTGGAGGCAGGTTCCAGTTCTGTCTTATGTTGTAAGTTACCCTGCAGAGATGGTGTAAAGGACCACAAAGTATAGGGAAATGGCAAATTAGGCCTCCGGGCACCTTTACACGTGCTTTGCAGGTGGCGGAAAGCAGCGCTTTAATTAGAGTGGCTCCGAGAGCCGCTTTAATTAAGGCACCGCCACATCTCCTGCATCAGCATCCCCATGCCTCAAAATGGCAGTGGAGGCAGTTGAACTAGAGCTTGTTCAACATCGTTTTGAAGTGCAGGGATGCTGATACACAAGACACGGGAAGCTGCTGGAGCACGGCTATTGCCACGCTCCAGCAGACTCAATTAATCAAGTCTGCTCTGACACGCTGGAAGTCCTGCACATCGGAACAGCCTCTACACTCGTGTATAGGCACCCAGAGTTTTTAAGTAAAAGTGAAACTAAGGGAATGGAGAGTTTCTGAAGAGACCATCACAAACTTTATTGCCTTCCACTCCATGTGTGAAGCACATTAAATATAAATGCTGCTAGGTTACAGGGAAAAAACAAACAAACCAAAACAAAACACACACCCACCCAAGAAACAAGACACTCCTGCCAGAAGAGGATGGGAAAACAAAACACCCCTCGGAGTCAATTCATGCTGCTTAAAGAATGAGCTGAAAACAATTAAAATACTATTGAGATGAGTGTGGTAGAAGGACCTACACAGAACACTGCAGAAAGGAACCTGCAAACCTGTCTTTCACAGGAAGACTACACAGCCCACAAAGGGTTCGATATATGGATTGAACCATGCTGCTTGGTCAGGTTGGGGGTGAAAGGGGAAGGGAAATTGTTTTCGTCCTTAGAAATCAGGCTCAACGCTGTAATCTTGACTCAAGGGCGCACACTTGTGAGCGAGAATGCCTCACCAGAACAAATGCATATTTCCCCTCTAGTCAGTAAGGCACATTTGACCTGTAAGCAAGGGGGGGAAAAAAAAAAAAAAAAAAAAAAAAAGCAGAACAAACAGCAGCAGCAGCAAATAAAAAAACGGGAGCACAGAACGTCTAGGAGAGCAAGAGAAGATTCAGCGTGCTAGACTAAGCAACTGCTGCCGCTGCTCTCCTGGGGAGCTGTGGCTCCTTTGGGAAGGGCTCCAGCTCAGGGCAGAGAGCATTCGCCCATGGCAGAGAGCATCAGCCCAGGCCAGGGACATTCCTGCTCTATTAGTTATTCCAGCCAGTATATACAGAGCATGAACTTGAGACCCCAATAGGAATTTGGTGCTGGGTGAGCCCACAAGAAAGGGGGATGATGTTGTCACTTCAGCTGACTTCCACCACAGATGGACAGACTGAAAACAAGAGGAAGGAATGGATGGAAGGAGGAGTGACACCACTGCCATATGTCCCACAAGTCCCGAGGTCTGAGAAACAAAGCAAGATTCCCTCTTAAAAAGGAAGGACTGGAGACACTGAGCTCATGAAGGTCAGAAGGCTATGCTAGATGGGCAAGAGATAGACCATCCTAGACCCTGACCTAGGCTCCTCTTTCAGTTCACACCAGCCACAAACTCTCAGATGTAAGCATTGTTCAGTTACTCTCAGCTTTGGATGGCCACTCTTTAGTGGAGGCAATCAATCACAAACGTCAGACAGTTGATGTCTACGTGGGGAAAGTCCAAGTAAGTTCCCCTTTGTGTTACTAGCACTCCATGTCAACCTGGAAGGACCCCACCATCATTCCTCCTTCCCCGGCCCCACTGCCAAGCTGAGCACCAGACGAGCCAGATGAAGCAATGCTGGAAGGACAAAAGCTTAGAGAAGGCAAAAAACAGGTACTTCCAACATTAGCCAAGCATGTTGTTGGTCTATTATATCTGCTGCAGTTATTTGTGACTGTAACCTGTTCAGGGCAGGAGCCGTCTCTGCCAAGGGATTTGTCCAGCACCTGACAAGTGGGGCCCTGAAGACAAATGGGACCTGCTACTGTAATATATGCTCCAACACAGACCCCAAGCAAACCAACATTTCTAGCCTCCAACTTACCCTGCTTGTTTGTTCCAACTCTCTGTGCACCAGTGCAACAACCCTTGGCTACAGTCTTCACCCTATCCGTGGAGACTGGTGTTGCCAAAAGAGGAAGTGGGGGG
>NW_005842331.1:117613-146729 GCF_000455745.1 Alligator sinensis | reverse complement strand
GGGTAGGGAGGGGGGGGGGGGGGGGGGGGGGGGGGGAGAAAATGAAGTATGTTTTATCCCACTAACTCAGATCTGCAGCACTTTATCAGGTGCACTCTTGCATCTCCATGCCGTTTAAGAACAGAGGACTGGAAGGAACCTCCTCAGTACAGTCCAGGTCCCTGCTATAGCAGGCAACTTAGCTTAAAGAAACCCATTCATAAACTGGAAGGGACCAGTGTCCCTCTTAAAATTAGGGTCTTTTGTGCATCCTTTGCTCCTATCGGAAGGTAGTTCTATACTCTCGAACCTATGATTAGAAACCTTCCTCCAATTTCAAGCCTAAATCCCAGGAGGTTTCTCCTGCATCTTCTCCAGAAGTTGGCAACATGGAACTGCACTGCCATGACAGGGAGCCCACAGTACTACAGCCCTCAGAAAGCAGGTGATCATAGGAAGGCAATATACCATCTTCTCCTTCCCAGAGGTGCCAGGTAGATTAATGGTCATATTTCCATCCACAAGATTTCAAGCTGTAAACAGCCTGCATTTACAGATCAACAGCTTTGGAATCCCCCCAGGAAGAGTTTACTTAAAAGGCACATTTCCTTGGGTAGCTGGGCTGCCAGAAAAGTGTTAGTCACCCAGAGGGAATGCTACATAACCGCAGCATAGCAGACTACCAGCACTTCCCACTGTTCTCTACAATTTACTAAGTGACCTCAGTTGGTGGAGTATCAAGCTTATCACGCAACTTCGGTCTTGCTGCTCCCTAACACCTACCCTGAAGAAAGCCGATTTCTGCCTTCCACTCCAAGGGAGAAGAGAAAAATCAAGGGCCAGATTCTCAGCTGACCCGAGCGGGACTCCACTAATCTAGACCAGCTCAGGGTCTGAGCCAAGATGTCTGGTCAGTGCATTAATCTTTGGGGTGTGTGTATATTATATTTATATACACACACACACACACACACACACTTTCTACCAAGAGGGAACCCCTCAAAACAAGCCTTGCCTGCAGAAAATAAAGCTGAGGACTGAATGTACTTTCACAATATCTTATCAAGGGCTGTGGGAAACCACAGCTAGCAGCTATGCATGGGTTTGTTTTGAAAGGGTTGTAGCCAGTTCCTGTTTTCTGTGCCCGTCAACATGAAAAATACAACATTCATACCATGTTCCAGGCCAACAAGGTACAAGGAAGTTGTGCTTACAAAAGCAGCAATGAGATCCAAGACCGACAGTAACCAAAGGACAGTTTCAGCATCAACACCTGCATGTTAAGTCACTGTTTTGCCTTTCTTGGGATGACCCTTTAGTCCAGCGATTCTCAATCTTTTTTAAACACAGGGCAGCCATTGGAAAATACCAGCTCTCACCTTCCACTTAATTTTAATAAACAGGACAATGGTTCTGTGGCAAAGAACTTAGAAATACTGCAACAGGTCAAAATGTTTTTGACACTGGATTCCTATTTGAAACCTCTACTTGAAATCTTGTGAATCATGTGTAGGTGTTTGCATACCTAGCTGTGCCAACATTGTCTAACATCCTTAAAAGGATCTTACAACAGTCTGGTTGAGAATCACTGCCTTTTCCCTAGGATGTCAGGCTGCAGTAGGGCACAGAGACACAGGTGCCAACTCTGTGGGTGCTCCAGGGTTCAAGCACCCACCAAAACAAGTTAACGGGTGCCATGTCAGGCAAGCCAGGTTGAAGTTACATGCTACCTCTTCTAAGCATGCAAGGATCTCATCATGGGAACCCCAAAACAAAGCGCCCATTGGCAAAAACCAAAATCAGTGCCTATATACACAGATACCAGCTGTGCCTGCAAAATTCAGGTGTGAAAGATACATCCGTGTTCACTTCTAGATACACAAACTGTAGATGCAGACAGGCACAGACAGAAGTGACAATTTTCACGTGATCTGGCCCCAGAAAGCAGTCTACTGCCATGACCAAATGGAAGTGCATGGCTGCAGACCACTTTTAAAAAAGACCCGTTACTGTGAAAATCTGAACTCTCATTGCATGAGGGTTCAGATTAACATGCTCCAAAACAGAACGCGCTTTGTAACTTGGTTTGGTCTGGGCTTCAGTCCACCCACCCCAACCTCTAGTGCTGGCTGGGGAACCCCAGGAACCAGCTCACTCTGCTCCCTTTCCCCGCTTCTCATTCTGAAAACAGTCCAGGCTGCTTGGGGGTGGCAGGGAGATGGAAGAGCTGCATTGCAGGCTTGTAGCTGGAATTCACAACTCCCAGACCCAAGAGCAAACTTCTGTTGGGTCCAGGGGATCATTGCAACTCATAGTGCTTCCTGCAAAGCACAAGAGTTGCCACAGGGAGCTGCTCTTCTGTCTGGGCCCAAAGAAGGGTTTGCACACCAGCAGAAGGATCATCCTTCAGTGTCTGCACCTCCAGTGAGTGTGTGGTGTACACATGCAAGGTAGAGACTAGTCAGTGGCCAAGGAGGGAACCTATACCCTACTGTTCCTACCTCTGTTTCTCCATGTCTAGTGCAATGGTATCACACCAAATGGTACTCCTCCCCTGCCCCAAGATATCTCCCTCAATTCTGTTCCAGTGTCTTGCACCCACCCCCTTTCTGTACTTTGTTTGCACCTTCTTCAATGCAGAGTGCGCAAGTTCTGCTGATGCCCTTTTGTAGCAACACCTGGTAAAAACCAACGCTGACTTGCCTGCAACCTTTTTCCCCTGCAGTATACTCAGATGACACTCCCAATAACAACAACAACAACTTAGGAGCAATATAGTACCAAGGCACCATCACATTGCTACTAATAAACACTGACTACATTTAAAATTAGTTTTGAAATCTTTGAACCGGGGTCAGAAAGAATATGGCCTGGCTACAAGCAGTAAATTTTTCACAGACCATTACATTCTCAGGAAAGCCATAGAGGTTGAGCAATGCCATTTACCAGACATGGGCAATGCAAGATTTTGTTAAGTGGGGCATGGAAGCAGCAACAGGAGCTGCAGAGGTGGTGGCCTGCTGCCATCACTAATTGACCTGGGAGCTCCAGAGCTGCTCCTGCCCTGCTCTAGCCAGGCTGTGTGAAGTTGGGCTTGGCTGAGAACAGTAGCAGTGACAAGGGTGTTCCCCCATCCCTGTGCCTGCTCCTATGCTGGCACAGAATGAATGCCTGGGCTGACTGAAGAACCCACTCACTGATGCTGCTGTCCCCCACTCATCCAGGCTCCCCATGCAGCCAGCTGGAGCAGGATAAGAGCAGCTTTGGGTCCCCCTCCCTGACTCCCTGGTCAGGCAGTGGCAGGTGAAAGGAAGGAATGTACCACTGAGCACACAGGGGAAGAGGAGGGAATTCTTGCATCCTTCAAGGACTCAAGTCCCCAGCTGCTGCTCCCATGGTGTGGGTCAAAAAGGGGACTGCGACTGTCAATGCATCCCCTCTGGACCCTCCCCTGGTACTGGAACTAAGCGTTCTGCTTGGATTTCCCTTGTTTGGATAAAAGCAATGTTTTGTTTGGAGGTTTTTCCAGGTCTTCCCTCTCATTAGGTGGTGCCAAATAAGGGGAAGTTGATCTGCCAACTTTGTTTCCTAATCAAATCGGGGGTGGAAGGAGGAATTAGGAGGCTTTTCTGAAGGGCTGAAGATGGCAAATGCAACTCTTCCCCACACTCCCCCTCAGGGCAGTCTTGTTTCACCATCAGCTGCTCCCTCTGGTAGATCTTGGCTTTCGTCAGAGGGCTCCATGCAGAAATCTAGGTCCAGAGCTGTGCAAACAAATGATTCTGTGAAGGAGAGTTCCTAGAAAGCCTGGCCACAGGCCATAAAACAATGGCCTGTTTTCCCTTGCTTTGCCCATGCTTCACATCCAAGCCTGCACGCCCTTCACATCTAGTGGAAGTGGAATGGGGGTACATTTAGGTCCTCTATCCCACTGCACCAGAAGCAACACATGGAGAACCTCTGCCACACCCCTGGTTAGACAAGCAGTCTCTATGACCTGCATATCACAGAGAAGAGAGAGAGAAAGCAGAGAGATTAAGGGACAGCTCTGCAGAAGGGCCCAGCTTTGGTGTTCAGAGCTGAATACAGAAGATTTGGCACAGTTGATGCCAAAGCATCTGGCACAACTAGGATGACCACCAATCCCTAATTGGGTGGGACAGTCCTGGAATGGGACCATCAAGTCCTGGTCCCGGGCTGCGCAACTGCGAGACAGCATTTGTCCCGGATTCACAGCATCATGCAGGAATCTGGATTTCCCCTTGCAGGCTGGCAGGGTTTTAGCCTGCAAGGGACTCCTGTGGGGTGGGACACAGATGCACATGTATGCCCATACACATGCACATGGCCAGGAAAGAGCCAGGCAACATGGACAGCAGATCCCTACAGCCAAGTCTATGGGAGGGAAGGGAGTGTGGGGGAGGGGGCAGATTCAGGCCCCCTGTGGTGAGAGAGTGGGTCAGGGGCAAGGGCTGGGGCTGCTGCCCAGCCAGGGCAGTGCCAAGGCGGGGAGCAGGACAGAGCCATAGGTGGCTCATCCAGGGAGTGCAGGGGAGAGTGGCTCCCCACTGCTACATGCACCCCCCCCCCCCCCCCAAGGAAAGGGGCATGTGCCCCCCAGATTTGTGCATGGGCACACATGCACACCTGCATCCCGCCCCCAGCAGTCCCTTGCAGACTAGAATGCTGCTGCCCTCTCCCCAGGAGCCACAGGCCACCATGGCAACACCCCCTTCTCACCTGGCAGCAGCCAGAGCAGCATGGAGTTGTGCCCCCTAGCCAGCACCCAGAGGGAAAAGCAACAGGGCAGGGAGTCTGCATCTGTCCCTACCCCATTCAGCTCTGCTCTGGCTGTTCTGCCAGCAGGGGTCAGACGGGATGGTGGGCATATGCCCCACCTTTCCAATTTTAAAAAGGTAGTCACCCTAGGCACAGCCTGTAGCTGTTCTGCATTTGAAGACCTGCATGACTTGCCTTAAGGCCCAGGCAGAAGCAAAGCTGGGAAGGTCTGGACTCCCGTGTAATGCTTTACCCAGGTAACTCTGTCTGCTCCTCACTTAATATGTAGTGACATCGCAGCTGTTATCTAGTTACAGTCAAAAGCCATTCTTCAGCCTCATCAATACCTTAAAAAAAAAAAAAAAAAAAAAGTGGTGCCCAACCTTTTGACCCTGTGAGCTGGATGACTGGTGCAGGGTCAGTTTGCAGGCCCCGCAGGCTCAGTCAGGTCTGGCCCCACACTCAAGGCCATTTCATTTGGCCCACAGGACTTGCAAATTTGGTGGCAGAGCAGCAACATTAATTGCTACTCAACCACTGCCAAATGTCTGGACCCGTGGGGAGCCCTGTGGACTACAAGACACATCCATGGAGCAGAGGTTGAACACCATGTTCTAGCACAGTATTAGAGAAGGATCCTCCTAATTGTTTTCTTATCTCAGGAAGCCATTGGAAGCATTTGACATTAATTTCTCAACTGGAATCCAAGAGCACAAAACAAAAAACTAGAAATAGATCTGCTCCCCTCCCTCCATCCCCCCAAAATGGGGGAAAATGTTTGACAGAAATGGGATCTAGGATTAAAAAAAAAACACCCATGTTTATGCCTCTTTCTGCAGCAGCAAAAAGTTCCATTCAAGCAACCCATGTCCTCCTGCCCTCCCCCTGGCCTATAACAACCCAGAAGTCCATATACAAACAAGCACCGCTGCCTGTCCGAAGTAGATGGTGCCAGAATGGGAATTTAGATGGCGACTCAGGGGGTGCGAGGCAGTACCTTTGAGCTACTGGTACAGTGGCTGTGCAGTACTAGCTGGCAATCAGCTTTGGACAGCTAAATCAGAGGAGATTTTACAGATCCATCAGAAGCAGGCATGTCCTGTTCTCCGTCAAGTACCATACCTCAAAACACCCACATGAGAGTTCAAGACATGGTACAATGTGAGCAAAGCATGTTGCTGGCACATCACTTAATCACCACAGGCCCAGGCCTATCTTGTTCCAGGTACCTGTAGGCAGCAGTGAAGTATTTACCCTTCTGACATAAGCCCGGTGTAAATAAAAAGCCATTATTTCCAAATGGAAGCAAGGGCACAAGACAACTCAGTTCAAGCAGGTGCCCAGGGCCATTCTGGTTGGTTGCCATCAGGGTTACAGCAATTAAAGACCAGCCTAGATCTCTCTCTCCCCTCCCTCTTTCCTCCTACAATAATTCCCTTCTGAAACTGAAGATGATGATCAGCAGTGCTGCATTAGAGATAAAAGCAGTCTGACAGTGCACAAAAGGGGAAAGGGGTGAAGGGTTAATTAGCTTTGCCCAGAAATCTAGGCAAGATACTCCAAGAGCCACATCCTGCCTTTTCTCATGCACAAGGCTCTATGATTTCAGTGGAGTAGTGCTGAGGCAAGGGCAAAGTGCAAGGGAGGGTTCTGTTCTGCTGACAGGTGAAGGACAGATCAGACCTGACTAATAGGAGGTACTTGGACGTGACCAGAAACTGCCTGCACAGTGCACTGCGATTTCCCTGTAACACAGCTCATTTCCAGAAAGAGGGAAAGGAGGGAACAGAGAGCCCTAAAGGACAGATCTTCAGTTACTGTAAAAGTTAGCTCCATGGACTAAGCAGAGTTGTGCCATGCCAATTTCCACTAGCTGATGATCCGTCTCAGAAAGCTGGAAGAGATGTTCTACAAACCAAAGGAGAGCCAGTCAGTCAACCATGTAGCAGAGATCCCCGATTTTCCCTTTCAAGGCGAGAGCACCAACAGACACCAAGCAGCGAGTCTGGGTCCAGAGCAGCTTTGGAGATATTGCTGTGAAGACCGAAAAAAAATTCTACCAGACCCCAGCCAAACTGGCATGGAGAAGCAAGACTCCCATATCCTCAGTTCTCCCCCTCTGAGCTCACTGTGTAATCCACCTTGGAAAACAGCAAGGACAGAGGTCATTTCTGCCTTAGTCTGCTGATGAGAATCAGTCCTTATCACCTCAGTTTCTCCAGTCACTCACTCAGACCGGAGAAAGCCAGATTTGTTCTGCTTTGACCCGTCCCACTACCTACCCGAGGTCTACTTTATTCAGGACACAAGGCAGTTCCATAAGCATGAATGGAGGAGTTGCTCTGGGTGCCAGTCTGAGCGAAAGACTCATTTCCCTTGACATGCATTCTCAAACCGCTTCACTTCAAACCACCCAAGTTGCCATATGATGTCTTACTCCTGAAATTAGGGGCTCCATCAAAATCCAACCAGATTTAAAGAAAAGATTCCTTTTCCCCAACTGGAAGGATGGTCTTATTGGTTCTCTCTTAGCAGATGTGGGTTCCATACTCACCTCATCTGCCTTTGCCCTCATTCCCATCTCACATCTCATATGGCATCCTAAGCATCAGCAGGATCCCAGCTTTGTCCTCCAACATCTAACTGGGGCAGGCTTTCAGTTCTGGCTTGGCCAAAACCCATCCATGCTTGGCCTACCAAAGAAATGCAGACCACTCCAGTAAAGCAGCTTTGGTGATAATTTGTTCCCTCACATAGCTTCTAATGTCTTTAGCACAGGGACTAGGCATTTAAGGAGGTGCCTCTGTTCTACTGCTTAGGAGCTCCTCCCCAAGTACTTAGTATGGCAGTTCTCAACCATTGCCACAAGATACCCAGGCCAAAAAGTTTGCAGCTTTAAAAGAAACACTTAGAAATTTACATGGAGAACATCCAGGATTAACTGTAGACAAGCTGGACCACAGGTCTGAACTTCCTAGACATGAGGCATCCTTGGAAAATGTCAGTTCTTAACACTTTTTCCACCCCCCCTTCTCACTACAGAAGTAATCTTCTGTTGCAAAGAACTCAGAAAGGTAACAGGTCTAAAAGTTTAACACTATGGAGTCCTATTTGAAAATGCTGGGTTTAATCTTGTGAAGCATATCTGCACACCTAACAGGGCTAACATTAAGTGGCACCCCTCAGCACCCTGGTTGAGAATCACTGCTAAATAGCAATTTCCATGCATAACAGAGGCAAATTACATTCTAGGCCTTACAATGCTAGTGCTACACTGCTATGGGCTTTTACTACAGCTACAGAATGCCAAAAGGTAAAAGTAAATAGAGAACAAATCTCCAGGTCTTTTCAGCAAAAAGATGCTAAATCAAAAAAGTAAAGTGATAGAGGGGGAACACTGTCCAATTCTCTGCTATTCACACTAGCTTGTATCTTGGGTCTGGGGAGATGTACCTCATGCTGCAGAAACAAGGAGACACCCAAGATGTCTATCACATGTCCTCTTCTACCCTCTCAAAAGGAATTCTACCTTTGCCCTGGATGGGAGGGAAGAGATGGACAATATCAGGGACAGAGTCAAATGTAGCAAAAGCAACTGAGGATTCCACCTCCCAGAGATATGTGAAAGACGCTTTTATCAAAGGCCTCATCTACAAGCAGGAGTAGATAAGAACAGTGATTCTACATTGAACTTCTGTTACCAAAGCATCACAGACTAACTTACGTGCCTTCACAGCATCCCTCTGAAGTAGCGAAGTGCTACAGGCTCCATTCTGACATGTTGGAGAAACTAACAGACTTGCCCGGAGTCATGCAGGAAGGTTAATAAACCAGGAAATTGAATCTAGGTTGTTCAGGCCCTAAGCAAACCTCCTAATCATTGGACTTTCTTTCCATCTACCAGAGCTGTACAAGTTGCCCCATCATAGCTAGCACACCTCTGCATCCTGCACTGGCTAAACCAGAGGGCAGCTCACAGACTCACTGCACACATGTGTATTCAGGGCAACTTATGCTAGTGCCCCCCCCGCTTCAGTCTCTCTGCCCACTGCCACTTCATTTGTTAGCTGTCACCTGGACTCCACAGCTAATTCAACCCATCCCACCCAATGTCGTCTCAGAGGCTGCAAGGCTGAGTGCCAAGGACATGAACTGGTGTGGCAGCTCTGTTGTGAATCAGTGTCAGAACACTGTTGATAGCTGCACTCTGCTCCTGTGCCAGAGACCATTACCAAGTGACACGGATGGCACTGCCCCATTCAGACTGCAGGGACAGACTATAGAGCAGGGTAAGAAGAACTTCAGAAAGACAGGAAGGAAAGGTATTAAATTCCCCTTTCAGTATCAAGCCATTACACAGCTCACCTAGAATTCTGACCCATCCTTACCCCCACCCCGCCAAAAAAAAAAAACAAAAACAAAAACAAAAACAAACAAACACACACAAACAAAAACCAAAACAAAAAAAAAACCACCGAACAACTGAGCACCTTTGTTTTATAACACGCCACAGCCCTTTTTGAGCTCTAAGCACATGCTGTGTCTATTAATTCATCTGTTTCCAATTTGCATGGTAAGCCAACTGCCTCATGCCATGCCAGGCACCTCTCTGCCTGTTGGAATCCTGCTTGTTATGTCCTCTTTGCCCTTCCATCATCTGCAGACTCAGAGCCACCTTACACCCGTGAACTTTTCCTTACTAGCATTAAGTTACGCAGAGCAGATTGCCAGCAATGAAGGGATAACAAGGAGTTCTTTCACCCCCACACCACTCCCAAGGTGGTTCCTGGAAAGAACAGGGATACATTTAGCTCTTCGAAGAAAAGGAATCTTTCTAACAGGACAAGACTTATTTAGGGGCTTTTCTTCTAGACAGGCAAGGAAAGTGGGGGGGGGGGGGGGGGGGGGGGAAGAGAGGAATACAGACTGAAAATGGTTACTGCATTCTTTCTGGAGCCTTGGTACTAACAACCCAACATGTAAGCAAGGCCTCATCTGCAAGCACCATCCTAAAATGACTCCATACCAGCAACTCTTGGGTGTAGATGAAACTGACTGTCTTAACATGCTAACAGATACAAATATGTGCAACAGTGTAGAGAGCAGTTCTATTCAACAGGCAGGAGTGACCAACCTGCAGCACTGGTGCCACAAGTGGCACAGGCAGCCTGCATGTGGGGTGCATGGCAGATTGGGGAAGGGACAGGCAGCACAGGGGCAGATAGGGCAGAGAGCAGAAAGCAAAGCAGCAAATCAGGCAGGGAGCAGAGGGAAGGAAGCAGAAAGCAGAGGAGCAGATTAGGCAGGAGAAGGGGATCAGCGTGGCACTTGGGGGAGTTCAGGGCTAATTTGTAGTACAGAGGGGTTGGCTAAAAAGGTTGGCCCCTGCTGCAATAGGGGAACCCCCTGCTTTGCCTCCAAGGCTGCTGAATGAGGTAGAAGCAGAGGCTGGCAAGACAGCAGAGTGAGCTTTGCAGTGCTCGCCAGGAGTTAAGAACATGCCTGGAATTGGCTTTTCCATATGACCATGTTTAGTCAGGGTAAGATGAAAGGGACATCTATAACTTCTAGGGAGACATGTGAAAATCCCCTAGCTGTACCGTGGGGAGGCAGAGAGGAGTCCTTCTCCTCTAACAACTATTTGCCCTGAAGGCAGTAAAAAGCTGTGAGAGGTAATCAGCAGGCTTTACTGGACGTTACATTTCAGAGCTTGTCAGCATCACATCCATGAGTTGGCAGCAAGGTCCCTGTTCTCACAGTCCGGGAGTTCTGCTCTGAGGGACAGGTCTGGCAATGGCCCAGTCTCTGCAGTCTGGTTACAGAAGGTTGTGTAACTCCACAAGGCAACCCCTGAAGTGCAAATCTTAGAAAATTAGGGTTGGCAACAGACTTTCAAACCTTCATATCCAAACACACCCACACCTATGAGCACTCAGAGTGCTTGAAACACCTGATCCCTGCTGGATGCCAGCACCCAGTCTGCCTGAGGCATTTTAAGTCACTTTCCACAGAAAGGTGGAATGCAGCTTCCCTGGACACACTGTACCACTGCTCAGCACAGCACTTAAGGGTATATGCAAAGAACACCTTGACCATCAGCTGTGCCTGGAAGAGCTTCTGACTGTATCATGCCAAGACTCCCCTTGCAAACAGAAGCTACAGGCTCATTTCCTCAAGAAGGATCTTGGTAAGCAAGGCCTGTACAACACCTGAATGCGCCAACTGGGAGAGCGCTTGCTCTTATGTGCCACTTTGGGACTGTACAGCAGGATGTTCCATCAATGCCAGCCCATAAGGAGCTTTTTCCAAAGAGGTGGAACTTACCCAGGAAAGCCAAAGTGCCTCGTTTCCTTCCCCCATCCCCTTTAATTTACTGGCAGCTCATGTTGACTCGACAATATTGTCACATTGGGACATGACAAAACATGAGACGCATCCCACTGCACCTCCTGGGTAGCAGCTCTGCTCCCTTCAGCCACCAGCTACTGAATACAACTAAGGAACTTTGGGGTTGAACTACATTAGGGAAGTGGGAAAGATTAGGGACTATAACAATTAATTGGAGAGGGTGCCAGCAGGCTCAAAGTTCAGTGCAACACAGTTTGCTTGTGCCCCATGAG
This sequence comes from Alligator sinensis, assembly GCF_000455745.1. Classification (NCBI taxonomy): domain Eukaryota; kingdom Metazoa; phylum Chordata; order Crocodylia; family Alligatoridae; genus Alligator; species Alligator sinensis. The sequence goes on along the minus strand of NW_005842331.1, from coordinate 135,351 downwards.
CAAAGTACACAGTCAAGATGACACACACCCACTCTGCTCACTCCACTTGCAAGCTGCCACGGTATGAAAACCACCGAGGACAATGCTCTGACAGCAGAATACTGGCCCTAGTGGAGAACAGAGAACCCCATCAATGCCCTAGTGCAGGCGTGCTTAACTCATAGGCCAGACTGTCCCACAGCACCTTGTCATCTGGCCTGCAGGCCTCCCCACACCACTCCTGAGGTGGCTCCTGGAAAGAAAACAGGGGAGAAGTAACACCACTCCCCTGCTGCCAAGCCTCCAGACCCATGGGGAGCCTCAAGCACTCAATCTGGGGCTCAATCCCAGCACAAAAGGCCAAGCACGGGTGGTACCAGGCCCCAGGGCCTTATTCCCGTGCGAGGAAGGTTAGAGGGGCTGGTGCCAGCACTCCAGGACCCAATCCTGACATGTGGGGGGGTAAGAGGGGGGCAGTGCCAGGCTCCAGGGCCAATCCAGCCTGCAGAAGGACCCCACACAATTCATCTAGCCAGTGGGGCCAAAAGGTTGAGCACCACTGGTCTAGTGCTTTATCTTTCCTCTGGGTTTTTTCCCCCCCTACCAACACTGAACTAACTGCAACTCTATCAAACATTTTTCAATACCCTCATTCCAGTGACGGATTTCTCTCTACACCTGCTTTGCAAAGTTGCAAAAAGATGAAGATCAGAGGGAAGAGGAAAGTGTAATATACACAAAGTCCAGGCTAAGTTGAAAACACATCCACACACAAATCCATAGCTTTTGGCCAACTCAACTATGTTCATCATAACTTCCAGAAAGCAACTGGACAAACAGGCAAAGTGCCCCTCCCTGCCCCCAACTCCTAACATAGCTCCCAAGACAGGTAGCAGAAGACCAACTAAGGCAGAAAGATTTTAGACTCAGAAAAAAAGGTCTTGAGAGCGAAAAGCTGCTCAAAGGACTGATTCTCTTGCAAAAGTGTCAGTCTTCATGTTATCCTTTAAAAAGGCACAAGGGAGTAGAGTTCACACTGCCTTTCAAATGTAATCTGAATTGCATGTACTTCTAAGGCTGACAGATGGGAAAAGACCTTTTCTGTAAAGGCCTACAGTATCTTACAAGGAACTAATGAAAGGGTTGGGGGAGGGGGCATGGAGGGAGAAAGAAGGGGCAAGTAACCATCATCCTCTTCATGTTACAGACAGAGAGACTGAAATATAAACAAGTCAAAACTCTACCCCACCACCCTTGATCGTGCAACAGTCAATCTGGAACACTGTTCAGGGTGCCCCTTGTCTTGTTCAGTCACTTTTCTGCCTGTTAAGAGGATGCACAAATGTTGGTTGGAGCAAGAAACTTGTTCAATAGTTCAGCTTCCTACAGTACAACCATGCACTCATTCTGACCTAAATGCCCAGTCCTTTTGACTGATGTCCCTAATGACACACACAGCCAAGTTGGGGGCAGAAAGCAAGCTGGATGCTGTGCTGGATAGAGCTCGGACCCACCTGCTCCATCAGTGGAGCAGTAACAATTCTGACCAGGAACTGCTGGAAAACATCTTTAACCAAAGATAGCTACTTGGCCTCCCCATAACATGTGCTATCCAGCCTCTCAGACATGTACCTTCCCCTAGCTATACCTCCTTATTAGCCAAGCCCCATGCCATTCAGCAGCAGGACAGGAAAGCACTGCTTCAGACGCACTGCTCACTTGCTACCTTTCTCTGATCATGTCTTTTCTGGGTCTCCGTCTCCACTGCTTTGTAAATTCTAGCTGGCGCCTCTGTAGAATAGATGCAAAGGGATCCCACTGAGTGAGTGAAGGATTCTTACCGAGTAGACATAGGACAAAAAAAAATACACACAAAAAAAAAAAAAAAAACAGAAGACAAAAAACACCCTGCATCCTCAACATAAGGAAGTTAGATCCAAGTCTGGGTCCTGTCTTCTCCCCCTACACTACCTGGCTCCAACCAAGGCCTCCCTGCTTGCCACCTGATCTTCATACTAAAGACCCACAGATTTACTTTTCCACCTCAGACCCTCCACCTCTGTTCAATCCTGCTTCTGCCCCTGCCTTCTCTTACATGGACAGAAGAGCCCCTTTTCTTAGAATTAAGCATGAGGGCCATGGGGCAGCAGGAAGGTGCTATGACTCAGACTCCAGCCCCTACCCAGTGTCTGGCCAGTTACTGCCCCTGCCCTTGCCTCTGCACCCTGCCATCCCTGCTCCACCACCCACCCCTCTCTTCCCCAATTCCCCTTGCTCTGAAATGGTAGGCTCTGTGCACACTGCAGCCTGGGCACCAAGCACAGCTCCAGCCTAGGCCCACAGCAGCAACACAGCCTACATGGCTGCTATGGAGGCTGGGCCATGCTCAATATCCCAGGCTACAACAGAGATAGAGCCTGCTGGTGCAGAGCAAGGGTTGGGAGTGGGGGAAGCAGGGAACAGAGGATGGAGGAGATGGGCAGAGGGGGCAGGCACAAGCAGAGAGCAAGCTGCTTGACCTTCCCCACACTGCCTGCCCCCCTGTACCAGTGGCAGGGGATGAATTAAAAACCACCACACAACCCTCCAATAATTAGATTCTATACATGGAAAAAAAAACTAACACACACACTTTCCATGTATAGAATCCAATTATTGGTGGGGGCGTTCCTTAAAAATTCAGGGTCATCTTAGATTTGAGTGAATACAGGAATATATCTTCACCTCAAGAATATGGAGCCTTGCTCTTCCCCCTCAACTTAGCTTCTCCCATGAACCTCCATCTGGAGAGAAGGAAGGAGACAGGACAGAGATACATGGATAGTGTCACAAGAAGTGTCAGTCAATATTGACCAACTAAAGCAGCTGCCAGTTTTCACTGTGCACCAGGTGCATTTAGGTTGGTATCAGCATTTGAGGCCCCAGTGATCACCTCTACAGTTTCTGCAGTAGGCTACATTAATGCTTCCTTTCCTACTCCTCACCACAAAAGAGAAAGAATGTATATATGTATGACTAGAGTGCTTTTGAAATCTAGTGGGGAAGGGCAGATGGAGTGCAGTCAATGTAACTTTTCTGGTTTAGGCAAGGCCTTAGCAGTCACTTTAAGTTAAAAGGCCCTTGAGAATGGGCCTCTCCTTTTTCTGAAACATTCCTGGTGCCTCACAAACACAAATTACTACTTCTGCCATGAGTTCTTCACTGGGTAACAAAGCCATCCACACCCCATGACTACCCCATTACAAGTATAAACTGCAGTTTCCTCGTCATGCAAAGGCTTTTTCTCTTTCCAAAAAAAGGTCTCCTCCCAACCTGGACTTCACAGGTCACAGGGCAGTTGGTAGAAGCTGGCATAAATCCCAATAAAGTGAGCCGAGCCTGCATATATTTTCCATATGCCATGGCCTCAGCCTCCTGTGCACATGATATCAGTAAAATATGCCTTTTGGTAAGGCCATTGTTGCTCATTGACCTCAGTTAAACTCAACAAAAATGCTGCCCCGAAAGACTCTGGTGATGAGTTATGTTATTGCTCATGGTCACATGGCAACTTGTATGATCACCTGACAGCATGTACCCAAATACCAGATAGTCATAACTGACCCCTGGATTAAGGTTGGGACAAAAGTCTTTACTAAGGCACCAATAAAACCCTTGCACCTTCTCTCACCTAAGGATGACCCTTCAAAAGAATGTCACGAGCAAACATCATCATACCTAAGCAAGCCATGGCCTCCTTTGCGAAGGTGCCAATCAACATATGCAAGATTTTTCATGGTGGGAACAGCCTTACTTGCTTTATGTTTTTTGCCGATAGTGTCACAGCTGACACGCTTCAGAAGAACAGTTAAGACTCCCACACATAGCATTTTTCTACCCAAGGAAAAAAAGCTTCAGCATGCAATGAAGCCACCCCATCCTTAAAAAGTAGATGATTCAGCTAAGCTGCTCTGCATTTGCCATGCTGCACAGAAGATTATGATGGCCTGCTATGGAATACTGGAAAGGGTGATAAGTTGACAATATGACAGAAAGGATGGCCAAGCAGCACAAGCATCAGTTTTCAAATGCCAAGTTTCCCTTGAACCCCGTGTTCAGATTCCAGAAACATGAGTTTGAAGCCTTCATCCTTCAAAAGTACAAGCATCAAGTTCCATGAGGTTCACTGGAAGACGACTCAGCAAGACCTTGAACAAAGGATTTCTCCACTCTGTGATAAAGTTCCTGTGACAACAGGGATAAAGCTTCATCCCAACGTCCATGCCCAGAGTTTGTTGATCTCTGCTTCCCCGCTGTTTAAGACAGTTATTCCCTGATCACCAACCTGGAGATGGCCACATTTTAGTTAGAGTGGAAGGACCAATCCTATACACTCATGTGAACAGCTTCTATTTATGCAACGAGGACCACAGACTTGAGGATTTATTTAGGCAAGTAAGGTTCTGTAGGTATGATGAGCAGAAGATATCAAAAAACCTTATGCATAATGAATTCTCAGTTACCTGCCCAGTGGGATTCATAGATCGTTAGGGGCTGGAAGGGACCTTGTAGATCAATGGATCCATCCTTCTGCACTAGGGCCTTTGCAGGGATCTATCCATCTGCAAACAGACAAACCTTTGGGGATACTAGGTGTTTACAGGGATCTACCTACAAACACCTAGTACCCCAAAAGCCACAATACAGGAGCCTGAGCTTAAGGCACAGACTTACTCAAGTCCTGAACTCTATAACCCCTCTGATAACAGGTTCATTTGTCCCCTCCCCCAACTCCAAGAAAACTGTAGTTTGTCCATTGCAGTGTCTTGAAAATAGTTGGCACTCTGCATGGTCCCTCTCTACATCCAAGTTTGCCATAAGAGGATTCTCATGAAGAAGCAGCTACTTTCTCACAAGCCTCAAATCCCCACAGCAATGCTCATAGCACACTGCCTAACCAAACATGGTCTGGATGAGAGCCCATTCATGACTCCCTAATGCCTCTTGTTCAGAGAGCTTAAATAGTACAGACAACCTTGCATTCTCAACCTTTGCCCTGCTCTCATGTGTTCCTTGCCCACCTGTACCACTTTGCACCTGGAAGTAAGGACTTCAGTCCTATGCATGTAGAGTTTCAAGCAATATAGGATCCTGAAACTGGGCATTGCTATAGGGCCAACAATAAGAAAAGTAGGTCCATCCAAGCTTAATAATCCATTGGACTGACCAGTTTTTTTAGCCAGCAGTACACAAGGCTGGCATGACATCCGGTTGCCTTCAGCTCCCCAACCTGTATGGCCCAGTATCACTTACAGCATGGGGAAATTAGGGTTAGCCTATGGCAAGAGTCCAGAACAAGGTCTGAACTCATGTCTCCAAAACCACAACAGGACATCTTAGCTGCCCTGCCACCATACCCCTATCACCAATAAAGTGCTCTTAATTTAGGTAGCAGAGAGAAAGCCCAAAACAACCTAGACAGCCCAACAGCCTAGAGAGAGACCACAATGGTAACATGCTGCAGCACACCATTCACTTGAAGAGGTTGCCCCTAGCTTATCTGCAGGAAGTCTGGAGTGGGATTTCAAGCCCAGCATCATCAACAAGGATCTGACCTTTATCAGGTCCTCGCAGAGAGGAACAAAGAGTCAGACAGAACACTCAGAAATAGAATACAATCCCCTCCCCTCCCAGAAAGCATTTAACACCATATGATGGGGTCCTGCTGAGTTCATAGTCAAGATAGACAAAAGGGTTTTTGAACCCGAAAGCTTGCTTAATAACTATTCTCCAACCATTTGGGTTGGTCTAATAAAAGATATCAAATTCACCCAAGGAACCTTGTCTGTCTAGTCAAGATAGATACACAATAGCTTTAATCTTTTCTGCAGGCAAACTGAGGTAGGGCTTCCATGAAACATCCTCTGCTCCTCATCCTTCAAAAGAAAGGGTGCAATTAAAATACATAACGGAGCACTCTGCTTCAGTACATGGAGGACATCCCAAACTGAAAAGCAGCTGGCACCCAAAGCCCCATACAGACAATCTGTTACTGCACCAGCTAGCCACTCTTAGGACCACAAGTACCCTGCATAAGCTGTGCAGTCTTCAAACATGTTTTGCTATGGTTTGCCTGATGAGTGCAGTTGCTTGCAATTTTCTTGATTAATTCCTCCCCCGACAATGACTCTATCCACCCACAGGTCTATCTTCTGAACCCCAAACTGAGGTTCACCGAATCAGAAAACTTTAGGCATGGACAAAGGACAAGGATATCATGTCCCAGCTGGGTACAAAAGCTACTTTCACTTTTGGCAGCAAACTGAATCAGCAACTTGGGCTTCTATTTCTGTCTGGGAACAGTACAGAAGCCATAGAGTTTTAAACACAGCTAGAGAAACAGTCATGTCCAGATCAAGTTCTAGCCACCCAAGAACGTTTGGAAGGGCTTGTCTAAATTGGCATCAGTAAGCACATCTTTATGACTCCAGATCCATTAGAGTCCATTCTCACAGGTGTAGGGTGATCTCAACACCCTGCAGGAAATAGGCAAATTAACCGTAATGCTAGTTCAGAAGCACCCGTCCAAACTCTGGAGCGTGGTGTCTAGATACATGGATGGCACTTAGCACAATGTGGGTGCTACTGGGATATAAAGAAGGAACAAAGGAAGCAGTAGTGACCGGCTTGGAGCTACAAAAAGTCATGCATGACAAAGGTGGGAAGTGGCACCTAGGAATTCCTACTATCCTACCACTTGTTTCCACTATACCTCTCCCCCATGAGAGGCTGTCAATGCAGCTCAAAAGCAGAAGCCACTTGTCCCACCACCAAAAAAAACCCACCAAAAAAACCAAACCTAAAGCTGGCAGACAGAGAAGCACCCTGCCAGAGTCCCTGGCAGCTCTCCCTAGGTGAATCCCTCCAAGGGATGCAATCCCATCCCCCTTTATTGGGACAAATGGCATCTGGAACAGTGCTATACCCTAGAGCAGCAGTTCCCAAACTCTGACAGATTGCACACTACCAATTTAAAATGATACGACCTTAAGAACCACCAGCAATTTTTTTGTCATACAAAGTAATTATAATAAATCTGTTAATATGTACTACTGACAGGTTGTCTGCATACCACCGGTGGTACCCATACCACAGATTGGGAACTGCTGACCTAGAGCTTTCCTGAGACAGTGGCCTGAGTGGCCTTTACACTCTTCCTCTCCACCCAGCAAGATAAGAAAGTCCCTGCTGGCAACTGCTTGAAAAGCCATAGGAAGCAAGTGTAGTCAGGCCTGTCATCCTTGTGGAAACAGTCATGTGGTCTGTAGGAGGAACAAGATAGGGGAAATGGGACCTCTCACCCATTATGGATTCTAAACACAGTCAAAGAAAAGTGGCTGTCTTATTATGCCGTATCTGCAACTCAGGAGGAGGAGGAGGGGGAAGAGGAGAGCAAGCCACAAAGACAGTTTTAATTTTGTCTAGATTTAGAATGTGACTATTACCAAGTCTGAAAGGACAGATGCTTTTAAGCCAGTGTTAAACCCCTTCACTACTGAGGCCAAAACATGCCTCAATGGTGGCGCACACACCCGCCCACCCTTGAGTTTTTCCAAGTTCTATATAAATATGTACAACCCGCAAGGCACACCACAGCATTTCTTCCTTGGAAAGGGACAGGAGGTGCAGTCAGCAGTGTAGTCCACACAACTAAGCTATCCTGGACACTTTGGACATGGCATCATGGAGCAGTCTCTGTATTACAAGGTCTTGCACACAGTTTGGGAATGACAATTCACAGGGCGCTATACCATTTCACATAGCTGTTTTCCCTTGCACACATTAAGCAAGGCATGCAAGCTCAAGCACCTGTGCTGGAGACCCTTTGTAGAGTTATATTTCCCTTAAACTCTGAGAAGGGACAGAGACATTGAAAACTACGTCCTGATACCGATTGGTGTAGGTGGCCTAACTCACACCCCTAGTACATTGCACTGTCTTTCTCCAGTCCCTTGCTGCTGGCCACAATAGGCTATTAATTAATTCATCTGTTTTATGTCTCCAAAAACCACCACCACCAAGGTAAAAAGCTGGATCTTTTTGCTCACAGCTTGTCATTATGAACAAAAAAACAGCCCAGAAGGAGTTCAACACAATCCTGCATTTAATTTCCTGTCTGACATGGAACACAACTTCAATGCTATTTCAGCACCATGAATGCACAGCAAATGCCAGCTGCCACAGAACACAGGCTGTAATGATCTTTGAAGAGAAATCATGTAAAGGCTGGCATTGTAGTGATGCACCAAAATAACAAAATCCAGTTCCAGTTGCATAAGCTGAAGCCCATTAAAAACAAAGCTGCAGAAGTACTGACTCCACTGTAAGCAAACATCAACAACGGTCCTGACCTAAAGCTGACAGGCATCTTTCTACATCTGTATGTCAATGCTCTGAAGTAAGTCCACAGAAAACTTATTAACAGATGAGTTGTTCTTTTAAAACCAACTCTAGTAATTGGTTACGACTCCCACAGCTCTCAACTTTTTTTTTTTTTTTTTTTTTTAGATGCAAGGCACTCAGAAAATGCCAGCTCTTAGCTTTCACTCATTTTTTGACTACAGAAAAATAACAGAGCAATTCTTCTGTTGCAAAAAGCCCAGGCCAGAGCAGCTCAGAACATGTTTGGCACTCTGGATTTCTATATGAAAACCCTGGATTTAATCTTCTGAATCATGTCCAAGTGTTTGTACACTGAACAGTGCAAACATTTCACAACACCCCCAAGGCACCCTTAAAAGGCTCTCACAGCAGCCAGGTTGAATAACTGCCCCATATTTAGCCAAATACCTAGATTCACACTGGGAGCAACACATTAATAGTGGCTGTTTTCACTTTATTTCTCTGTATTTAGTCTGTGTATAATATGACTGTGCATAATCACAGAGACCCCAAAAGGATATATTTCAGTGGAATATAGAGCAGTAGTCATCTTATAGATGCAGATACACATGAAAGAGAAAAAGCAGAAAACTGCAATATTTTTTCCTACCACTGCTCTTGCTGCAAGGTAATTCAAGAGCCTCAAATCTAGATCTCTACAGTTTCACAGCTAAGATAAAAATGTTATAAGTTCACAGTGGAAGAGGAGAATAGCTAGAACAGACTTCACCCTATTTAAATAAATGTATGTATGTATAAAATAAATAAATAAAATATTTAAATAGAGTGAAGTCTGTTCTAGCTAATCCAGATATTAGATAGGTCTTCCTCCAGCGAGAAAGCAGAAAAGTATGTGTACCAAGAGATGACAATTAAATGGATTCCTTCCCCTGCCCACCCACATACATTTAAAGTAGCACCTTGAGGCCCCAAACAAAATCAGGACCCCACTGCATCACAGATGCCGCATAGGTACACAGAATGAGGGGACGGGTGAAACTAACCAGCAAAGCTGCTTGGGACCAGCTCTTCCATCAGGGATGTACCTATTCCAGAAGAATTCCTGGGCAGACCTTTTGTTTTTTTGTCCTCCTGGCATAACGATCATTGTGTACTTGCCCTACACTCTGTGAGGGGGACAAAGTGGGTTTTATTCCAGAACAGACACTAACTGGTTCTGTGCTAGGCAAGCCACGTAGTAGCCCTGTTTAGATCAGCCACCCCTCTGCTCAAAAGACCAGCCATATCCCCCAGAGCTTCTATATGCACAGGAAAGAAACAGATGCATGACAGGGGTGGGTTTCTTCCCTTTTAGCAGGAGTCACCTTCCTGAAGGCAGAAGAGTTTGCATGTTAGCATGTGTCCCCTGGGGAAAGAAGAAAGCTTCCCCTTGGTCTCCCCAGACATCCTTAACCCTTTCCCTGCCAGGACCCACCTCCCTTTTAGGTGTGATCTAGTAGCATGTGTCAAGGACAAGAAGGCTCCTCCAGACACCCACACAGTGACCCCCACAAGGGGCAAGTTACAGGACCCCCCAGCACCCCAGATCAGGGGCCAATTACAGAACCACCCCCACCCCTAAACAGGGATGGGTTATGGGATCACCCAGCACCCCAGAGCAGGGGCAGGTTACAGAATACACCCAGCACCACCACCCCAGAGCAGGGATGGGTTTCAGGCTTCCCCAGCACCCCAGAACAGGGGCAGGTTACAGGACACCCCTCCAGAGCAGGGATGGGTTATGAGATCCCCTAACACCACAGAGGAAGGGCATGTTATAGGACAACCCCTGCCACCACCACCCCAGAGCAGAGATGAATTACAGGACCCCAAAGCCCCCCAGAGCAGGGGCAGGCTACAGGCTCCCTTCTACCCCCTTACCTAGGCAGGCTCCAGCAACCAGCGCCGTGGCCGTGAGGGCTCCGGCCGAGGCCCCATAGATGTTCTTGGCATTAGCCACCAGGAAGGGGGCCCGCTCCTGGAGGCAGCTGGCCACGCCGATGTGATAGACCCCCAGGAAGCCACAGCCCGCGAAGGAGATATTCCAGCTCGAGTCCGGGGGGAACATCTCGGCGAGCCGGAGGGCAATGGTGCTGTTGGCGGCGGGAGGAGACAGAGCCCCAGGAACCAGCCCTCTAAGAAAGCAAATCCACAGCCGCACCTGCCCGATCAGGCGACTGGCGAGAGTGGGAGGGAAGCGCCTATATGGGGCCGCGGCGGGCGCGGGGAGGGGCGGCTCAGCGGCTCCGGCACCAATCCGCGGCCAAGGGCGCCGGGCTCAGCCCGCCCCACCCCAGCTCGCGGGGTGGAGCCAAACCGGCGCGAGGAAAACAGCCGGGAGGAGAGCGGCCGGGCCGCCGGCGGGCCGGCTGGTGGCAGGCTGAGCGGCTCCTGGGCCCCGGGCTCTGGGCGGGGAGGAAGGAAGGAAGTCAGAAGGCAGGGCGCGTGTGCGCTCTTCTAGACTAAGATATATACACACATGCGCACAGATACCCCCCGCGCGCGCACACGCATACAGATACACACGCACAGGACACAAGCTTTTGTGAACCCAAGCTCACGTCCTCAGAGGCAGCAAAAAGAGGGGCAGAAAGCAGACTACAGGGAGGAAAGAGAATACACACACACAGATGCACATACCCCCCCCTACTGCACATGCGTGTGCACACACACACAGACATACAGGACACAGGCTTTTGTGAACCCAAGTTCACGTCCTCAGAGGCAGTAAAGGAGGGGCAGAAAGTAGACTACAGGGAGGAAAGAGAATACACACACACACACACACACACACATACAGATACCACCCCAGCCCCCGCGTGCGCACACATACAGATACCCACACACACACACATACCCATGCACACACCCCCACAGACACACAGGACACAAGCTTTTGTGAACCCCAGTTCATTTCCTCAGAAGCAGTAAAGGGAGGAGCAGAAAGCAGACTAGGAGGAGGAAAGAGAATATAGAGTACAAAAGACAAGTCAGGGGAGGTCAAAGAGGGGAGGAGGGCAGAGCTAGGAGAGTAAAGCAAACAGCAGCAAACCTGTAGGAACCCAGGAGGGTCACCAAAGCATAGCCAGGGAATGTGATAAGAATCCTGGTTTAAGCCGTAAGAACATAGGTGCTGCCATTTCCTGGGTTGGACCTTCGCTCCATCCTGCCCAGACTTCCCTGTTACAGTGGCAACAAATCGGCTTGTGTCCTAGAGGGACAGAGAGCAGGTGCTGAAAGGGAGAGGGAGCTGGGCATAACCAGGGTTTTGTTCCCACAGCTCCTCTCTCACGTGCAGCCTCCAGCATTTAAGTTGTGGAAGTTCTAATTCAGAGGCTGCACCGCTACTTCCTGTACTCCATAGTGCCTAATGCCTCTTTTCTCCAAGAGTTTGTCCCATCCCTTTGTGAATCTGGCTGAATTGGCAGCTTCCAAAGCACATGATGGCAGGGAGTTCCACGCTTGAATGATATACTGGGGGAAAGAAATTCCTTGTGTTAGTTTTAAACTTAGTGCCTATTAATTTAATTTAGGGACCCCTAGTTCTTGTGTTGTGTGTGAGAGTAAATAATAAACCCCTATCTACTTTATCTTCACCATTTAGTATTTTGTAAACCCTTATCATGTCCCCCCGTAAGTGTCTTTTCTTAACTGAGCAGACCCAGCTTCTTTAATCTTTCCTCATATGGAAGGGCCTCCATACCACTAATCATCCCTGTTGCCCTTCTATGTCCTTTTTGAGGTTTGAGGACCAGAACTGGGCATAGTATTCAAGGATTGGTTGGACACACCATGGATTTATAAAGGGGCACAATGATAGTTAACACAATCTAGTTTGTGGATGATTTCTTGTTTCACAATTTCCCATTCAAACTGATTTTTAAAGGATTTTTTTGTTTGTTTGAGAACAGCAATGGAGTGTGAGAGTAAGGCAGGCTGGTGGGGGAGTACAGGAAACTGCAGGGCTGTGGTGTTGGATCTTAATGGTGCCCATGAACCCACTTGAAGATAATATGCCCTCCTACATAATTTTTGCTCCCTGTAGCTCTTAGCACCTGCACCCAGCCCCAGCATCCCTTCAGAGCAGCAGGGTGATGACCAGTCTCTGAAAAACATACATCACCCTCCACCAGGAGCACAGTTGATGTGGCAATAGTGGCCGAGGCAGGAGGACTACACATCCTATATATATCGGGGGCAGCCGACATGCAGTACATACGCCACAAGATCCACAGGCAGCTTCTGCATGTGGCAGATTGGAGAGGGGTAGAAAGCAGAACAGCAGGTCAGGCAGGGAACATAGGTCAGGAAGAAGCAAGCAGAGCAGTAGATCAGGCAGAGAGAGGGGAATCAGGGTGGGAGGGAGAACACAGGGCTTAATTTTGGCACACTGGCCAAAAAGGTTGGCACCCCCACTGCTATACATCATTTGGGTAGCCAATTCAATTCAAAGGAGATTCAGCGGCCGAATCTCTGAATCTGAATCAAACTGGGGGACCCATTGAAAGGTCCAAATCAATTCGGAGAGACTCGGAGATTTGACCATAGACTATACAGGCAGCAGTCCTCCATGATGCTGCCTCCAGCTGGTAAATCTGTTGTGGTGGGCAGAGAGGGAAGGGGAAGGATGTGGCGGGGATGGAGGCAGATCAATGCCCCCACAGCAAGGGAGGGATAGGGACGGGGAGAAAGCTGCCCAGCTGGGGTGGGGGGGCAGCGTGCAAGAGCCACCAGAGGAGTCACTGGAAGAGTGCTCCTGGACTGGCGGTGCGCAGTGGTGGGAGCCCCCCTCCCCCAAGTCCCACACCCTGGCTGGGCAGCTTGTCCCAGCCCCAATCCCTCCCTTGCTGTGGGAGCATTGATCTGCCCCCCCTCCCCCCATTTGCCAGGTGGAGGCAGCTGTGTCCAGTCATTGAGGATTGCTGCCTGTATAGTCTATGGCTGAATTTCCAGATTCAAATCAGCGGAATTGAAATCGGGACAGTGATTTGAATCACCAAATCAAATCACTGTCCCTCCAAATCAGCTGAACCCAAATCCAGAGCAAATACTTACTGCTTTGCACAGGCCTAATTATTATACCTAATAAAACTACATTACAAACAAAAATGCATGTGTACACATTAAGCCATCACATTAAAGCCACAGAATCAAGCATGCTAATGTTACAAAGAGCAGGATTGTGGGTAGCTGTCAAGTCCTTATTTGACTTTGTGATGCACACACACAACAATACTATCTTTAAGTAGACAAGCTATTTCAGGTGCCCAACACCTATGCCCAATCTTTCAAAGTATTGAGCAGTATCCAACATTTTACATATTCAAAGCCTATCTCCCAGTGACTTCAATCGCAGCCGCCAGTGCTCAGCACTTCTAGCCAATTGGACTGTCGAGTCTTAGTTTGGACCAGCAGAAAGCAAGGAACACACCACCACAAGAGGTCTAGTTTAAGTGACTTGCGCAACATCACACAGGATGTCTGTGACAGAGGCAGAGATCAGGTCCAAATACTATTATAACCACAATGCCATCCTTGCTCTTCCTGAAATCCCTCCATCCTTAAACATCTCCTTCTGCAAGAAATAAGGCAAGGGATCTACAGAGAACAGTCTTCTTTGCTACACAACCCTAATTCAGCTCAAGAACTGGAGACCTGGGGAAGATCAAGATAAACACACATAATAGGTAACCAAATGAAGATTGCTCAGGAAACCTTAATTTTGGCATTTCGCAACTACTGAGCACTTAAATTTGCAATCTAATAATGTTTCATGTGCATGTGCGACTTACTAGTTTTGTTTTGTTTTAAAAAAAAGCAAAACACAAATCCTACAAAAAAAGGATTTTATCATGTGTTTTCTACTGCCATCCAGCTGATGAATCAAGTGGATGTTAACCTTCAGATCCACCATACAGGCCTCTACCACTTGATCTTGGCGAGTAATTAGCAGCAGGTTGTTATACTTTATATGGACCAGCACTAGCTGGGCACGAGGCATACATTTGGTCAATAGATTTCATAGGTATTTTGTGGCCACAGAGGAATCGTGGGACTGGGGGAATTCTTGGTTCCTTTTCAGGCTCTGGAGACTTGTGTTCTAGCAGTTACAGATCTTTCTGCAGATCTTCTGCTGCTGTCCAGTCTCATCTCCTTCTGCAGCTCCTCATTCCTTTCTCCTCCACTTACAGGTTCTCATCCCAGGCCCTTCGTTTTTATTAAGTCCCAATCTCCAGCTGAGGTCTATTCCCCACTCCCCCATCCTGGATCTGGGTATCCCTCCTCCCAAGTACTCTACCTTTCCCCCCACACACACCCCTGCTTGCTTCCTCCTGCTTTTGGTTCCCACTCCACCATGCTGGCCATATTAAAATAAGAAAATAAATAATAAACTAAAAATAATTATAAAATAAGGTCACACTGGGGAAGGAGGGGCTGTTTCTGAGAAATCTATGACCCCAGCTATGCATCAGAAAGTATACTCTTCCCTCTCTTCAGTTACACCAATGTTGACACTTTTCTCACAGTGCACACTGGTTTTAGAGCATTCCAAAAAGCTCTAAATCTCAGTTTGTTGGAGTCATGTATTGAGTCAGCAGCAGTTGCCACTACCACCACTCACCCCCTGTCCACCGCTTGCCCCCATGCTTCCAACTGTCCACAGCAGACATTGGCATCAATAGGAACTGTGGAAGCACAGAACCCACAAGGTTAGGGCCCTAACCCGAGAACTAGTAGTGGGGGCGCAAAGTCAGTTTGCAAAAAAGTGGTCAGAGCTGTTCTCCACTTTCCAGGCTCCACACAGAATCAACAGCGAGAGAAAGAGGCCAAGGGCTAGTCCTATGACCCAGACTCTGGCAATCTCCCAGCTGAAGACCATTAAGGCCTTTTCCTCGACCACTGAATATAGGATCACCATCATGGAGGTATCAGGGATATTATAGCATGCAAGCTATTACATAGTCTTGATTCTTTTCTCCAACAAGTTGATGGACAGAGGCCCTACTTGTTTCTTTAAGAAACTAGCATATTTGTTGCCAGAGAATCCAGCACAAGTACTAGGCTCCAAGCTTTGTGCTCTAGAGCTGTAGCCAGCCTTCCCCAGGGAAACCACTTCCTGGAGATCTCTAACCCATAGGGGTAGCAAAGGGAAGCCTCCAAAACATTGCCTTTACATGGAAGTAATTTTCCTGGAGTAAGGCAGTGACAACAAACTTAAGGCTGTTGTTTTTGACTTTGTCAAAGAGAAACAGATTGCATGATGCAGGGTGGGTGATCCTTACATCTGTGTGCTCCATTTTCATAGGGGAACAGGGAGCAGACGATTAATACAACAACAAACTTTCACTGTGACAATTCTTTCTGGGCCTGACACAAAACCCATTTAAATCAATGGAAAGGATCCTATTTATCAGCCTTTATCTACCTGTCCAGATTTTCTTCTGCTTTGGTTAAGACAGCAACAGATCAGCCCAGCCACAGCAGAGACGTCTCCAGTCTCACCTATGCTGGGAAGGGGCCACTCTGGCAGTTCTGGTGGCAGATGGTACTTTGTACAAGGTAGGTCACCAGAGTATGTACATGACTTTGATGACCTTTGATGCCTTCTGCTGGAACCACGCAAGTGCCTTGCAACAGCTGTGTTGGCAAGGTGCAAGGTGCACCCCGGAAAGGAAGCAGCTGCTGAAGGTACTGCCAAAGCTAACAGAAGTCATGGGGCTACACACACACCTTCTGCCAGGCAGCAACAGAAAATCTCTTTCATTGGGAAAAGTGGTGTTACTCTTGATTAGAAGGACTTCTGCCACCACAGAGCAGCTACAAATGTAAACGCACTAGTGAGTCCTGCTGCAGATGTGAATGCACTGATGAGTCCTGCCAGCAAAATTATGGCACAGATCCGCCCACACAAGCATGAGAAAAGACATCCTTCTTGTGCAGGTCAGACCTGTTTCTTCTCACCCATTCACCATCTGAGTTACTGCAGCAACCTCATGTTGGTAAATGGATCAGTTGTAGGTTTTGTAACCTATGACCCCAGCTATGCATCAGAAAGATGTAGCTAAGGCATCCAGATAACTTGTACACCCTCCCTTTCTAGAGGGGAAAACACACCCCAAGTATCAATCTAAATACCACCCAGGAATCAACAGACAGAGTCAGCCATCCTCCCCATGAACCTGTTTTCCCTTCCACAACATGCTCTTCCAAACATGCCCTTTTCTTGGGCACTATATTCAGGCTCTTATCTTCACAGGAATTAGCACGCCAACTTGCTGAGCAACCATATAAATAGCCTCCACAGCAGTAATGCACCCACTCAAGATGGGACAGCATCCAGGATGCTTAACCCACCACTTACAAGAGATGGTGAGCTCTGGAAACCCCAGACAACATGACTAGCTAACTTCCTCTATAGTACTATCCTACACTGCTTTTATTCTCAGGCACTCCAGCTCTCTAGAGAACTCCAACCCCAGAAATTCTTTTTACCCATCATTACTGCTTTTGTATTTCCCCATCCCAGCATGCCTTATCATCCAAATTCAGTCCCCATCTCCTCTACCTACTGAGGTAAGTTAAATCTGGCACAGGTGTGCCTGGGCTTCAGCCCTCTTAAAGGGCTAGTTCACCCTATAACACTGTAACACAGTGGTTCTCAACCTTTTTTAAATTCAAAACACCCATCAATAGACTTGAGGCACCTTTGGAAAATGCCTGGTCTTACTTTTTACTCATTTTTTGACTACAGAAAAATGAGAGAACATTTTTTTTCTGTCACAAAGAACTTAGGAAGACCACTATAGGTCAGAATGATTTTCACATTATGGATTCCTACTTGAAATCTCTGGGTTTATCTCATGAATCATGTTTGCACACCTAACAATGCTAACATTGTGTGGTACGCTGTGGCACCCTTGAAAGGATCTTAAGGCACCCCAGGATGCTGTAGCATCCTGACTGAGAATCATTACCATAGCACCTGACAAAGCAGGCTGTTGTCTGCAAAAGCTTATGCCTTTCTAAATGAGTCAGTCTTTAAGGTGCCACCCTCCCCTATCTTCTGCCGTAACACCAGTATAACTGTTGCAGTTTAAATGCATACTTTAGTCAGTGCCAAAAACAGGCTTTCCCACATAGGAAAGGCTAAAGGAATCACTACTGTCCATGTTTCACAGAGGAGGAGCTGAGACATTAAAAGTGAAGCCACTGCCACCCAGCCGTGATCACTGAGGAAATTCATGGTAGGGCAGGGTTTTGAACTTAGCTATTTTGACAGTCCCCTTGCTATTGTTTTGACCATGAGACCGGCCTTTCCCTCAGACTAACATTTCATC
>NW_005842331.1:93694-117582 GCF_000455745.1 Alligator sinensis | reverse complement strand
CCTACACTTTGCAAAACAACAGGGTTCACACTGTATTTGAAAAACAACAATGCAGTGGCTGTACTGTTTGTGATCAACAACTAGTTCAGATCTCATAGCTATTTACGTCACTCAGCCTTTGGCCTTCAAAGTTACACAGCTGAGGTCTCAGTGATTGCATGACAAAACAGCACAGCGTTGCAAAGACTGTTGAAATAAACCCAGGAAATAGCAGTTCTTGCAGAACACTTCCTGGATCAGTTGGATGATAAGAAAATGTTGGGAGATAAACAGTCATTATTTTGTTTGCCAAGTGGTGATCCCCAAAGCCAGTGGTTTTGTTACTGGTATTTTTTTTTCCTGCAAGATGGCAGGGGGCAGAGAAACATGTATAATCATCAAATGCATCATGTCAGCAGGATGTACACTACTGGCTTGCTTCTGTGTTCATCAAAAGTTGCTTAATTCATGCCCATGGGACATGGAGCGTACAATGAGAAGGTTTTTCCTCCAGCATTTTCTTTAGATGCTTTTTTGCTACATAGGTTGCATTTTATTAAGGTGCTTTACCTTATTGCACATAAAGAAAACAGGCAGTAGGTTGGTTGCTTCCAGCTCTTAAATGTTAGAAATTACTACAACAGTTTTTCTTCAGCGGTCTAGAAACTAACCCAACTCTCATTCAAGATTCCCCTTGACTTTGTGGAGTGTGATCAAACCCTTAACTCATTTGGTCCTTGGAAGGGTTTAAATACTTCCAAAATCGCCCTTGTTCTTTGTGACTGGATTCTATTCTTTAAACAGAGTTTAGCTTCACTTCCCTAGGCCTATGCAGTCTTTGGAGTGTAAGTCTGTGCAGAGTCTTTGGTGTATGAAGTTTTGTTTTAGTAGTATTGGGATATTTGTTTCTACAGCTATCAATTTGTGGGTATTTCTTTTCCTTAAAAAAGTCATTCTAAATTTGGTGCAGTTAAGGAATGGCGGATTATTGGCCCTGGAATATGTATAGCCAGCATACATCAGAAAAAATTCCCTGTTGACATGCTTCCGACCCAATTTGGAGAGGTGTCTCTAAGGGCAAGAAAGCCATTGACTCTCCATGTTCACCTAATCCTTGTTTTTTCTTCAGGGAGTGCTAATAAAAGTGTCAGCTGCAGTAGGTCTTCTTCATATGAATGCCCGCCCCAACTTCCAAAGGCTCCACCCATAAAGAGCAGCTTGCAAAATTAGGGCCTTAGAAACTACACTAAGGTCACCAGCAGAATTTTTAGAGGCCACCAGGGAGCCACCGCTTTATCACTATTTCCAATAGTACCCAGATGTACTTGTTGTTTTCCAAGTAGAAGAGATGGCACAGGACACCCTCCCTGCCCCAAGTAGTGACTCACTGTTCCCTGCTCAACGTGCAGGGAGTACAATCAACATCCCAGAGACAAAAGCCTGCCTATGTCCCAGGCAGCCCTGTTAGTAAGTCATATCTCTCATGCAAACTGCTTTATCATAATTATAATCAGGTCCTAACATAACCTCCAGGCAAAAGGTTTGGTTTCATTTTCTTTCCCAAGAATGCCATGAAATTTCCTCCAGTGAAGGTTTTTAAGAACATGTTGGACAAAGCTCTACCAGAGATGGTCTAGGTAGATGTCATCCTGCCTCAGAACAAGGCAGTGGACTAGCACTAAATGACCTCTTAAGGGCTTCTCCCAGGCTTACCATCCTGTGATTCTCTGGAAGAATACAATATTTGCAACACACCACTGATTTTGTGGCCTTCCCATTGAAAGTTATTGTAGCAGCTGAAAAGGAGGAGTTTCTAGCAAGAAAAAAACAAAACAAACCAGAAAAGTACCTGCAGGGGTGAGGTAACAGTTTGGCTTCACATGAACTGCATTGACTAGGTCAGACCATTGAAGCATCTTGCCCAATATCTGGTCTTACACAGTGGCAGAGTGTGAGTACAGAGGGGGAAGAGTGAATTTTCCACCATTTGCTCTTCTCTCACCACCACTTCCAGCATTCAGAGGTTTGGGGAATTCTGATTCAGAAGTTGCTGCCATGTTCAATACCTAGTGATGGACCTTCCCTCCAATAAATTTGTCCAATCCCTTAGGTGAGTTAAACAACCAGCCTCCACATCTTGTGGAAAACAGTTCCCCAAGTCAGATGCATACTAAGTCCATCTTCATGAGACATGTAGACTAATTAGCTCTGTAGTAAATGTCTCATATCTATATGTGTGGCCTTATTAGACCACAGAAAAATAATAAAATCAGCAGCAGGGTGGTGCTTGTAAATACAATTACTATCCTGCTGCAGAGTTTTTTACTCTGCAGCAGTGTACGTGTAGATGCTGATGTGGCTGGCTGTGGCATAAGGGTGCTTCAATGCAGGGGCTGCCTGCTGGCTAGCCCTGCATTGGAGTATCCTCGTGCCCCAACCAGCCCCTCTGCAGCATGTTGAGCTGGGTCAAAGCAACCTCAGGCTGGTAGGCTGATCCCCCAGGGCCTCTGCCAACCATGGCTGCTCTGACCCAGCTTAACAGGCTGTGGTCCTGGGCACATGTTCAAACAGTATGCCCAGGAGCAAGAAATTCTGGCACTATATGCACCAGAGTTTATTGTTGCATGTTAATAGCATGTGTAGATGTGCCCGCTGTGTGATAAAGAACTTCCTTCTGTTGGTTTTACATCCGCTTCCTAATTGTTTCATTTAATGTCCCCTAGTACATCCCTCCATCCCTGAACAGCAAAGGACTTGCTGATTATTTAAGGCAGGTCACCACCTTGTGGATAGGCTGGAAATTCTACCATCATAGCTGTTAGAGGTAGTTAGCTGTGTTAGTTTGAAGTTGGGCAGAAGACACAAAAGGATTTTAACTTTAAGAGTAACTTGTGCAGAAAGGAGGTTGTAGCATACCAAAGTTTGTACCTTTCTGAGCAAGTAAGTTTTAAGGGTGCCATTACTCTGCTTTCTACAGTATTTAGTGTATACATGCTGTTCTCAAAGAGGACATGATGTTTTCTCTAATGTAGGGAAGTCAAACTCACCTGGGGCCTTGGGCCACATCTGGACTGTGGGACTCCTTGCAGGCTGGATCCAACTTGGGGCATGAGGGCTGCCATAATGGCCACCATGACAATGGTGTGGGGTCCCACAGCAGTGGGGCAGTGTAGGTTCCAGCAGAGGAAAGAGCACAAGGTCTGGCAGGGGTGACGGTGGCAAAAGCTTACTGCTTGTTTTAGCATCATTGCTGATGGCCATGCCCAACAGGGACAAAGGGCCCAACTTCTGGTACTCTCTTGTAGCCCAGATAGAGACACTCTGATGGCCAAATTCAGCCCATGAACCAAATGTTTGACACCTCTGCCATAGACTATCTACAGAAAACACAAGACAGTAGCAAGCGACCTGAAGACAGATAAATTGCTTCTTGTTATTGTGTTAAAGGTCACTCTTCTAGCCTGACTCTATAGCTCACTTCTACCTTGATTTCAATGGAATTTGGATCAAACCTAAAAGGTGTTTCCATGCCTCTTCAGTTGAACCAGCTGCTTTTGTAATACACCCTGCAGTGGGCCACTAGGGGGCGCTCCTCTGCTGAGCCACCCACCTCACTGCCCAACCAAAAACCATGTTTCAGGTGCCTCCTCTGGGGCACCTACATCTGGCCAACCCCCTTTCTGGAGCACATCTGCAAGCCAGGGGTAAACACTGCCACCACCAGGGCCTTGGTTTTGTTAGGGCTCTGTGCCTCCTGGGGTATACAGACCCTGTAGACCTTGGGGTTGCTTAGCCCACCGTGGTATTTTGGGGTGCTTCTTTTAGCCTGAAGCAATCACAAGTAGCCTCCTGTATGGGAGGAAAGTAAAAAGCTGCGCCCACCTTAGCCAGCAGAGCAAAGGGTCTATAAAGGCCAGGTCTCACCCTCATAAGCCTTTATAGCAAGGCTTGCTATAACAGATAGCTTTATTGGTCAAAGAGGGTGAAAGTGAGGAAGGAATACAAAACAATGGAAACTTGAAAGAAAACCTGCTTGAGCAAAACAGAGTGGGCTTGTTGGCCCTTTTGATACGCGTTTAGTTCACTTAATCCTAAATTACTAGCTAAATTTCAGGTAAATTACTCATATGTTCATCCAGAGACTGATGGAGCTATGGAGGACTTTTGCTTGTTTCAGCATCCCAAAAAATGTCTACCCCTCCCAAGAGGAAGTGATTCTTTTTATCAGTTTTCTGACCACATCACTAAGTCTCAACCAGAAGCAAGCACTATTGGATGCAAACCAATCCTTTTAAAAGTCGTCGGCATCACCAGGTAGAGGGACCAGTGTCACCAAACTGCTTCAGCAGGTACTTGGGCGGGAACTTGAGACAAAGGGTCTCTGCACCATACGGGGGGGATGGGAGGTCTCAGGCCCAGGGACTGAGAGAGCGAGTGGATGATTTCTTCACACACCCAAGCTGGATGAAGATTGGAAATCATCACACTGTAATATGCCTCACATGCCTGCAAGACACTAGGTTATGGTCCATCTGCTTAAGAGACTTTTTGCAGGTGAACTTTAACTGCTCTGTCATGCTGACTGATGAGATTAGCACAATCCTACTCACGGGCAATCATCCCAAAAATAATAAGTACAGAAAGACAGCACCTTATGAAATCAAGCCATGGCTTATTATTTTGTGTTGAGGACATTCAGTTCTCCATTGTGCTAATTTCTCCTTTTTCTACACAAGGAGGGGAAAATGCACTTAAATTCTGTCTCTTTTAGTGTTGTAGGTCAAGTTATCAATGCTTCTGCCAGCATGTGCCAAGATACATCCCCAACTATTCCTATATGACTGCTTGGAGTTTCATGCCTCACCTACGAGGGAAGCAAAGGAAGAATAAGTTGCCTTTGCCACAATCATCTTAAGATCTCACACTGAGAATTTAGTTTCAGGTGAGGATTTGTTTATTTAGTCCTGCAGTCATGCAGGGGCTTGGATCAAATAACTCTCAAAGTCTCTTCCAATTCTCTGGCTCTATTTCTTTCATTCACACTGGACACATCTACACATGCATATTAATGCGCAGCAATAGACTCTGGTGCATATTGTGCTGGAGTTGATTTCTCATAGGCACCACATTTACATGGGCACCTGGGGCCACAGCATATTGAACTGGGTTGGAGCAGCTCTGGCTGGCAGGGGCCCAGGGGAGTCAGCCTGCCAGCTTGGGGCTGCTCCAACCCATCTTAATATGCTGCGGGCAGGGTACACATTATACTTTGGTTCTTGTTGGGGCTTGACACTGAGTTAGATCAGTTCATTGATTAACAAGTCCACCTAAGTGAACCCCCCAGGTTATGAATTTCAAATCTTACTGGGGGGCTTTTGTCTCTTTTGAGGTGGGGGAACTCAGCCCCTCCAAGCTCCCCCGTAATTCAGACCCTGGCACCGGGGCTGGCTGGAGCACAAAGGTGCTTCAGGGCAGAGCTGACCAGCAGGCAGCCCACACGCTGAAGTGCCCTTGGGCCCCAGCCAGCTTGGTCAGCACTTACACCTGCATTACTATGCACAAAAAAAACTTCCACAGCAAGACAGTACTTGTATTTACTAACCTGCTGCAGAGTTAATTAGTTTCCTGTGGCCTAATAGGGCCGCACATGTAGACACCGAGATGTTTACTGTGGAACTAATTAGGCATTTCTGCAGTAAATGTCTTGATTTAGATGTACCCACTGAGAATTTGTTTAATTAATCTGAATTGCCTAATCTGACTGTCAGTATAAGTGCCTTCTGATGTAGAAAATAGGACATCACCTACCAGGGTTTGGTCCAAGTTACCTGCTGCGGAGAGGGAAAATCTACGATCTGCCTTCATAGCTTGCAATTTCAGAGGTACTAGAGAGGTTAGGAGGGGTTCATCCAATGGCTGGCACTCAGTATTCATATTCCTCACAGTTAGTGAGAAAGGGTTTATCTTGGGTACAAATATGGCTGCTGACATCTGAACACCTCTCACAGCTGTCACTGTGCTTATCCTTCAGAACAGTGTTATGAGGAAGAAGAGGAAATCATGTCATTTACCCATGGAAAACAGGAACTCCAAGACCCAAAAGTCAGACAGGAAGTCTGTGCCAGAGCAGGGAGTGACTGTGGGTCACCCATGTCTCAAACTAGCATCCTACTCACTGGGCAATCCTTCCTTTTTCATCTGAGATCACTCTTGAAAGACAGTAGATGACCACTGCTCCTGAGTCTGCCTGGGATTCTCAGACTGCGTGTTTCTAAGTGCCCTGAGGCATGGTTCAGCAAGCCTGTCTAGCATACTCCTACATTACAGGACTCAGCTCAGAACGCAGTAGTCAAGGTCACATTCATTCAGTGGTAATGGTGGCACTGCAGCCCGCATAGTCTTGAACCAGCTGGGGCAGAGAAAAGTCCACACCTACCAGACGTGACCAAACCACTAGGCTATATCCTACTCAGGTGTAATGGCCTATGCTAGGCTTCAAAAACTCAGTTCGCCCAAATAAGTGTCCTGTTCACATGGGCTAAAGAGCCACATTCTTTCTTTCTGGACAAATGCATCTTGGATTTTTTGCTGCAAAAATAGCACAGCCTTAGCTGAAGAGACAAAGTAGAGAAACCACACATACCTCCCACCCACCCTGTGGCATTGTCATGGGAGGTAGAAGATGAGAGTTTGAGTCCTCTCAGGCAAAGACACCCAGGTTTCCAACCAACCAGGTAAAGGCTCAATGTGACACTGACATACTGTTATAAAAGATGGCACTACTATAGCTATTGCTTTAAAAGCAGAGAAGAAACCAGTTATCTCTTTGGAAAAAAACACAATTTAGGCACTTGCACTGTAGCAGAGGGTTCTGGACTGTGAAACCCAGACTGAGATATGTAACTGAGCCTCTGGAAAGAACAAGATTTAAAACATACCCTATTAACTGGCTTTAGCTACTCCCAACCTACTCCCACATGCTCACATATGATTGACAAGATAAACCCAGGGGCGCACGTCCAGATGAGCAGGAACATGTGCTTTGCAGTGCCTCAAAGGTTTTTGAGGTGCCACAAAACACATGTGGTGCATGTCAAAAGGTTCTCCACACTGCATATTTGGCCCCCAGATAAGGCTGCTGGGGCCAGCCCAGGTGCTGGCCCAGCTTTCCCCATCACACCCAGGGCAATTTGCTGTGCACCAGAGTGCACATGCACTCAGGGACAAGCAGCACAGCTATGTGCCACTGCTATTTTTCCATGGGGAAACGCATGTGCACACTTGTTTGGACATGCCCAGAGATTTCAAAAAGGAAGCTCTAGTGTCAAAAACATTCCAACCTGTGGTGGGTTTTTTGAGCTCTTTACAACAGAATTGCTCTAGTATTTTTCTGTAGTTGAGAAAAAAGTAAATGCTAAGAACTGGCATTTTCTGAGGGGTGCCTTGAGCCCAACAAGTTGAGAAGCACTGGGTTGGGTTAACTGCATCCACACTGGTCAGGGGTTTTGTTGCTATAGCAAAAGCACAACACGAGCCATACAACTTGCACGCATAGCAACGATACACAAAACTGTAGTAACATGGCACGCCAGAGTTAACTTCCCAAATGCCATGACAATCAAACACACCAAGCATAATTGGTAGACAGTGATCTCATATGCCTTACAAGTGCCTTACAAGTTGAAGAAAGTTAAGCAATGCTTTCTGGTATGTTAGCAGGGCCAACCCTAGGAAGGTGTGGGGCCTCTTAAGAGCCAGGGAGCATGGGCTGCAGAGCGGGATGAAGGTAGCAGCCCTGGCCCTGGTGCTGAGGGTGCTGCTGCTGGCACAGCCTGCCCCAGAGGGCTGCCTGCAGCACAGGGCAGCAGAGGTGAGGGCCATGCAGGGCAAGCCAGGCTGGGTCGGGGACACCCTTGCAGCAGGGCCCCCCCCCACACACACAAGCTGAGGTGCCCAGTAGCCAGGCTGTTCTGCGGGGCAGACGTTAAGCAGCACCTCTGCCACAGCCCTCAGATGTCAAAGTGCAGGGCCTGGGGTGGTTGCCCCAATTTGCTGCACCCTAGGGACAGGCCTGTCTGTTGGAAAACAAAGCGATTCTTATGGAATTTGTTAGACAGGAACACAGGCAGAAAGGAATAGATTAAGTCTTTCCCCTTCTTCTATTTGCATGCTTTTCAAGTTTTGAAGGCAAGGGATGTGTCCTTCTAAAATGTTGATTGCTGAATTTAGTTTTGTTTACTAGTTCCATAGGAAGATTTTATGGTGACTTTGACCTACGCAGCTCTAAACGGCCTTGGACCTATTTCTCTAGAGCAGCAATTCCCAACAAGGGTGCCGCAGGGTGCCATGCAATGTTAGCACTGTTAGGTGGAAAAACATGATTCACATGATAAATCCAGAGATTTCAAATAGGAATCCAGTGTTTAAGCCATTCTGACCTGCTGTGGAGTTCTTTGCAAAAATGACTGTTTTTCCAGTTAAAAAATGAGTGAAAAGTGAGGCTGGAACCCCTAGGAAAATGTCTCGAGTCTAAAAAGGTTGAGAACCCCTGATCTGCAGGACCACTTCTCACCTCACAGCATACAGCCAAATCTTAATTGCACTCAAAGCCCAAATCATTTAAGGAAGCAGCCAGCAGAATGCTGGTTCATCCAAGTAAACAGCAACACCCACCCAACATTTAAGGCCTGGAAGTCCCAAATATTTTATACCCCATTTCTGTTCTCATCAACACATATACCCTCAATAAAATGAACCTCACAAGGATACACCAGAAAAAGCTCACTAATCTAATTCTATCACAGGCTCTAATTAGAGAGAGCAGGTAAGTAGAGAAAGTAGGGCATGTGTCCATGCTGTCTTGATAGCAAATATGGGAGTGCCAAGAAGCATTCCCCACCCATGTAATCTGCCTCAGCCACACAAAAGCCTAGAAATCAATCATTGTAGCCAGTTTAGTGTGATCCTGAGCATGAGCCCAAGGCTCTGCTCAGGCCTTGTCACAGATGCATTTCTTGGCATATGAAGGAAAAAAAATGAGGGGCAGTGGGTAGTGTTTTCTTCTGGATACTTCTATTTTCCACAGGAAAAAAAAAGTTTTCTAGTAAGCTCTTGACTTGTGAAAGGAGGAAGCTTCCTTGTGACTTCAATAGCCTTTGATTAAAAAGCCCTTGGAGAGTGGAATCTAAATGAGTCATACTGTATTTTTTTTGTTGTACGTATCCAACTACAAGCTGGAAGCAAATTATAGCCTACTGACATTTTATTGATGCTATTTCTAGAGCTCAGAAAATTATTCTGAAGCAATACGAATTTACAAAAAACTTTTGGCATTCTCTCCACATGTTTAGTAATGACTTGGCAGGTTCTAAAGTAATTAGTGTTTATGGCTAAACTAATATTTACATAGTCAGAACTCCTTTCAGAGGGGGAGAAGTTTAAGTTATGATTAGGTAGAAATGATGCCTATAAGCCCTACCCAAACAATGTCGCTATAGACAAAAACTACAGCCCAAGCCCGCATTTAGGTGCCTCAGCTTCAGATTTTCAAAAATGCCCAAGTGAGCTTAGACAAGTCCCATTGGTTTCACTTGAATGCAAAGCCTACAACGGCTAGTTAAGAGCCCATAGCCAGCCTCAGACAGCTGTTATTTCAAAAAGACACATGAGAAAAACTCCAGTGGCAGCAAATTGGTTAACAAAAAACTTGAAATGCTTTTAAAAGAAATGGTTTTTAATAATTTTCAATAGCAAAAAATTTAGTCAAACAGGCCAAATCCCATGTCATCGTCAGATTCCTCAGATTCTTCCTTCTTCTCTTCTTTCTTCTCCTCAGCTGTAAACATAAATTTAAGCAGTCAGTATCTACTTTTCTTTGGTAATTTTTACCACACATTTTGGATAATGCAGATCCCAAAACAAGATGCTTTTCTATCTAAGTATCATCTTCAGATTAACACAAACTATCCCTCTTGCTTTCAGTCTCCATACCCCTGGCACAGCACTCATGTCATTCCTTTTAAAAGCTAAATTTAAGCACTGAAGACAAAATGTAGCTTTTACATATATGTGCATAATTGCAGTTGTATTTCAATAAAGTATGAATATATCCGAGATCTAAATTGGCTCTGTGTCTTAAACTAAGAAAAGATGCAACCGATAAGGATACAATTACTATGAACCAAGATAAGAAACAAACCAGCCACTAAGAAGTAACGAAAGACCTTCTGTATATGGTCACTTCCTCTGAAGTGCTGAAGACTTTGGAAGACACGAATCTCTACTGTTGAACTGCCAAAATATAGCTACGGATATTTCCTCAAGGTCATAATTGGTATTAAACTGTACTAAACTATAAACAAACTGAATTTTTTATGTTTAGATTGTATTAGTTTGAGTCAGATTAAAGGTATGAAGAACAGGTTCCTATTTTACATTCTCCCAATATACTGCCAGAACTGTCTGGATTTCAGTATCAGTAAAAGGCAAAAAATTAACACACAGCGCACAGACCCAAGACCACTTGATACGGTGTTTCTATCCTGTTTTGGAATTTTCTAAGTACCCTGATTAAAGGGATGGGGTTAACAGTTGAGGGCTGCAGTATTTTTTGTGCTTTTTTATCCTGGGAAGTCCTTCAAATTGATGGGTCTGAAACACACACTCTGCCCCAGTCAGCAATAAAAGGAAATGACTGTATTTAAGGATGGCAAAATGACAGATACAAAGTCACTGTGCCTTCGAGGAATAGCTGACTGGCTTGGCTGTACAGGAACTATCCATTTCAATCATATGACACGATGCCAAGTTACAGCTGAAGAGTAAACGTCCCAGGTTTACAGAACAGGAGTTAAAGCATTAAGATTTTAATATGTGTAAGATGGGGCTCCTCTATGACAAATTAATACCTCCCCCATCTTGTTTCAGTACACTGCACACATACTCACCAGCAGCAGGAGCAGCGCCTCCAGCTGGAGCAGCTGACCCTGCACCAGCTGCAACTGCTACAGCTCCACCAGCTGGCATGCTGGCAAGCTTGCTGTTACCTGTAATAGACACAGAAAAGTATTATATCAGCACTCGTTGGACACCCAACCCTACAAGTATTCTGACAGAAAGATGATGTGCAGGTAGCAGCTACCGAGCCAATATGGGACACAGACAACACATGGCAGAATAACTACAAAAATACAAAAATGCAGAGGTACCTGATTATGGGCCAGACTAAAAGACAAAAAGAAAGCACTTCTAAGACTTGCAAGGAACTCTAGGTTGCAGGGCATTCATTGATATGCAGCACATTCTACAGAAAGGGCAGAGTTCAATATTGAAGTGCCAGGCAGCTTGCTGGAGAAGACCAACCCCATGTTAGCAAAAGATTTTGGCAGAATTTGTAACTATCTACAAAACCCTCAAATTCTGACACACATCATTACCAAATAAAGAAAAATAAGCTGGGCTTAGAGAACACTTCCAGTGTGATTCCTACTTAGTCCTTTCTAATTTATAGATTATCTACCATGTTTGCAAAGCTACTGTTTTGTATTCAGACCATGCAACATGGACTAACCCAACTTTGTGTCCAAGATGTACTAAAGCCTTGGATCTTTGCAGAAATGCAGCAGTGCTTGTTAAGGATTAAATCTCACTTATAGCACCAGACCAAATAGCATTTTAACTGTGGCAAGGAGGACTCTATTAATAATGACCAGCCTCCTCACAGCAAGAATTTCTGTGGGACCTTTGAGATTAGTGAACTTGCTTATGATTAATGCCTCTGCCCTTGGAAAAGTTAGCCAGCTCTCTGCTATTTCCCTGGTGAATACCAAGACTCCCTTACATAGTGGTTTTCCTTGTATTTCATTTCTAAGAATTAATTTCTAAACAAATCCTTGGTATTGAGCCTCCTCTAAATGGCAAAGTAAACAAACATGTTTTATAAGCATGTCAGAAAAGTTCTGGGAAATAATTTATTTCTCAAATTCATCAGGAGACGACTGACAATCATATAAAACGTATGTTGTAAACACATGCATAATAGCCCTCTTACGTCTTTGCACATTACCCACAGAAATATCTACCAACTACTCTACTTACTAATCACGATTCTGGCTTGGTCCTGCTAACACTTAGGCAAATGTAGTTTTAATTCACGTACTTAAGTATTTGCAGGACTGAGAAACTAACTAATTGAAGGAATAGAAACTGCTTCAAGCATTCAGCAGAACACATAGGAAATGGATGCGTGTCAGCTATGCGCTCAGTAAGTGGATCTTTCAATATTTTTGCAGCTTCATAGACTTATAGTCTGTTTTTTTGCATTGAAAAAATAAGATTGGTTTCACACTTTGCACTCCTTT
Organism: Alligator sinensis; assembly: GCF_000455745.1. Taxonomy (NCBI): domain Eukaryota; kingdom Metazoa; phylum Chordata; order Crocodylia; family Alligatoridae; genus Alligator; species Alligator sinensis. The sequence goes on along the minus strand of NW_005842331.1, from coordinate 105,244 downwards.
CTTCATTGGATTTACTATTTGTGGTCTACCACACAAAAACAGAAGCCTTGCAAGGTTGGATGCTGGAGGAACATGGGCAAAAACATGTGGTAGAAGCTGGTTCCATGTTCCTGTATGAACATGAGTAGTGTTTTGGTGCCCCTCCCTGGAAGACGAGCACTGTTACATCCACTTAAATGCACACTCGGTTACCTTTCCCATTCAAAAATATGAATGCAGTTGGGTAAAGCAAAAATGGTGTAAGCTCAGAATGCTAAAAATCTTGCTAACTCTCTCCATACAGCATGTCCAGAAAACTCTTATTATGAGCACACAAGCAGTAAACTCATATTTAAAGAGTCTCCCAGTTAATCTGGTCCACAAGCGAAACCCAGCAGGTACTGGCTCTGACCTAATGGGAATTAGAATGGACCTATCACTTTATTCACACAACTGCCCTATCTCAGATCTCTGCTGACAGCCCCTAAAGTAGGGCAGATTTAATGAAAACAATGTTGGCTGCAATTCTCTGCTCTAGCAAGTCTTTACATTAACTGAACAAGCAAAGACAGTCACTAGGTTCAAATGCAGCAAGATTTCTCTTACCCTGAGCAATGACATCTTCTATGTTTTTTCCATTCAGCTCACTGATAACCTGTGGGAAATAAAGTGTTTTGGGCATTATTCAGCCAGGCTGCTGTGTGGTACCACCTATCCAGCTGTTCCCAAAAGATTCCAGAATAACTTCTCTCTCAGCAGGAGCAGCAGGATATGGTGACCCAAAGAGTACAATGTTAGAAACAACACATCTGACACGCCACAATCCTACACTTTTCCATAGGCCTCTGCTCATACCTATTATGCTAAGTTCACAGTGAATCTGAAAACCTGACAGCAATTACAAATGCATCAGGCTTCCCCTGTCAGATAAGAAAACCCTCACATTTAAAAGATGGAGGCTGTAAACCCCCTTCCCTCCATTATGGGGCTCTGCAGGACCAGACCCTAAACCAGCACCCCAATATACCCCACCTTTCTGTGTGTTAAAGTTGTATGTTAAAGCCCAGCTGATTCCTTCAGCTTTTCCCTGGAACAGATGATTTTAATTCCTTTTTACTAGTAAAAATGAAATCTCAGCTGGAGAAAGATTAAGTAAGAAAACAAAAGGTATTACTATCTTAGAAGCAAGCACTAAAGGTCAAGGGCACTGTGGTCCTTCCTGGTATGTTTCTGATATTAGATGGCAAAACAGTGTTCTGAGGAGTCACTAAAACTAATGTAAACAGTGGAAGTCAGATTCTAAGCAAAGGAACTATAATGTCAAAGTGGCACACAGTTCAGGGGAGGGGAGGAAGGGGAGTATTTAAACAGTTTTGTCAACCAGTAATCTGCTTATATAAAGCAGGTAGCGCTAGAATGGCTTCTTTTTGTTTACTTTCTCTGAAAGGTGTTTTTGAAGAGTCCTCTAGAGATTTACTGGCATAAGATCAGGTCAGTGCTCACACACACAGATAAGGAAAGACAAGCAGAACAAATTCCAATGACACTTTAGAGGAAATAGAGGAGCAATGAGTTTATAAAGGTGATGGTGATGAGTAGAAAAGCCAGATCTGAAACACCCCATGTTGATATATACTAGAATCAGAGGCACACTTCAGAACGCAGCAGTAGCGCCTTGAATAGTCCAAGCAAAATTCCCGATAGTTTTACTACGCTTCTGGAAGCTAAAGCTGTCCAGCTAAAAACACAACAATTTCTCCTGTGATAGACAACACCTTGTATAGATTCACTATTATAATTTGTCACAATATATCTACAATAAAACCATGGTCTAATTAGAAAAATAAAGTGATCTGGAAAATATTTATTTCCAGCCCACCAGAAATAAAAGCTGTACTATACTGCAAGAAATATTCTTGGTGTGGTAGTTTCCCTCTTCTCAGTTTTCTTTCAAAGCCTGTTTCTTCAACACAGCTTTCCGACAGTACTCTCTACACTAACATTATCCATGCACCATCTTGTCTTTATCATGTGCAAATGTTTATGTTCCTTGCAGAAGAAACGAGGCCTTCTCTGGGGCATAGATAATGTCATGTGTATGCATAACTCTACATAGATGAAGATATTATTCTGTTATTTTTTCCACAAAGGTGCAACCTCCGCTAGGACACTGCCACCTGAACTCTAATTGGAGCAGAATTTGTTTTGCCATTGCAAACCAGACATTACATAGCTTCTGCTAACTGACAGCTAGATCTATTAGAAGCAAGTAGTTTCTAAAAGCTCAGTTTGGCAAAGTTGCTCAGTCTGGACTAAAGAAAGCCAGAGAGCTAAAGCAGCAAAGTGTACGGGGCATTTGAGAGAGTGTCGCTGCACACTGGCATTTGGAAAGGAACAAATATTTGTAGGTACTCCCTTAAAGCAAAAGAAAAGCCCAGAAGCTCTAAAATGGTTTTAAATTCAGAAACTAATTTAGACAACACATGATCAGCAGCAAGAATCATCACCTTGTTCACACGTTCATCATCAGTCTCGATGCCTACGCTGTCCAGGATCTTCTTCAAGTCCTTTGACGTGGGGGACTCGTTGCCCCCAAGGATGGCCAGCAGGTAAGCCGCAACGTAACGCATCCTGTAACAGCACGAGAACCATTAAGATAACAACTCTAGTGTCTGAAGGCACAGGACGCTTGTCTCCCACTCTCTCAGGCCTGGTCTTTACTATGATCAAAAGCAGGGTCTCCATAGGAAGCAAAACACAAGTGAAGGGAAGGCTGATTGTGGTGTGCATGTGATTTCAGGAGGGGACGGGAGTCAGGTCTAAATCACTTCTCCTTAGTACCTCTGTGATTTCTACGTACTTAGGAACATAAAAACTTCCCAAGAAGAAAGCAGGTACAGCAGGACATCCAGCCCCTGGCAAATGCATCGATAAACCAGGCCACCTGCCTCAGGTTCCCATTTTCCGACGGCCTAGGACACAAATGTCACAGCCTCACACGAGCTGGCAAGCAGGCACGTTACGGCAAGAGGGAGATTAGGGAGCTGGGCATGACTTATGAGGAGAGGCTGAGGGAACTGGGCATATTTAGTCTGGAGAAGAAAAGACTGGGAGCATCTACACGTGTGTTGAAGTGCTTTTCCTAATGGACATTAAATTTAGTACCTCTGATGTGAGGTACCAAACAAGTGCGCATTAAGCTGCCTTAATGCACAGTAACAAACATGCAGTTTTTAAGTGATGCTTAATGCACGATAGCCTATTGTACTATGCGTTAGTGCAATTGCACATTTTTATGTGACGCTTTAATGCACAGTACAATAGGCTACTGGGCATTAAAGCGCTATGCTAACAGGCTCTGCTGGGTCAGGCTGCACCCCTCATCCAGTCCCCTGCAGCGGGGGAGAAGCAGCCGTTCTTGGTGGTGGTGTAAGGGGGAGCGTAGTGATACCCCCACGCCCCTCCTGCCCCTCTCCTCCCCACTACAGCCCCCTCCCAGGGCCGCTCGCCCAGGCCTCGCTCCCCACTGACGGCACTAGCGAGAGGGGGTTCTGGCCGCGCCCACTATAGGATATGGGGGGGAGCGGGCTCGCACACTCACTTGACCGAGGGCGGGGAGGGGAGTTCGGACGGGAGCTGGGCCCAGCAGCGTGTGCTCCCCACACCAGACCGGCGGTGAAAAGGGAAAGGGAGGGGCGAGCAGGGAGAATTCTTCCCGTCACGCCTCAACAAGCCACGCCGCCATTGGGCAAAGCGGCGAAAGCCAGGCAGCCAATGAGAGGACGAGATGCTCTAGCGGCCATGACACTAGAGGTGAGGCTATGATGCCTTTTCCATGGGGGAGAAGTTACAGCGCGCATGCGTGATGCTAGATGCCTCGCCCTTTAGTGAGCGGGCTGCTGGGGTATGAAGTAGTTATCTAGGTGTCTTATGTGCCTGTTTGTATGTGGGTGCACACCCTCTGCTGCCTCTCTGCAGACACCAGCCAGCCCCTGGTTGGGAGGATCTGTGAAACCCGCACAGGTGCTTTCCTGCAAGAGGCAGGTGCCACATTTGTAGGAGAAATTCCTTACGGTGGGGGGTTTCCTTCCAATTTAATAAACAAAAGGTTATTGGGTTATAGGGAAATGTCATATCTGTTCAGAAATGGAAACAGCGCTCTGGTCCCCCTCCTCAGCACGACCTGAGGGACAGGGACCTGGAGGGAAGTCGCTGCAGTGTTTAGGCCAGTGCTGCTTAACCTTTTCAGACTTGAAGTGCCCCTCGAAAGACTCCAGGTGCCCCTCGGAAAACACCAGCTTTCAGCTTTCACTCGGTTTTTGGCTGCAGAAAAATAACGGTGCCATTCTGCTGCAGTGAGCTTGGAAAACCCACAGCAGGGCAGAATGGAGTGAATGCTACAGGATTCCTATTTGGGGGCTTATCTTGTGACTCACGTTTGCACGCCTGAGTGCTCACATGGTGTAGCACCTTGCATCTCCCTTGAAAGGATCTCAAGGCATTGCAGCACCCGGCTTGAGCCTCACTGGTTTAAGTAGGCAGTCACACAGCTTGTACCCCAAAATGTGTGCTTCTTACCTTGTTCTTTACATCTGTGTTTTGTTCTGGTTATGTGTTTGTGTTAATAAATAATTAAAAAGGGGAGGGGGGTGGAATTGGCCTGTACATTAGACTATCTCTAGCTTTCTGATTCCTTTCCACCTAGAGCAGTGGTTCTCAACCTCAGGTCATGACCCAAATGAGAGTCGCAGGGACAATGCATTTGATATCTGGACTCCAATACCTTGTACTGAAATGCTCAAGCCTAGTCTTCACGCAGAGGAACAGAGACGTACTGATCAATGTCACATTTTCCCCCCATTTAAGTCATAAGCTTGAAGAGTAGTTGATTTAAAAAAACAATAGATTGCATGACTGTTCTTGTGATTAAAACTGTTCAAAACCAAATATTGAGCAGAGACTGTTTTGAAGAAGTTAGAACTATTTTCTCTGAATAGGATTTGGGAGTCTTAAAATAGGTTTTAAAAATAGCAATTACTTTTTTATTGGAAATAGTTTCTTTTAAGCCTACTGAAATGAGATACCACCCACTCCCCCCACAGAGACTTCAGCTTTAAAATTCTTAATAGAAAAATGGAAACAGAAAAGAAAAGAAAACATTTGTTTTCTCAATAATTTTCTTGGAATTTTGTTTTTAACTAGCTATAACTTGCCCATATCTCACACATTTAAAATACAGTCAAGTATTTTTTTCTAAATGCTAGCCCTACAAATCCAGGCTGCAATCAGAGTTTCTTCCTGGATTATAAATTGTCAGCAATAAAATCCTATTGTCAGCTCTCACCATTACGTCCGTGCTATTTGTGTGATTTGTCCCTGCTATTGGAATTTAATTCTCAATTCTGCAACTGATGCAAGCTAGGATAGTCTCTAGCCACCACTATCTGAACTGAGTTAGCTCTGCAAGCTAAGAGCAACAATTATTTTGACCAGTGAATTAATAAGGTCTCACTGGGAAGATTGTAATAATTTTATATATGCATTTTTTGGAATAGAACAAGTTTTGTGGGGCTTTTTTTTAGCAGCAAGCATCTTGAATCATCAAGATAGCAAGTGAGAGAATAGAAGGAGGGGTATTAAGATCCCCCACGAAGTGGTGAAAATGTGAGTCTGTTTTCTCATTCAAGGCTACATAGTAACTAGAAAAGGACAAACTTAAATTCAGCTCTTTTGACTTCTCAGCATGGTCTTTAACTGTAGCTGTGCCACCAGGAGCCTTATTGATTTATTTATATAGAAAGGAATTCTAGTGATACTAAATTCAATGACTGCAGTATCAGGCCTTGTATTATTAAGATATAGAGAAGCAATTTTTTTACCATTGTATACTGAGGATTTGCTAGTGGACCAATAGATGAGTTGTTTACAACTAAATAAATACCAGAAGTTGAATGTTATGTCCAGCAGACTGCATTTTTCCAAGTCCACTTTCAAAAGCAGATGCACTCAGGGATGTAAGCCATGTAGTCAGCCTAAATAACAGCCTACAGGGATGCTGTCTGTCTTTCAAAAAAACCAAACAACAACTAGACACTAAAATCTTGAAGGAAGCTACATTCCTACGTAACCCCACTTAAGCCAAGAGATGTTCTGTCTGCAGAGCCCTTGCTGCTGGATGGAGACCCAAGCCTCCTATCACAGAAACCAAACACATGATTTATCACAGCCACAGAGTTCAAAACATTGCAGCTCTCCATAGTCACTGTGATTTAGCTTCTGCCAGGCAGCCTTACTCAACACTGTCAGAATGCTGCCACCCATGTGAATACATTGTCTTTATCAGCCCAGCACCACACATTTTCCTTGAACGATCAATCCAACTCACCAGAAATCATCCACATATTTATTACCATCCAGCAAATGGCTGGGTTCTAGTTGCTCCTGTTGCGCTCGTTATTCCATCCCTACTCAGAGATGGATGCTAACATTCACCCTACCTACTATTGCACCACATCAATGTCACAACACGTTATATAGGATTATTCAGACCACTCTGAAGTCTATACATCCTGTACAAGTACGTTCATGTGGCTTATTGATTAGAAGAGAGAATTAAATTACATCAGAGCACGGACCATGCTTGACGACATATTTATTACAGCATTTATTAATGCCACAGAGCTTTGATCCTGGCTGGGCCTTTTTTGGCAGTAAATAATAGGAGATGATATTAATGGTTGCTATCAGTCACAGAGCTGGCTAAATCTGATTGGTAGGCCAGCCACCCTTCATTCAAGCTAAGTGGAAATAACAGTTATATACATTTATGTTATGATAACAGGAAATAATAGGAGACCATCACCAAAGGCACAAGGCCCCTGGGCAGAGCCTGAGTAAACTTAGGTGGTTTTAGGGATGCTCCTGGGATTGATTATAAACAGAGGGGTTAGAAGATTAGGAGTTTGACTGTGCCCATAGGAGAGAGAGAGCAAGAGCCAAGAGGAAACCAACTGATTGCGAGAGAAGCTGTTGTGTACACAGCCTTATGAGGAACCAGGGACACAGCTTCTTTTGGGCACATGCTTGAACATGCTTGAATTTCTGAACACACAAACCACCAGCTGTGTTTTGCTGCTACTGTGTTCTACTTTGTGCATATCCATTGTCTCTAAACACGATTACACCAAAGCCATTTCTGATTGGTATATCCCAGCTCAGCCAATGTATACACTCAAGAGAAGCGCAGAGAAAGTGCTTCAGGGAAGGTCCTCAAAGCCAACTTAAAAAAATGCAACATCAGTGTCAACTCATGGGAGACTATCGCCCAGGACCGCCCCAAGGAGAGGAAGAGTCTGCTGCAGGGATCTCAGTACTTTGAAACCTCACAACGACAACAGGAGATGGAGAAGTGGGAGCAGCAGAAACAGCGTATTGTGGACCAAATAAAAAATCTAGCACCAACCACCCCACACAGAAACACACGTCTGAGCTGCAATAAAGTCCGTTGATCCAGGATGGGTCTCATCAGCCATCTTCGGACACACAGTAAGACAGTCATGGAAGACAGTCATCTTCGACTGTAAGGGATTGCCGAAGAAGAAGAAAAATATGTCCTTTTACCAAAAGTAGCCTGAATAGACCCCACATTTTGACTAACCATTTAGGCCAACAGAGCAACAATAATAATCAGTGTTACCAACAGAGGTACATCAAAATGCCTTTATGAATGTAACTGATGTATTATTATGAGCAGCAAAGGAGATGGGGATCACATCTCAGGAATATAATTTCCAGGAACTTTTCAGGTAGTGGCTCCATGGGATATGTGTGGGATGGTTTATGGACAGCACATCCTACATCTGCACAGGGGTTTGGACTAGATAGCCTTTGAGGTCCCTTCCAGTCCTAGAATTCTGTAAGAATTTCCTCTGTGTATGTGCAGCAACCCATATATCAGTAGTTCTCAACCTTTTTAGACTCAGGGCATCTCTCCTTAGACTCTTGGTAAAGGCCAGTTCTTGGTTTTCGCTCATTTTTCACAGAAAAATAACAGCAATCCTTCTGTTGCAAAGAACCTGGAACCAACACAATGGATCACAGTTTTTGCTGCTAGATTCCTGCCTGAAATCTCCAGGTTTATGTCTTGGGGCATGCTTGCATACCTTGCAGTGGTACCCCGGAGCACCCCTAAAAGGCTCTCAAGGCACCCCAGGCACTACCACCACCCTGGCTGAGAATCACCTATCTATGTACACGCAGCTACCCCTACCTGTGTGTGTGAATGCCTTTGCCATTCAAACCACACAAGAGGAGTTCCTTTGAGCCCCTTCCCTCCCAAGAGCAGCTAGCAGCTCCACAGCCCCTCATCCTCCTCCCCCTGGCACAACAGGGAGAAGGTGGCCAGCGGATCAGAGGCCAATTCCCCCCAAAATGTTTTTTGTTTAAAACCCTCTTGTCCCTTCCTAGCCTGGAGTATGTGTGTACTTGGTTGGGTATTTGCCTAGAGTTTCAAGATCTCCTTTTCTGCCCATCTTTATTTAATAGTTGCCACCTCTTTCCCAACTCTGCCGTCTTCTTCCATCAGCCTGTTTTGTCCCGTCTGCTGACCCTGGACTGTAGTGTCTGCCGAGGTGGGAGTGGGGTATGGTCAGTCTTCTCTGTTCAAATGGTCAGCACACTAGTTCCCTAGGGGGTCTCTTATGGCTTATAGCCTAGCCAGGGATGATCCTGCCTTGAGCAGGGGGCTGGACTGGATGGTCTCATGAGGTCCCTCCCAGCCCTACTTTCCTGTCGTGCTATGACCTTGGCCGCACTCCGGAGCCCCTGATTGAGACGCACTTGAGCGGGGGGCTGCGTCTTTAAGCCAAGGGAGGGCCTGTGCCGGGGCTGGGCCGGGCTCGGATCAGTGGCGCGCGGCGCGCCGGCGGCCGGACCCGGTAAGAGCCCCACGGCCGGCCCGCGCCCACGTGCTCCCGCAGGGCCTCAATTTACTTTTGTCAACAAAAAGGGCATTACTACCGAATGAAATAGAAGATCCTCTTAAGACCTCTGGCAAACAGTGTGAGCTTCTCTGATGTACAGCATTTCTTCTTCTTGCGTGTGTGTGTGTGTGTGTGTGTGTGTGTGTGCAAGGGGGGAAGGGGAAGACTGTGATCTTGGGGGTGTGTGCAAAGGAACAAGCTCTGATCTTGGATGTGTGTGCATGCAAAGGAGAAGGGGCAGGCTGCAGTCTTGGATGTGTGTGTGTGTGTGTGTGTGTGTGTGTGTGTGTGTGTGTGAGGATCTAAGAGTTCCTCCCCCGCCCCTGTCTTTTTCCCCTTCCTCTAGTGCCAGGTGTTGGGGGCTGCCTGCCCCCCCCCACTGGGAGTCTGTCATTCTGGGCTTCTGGGACTTTCACCCCCAGGGCAGCTCAGGGACGATGCCATGGCTTGTGCCCCAAGTGCCCTGGAGCGGCAGTGTCATTTGGGGCCCTGCCACACATTCAAATGAATGCCGGATAGAAACCAGCTACGAAGTTGTCGCGCATTTTCAAGCCCTTGCTTCGTAGCTGGGTGGCTCTCTTCACAGTTGGATGGATGTTTTTCCGGCATGGTCGTTACTTTGCATGGGTGACCAGTCTAAATTTATTGCGGGGTTCACCCATTGGTTGCAGAATGTATGTAATAGGTGGCAGGGGCCTCAGTGGCTGGAGCATTAGACAGCAGAGGGCTGGGTTGCACTCCTGACTCTGCCCCTGCTTTGGTGGGTGACCACTGGGGCTCACTGTATGACATTTCCTCCTCTGCTGCAAATGGGTAAATGATGCTGCCCCCTCCAAAACCTAGGGTTGTCAGATGAGAACAGCCTGCTGCCTTTTACATTCACTTTGACTGGGATAACGGACTATACAAATGAAGGAGGCTGTAAAGGTGAGCTTTCTTTCAGTTCATACTGTCAATGTGGTCAGTAAAAACCCAGGTTCCAGTCTGGAAGCAGACAACAGACAACTTTTTTCCCGCTTCAGCAATCTGCATAATTCTTAAAGGAAAAAAAATGAATGAGGATAATATGATACTGTCCACTATCACAGTAAGCAGACTCTTGTCAGCCCTTCTTATCCTGGAAGGCTGTGTGCGTGGCCTCCACTGCTCTTCCTGCTACCTGCTAGTGCATAAACTGAGATTTTTTCCCCTCCTTTGTCTCTGCACATTTTAAGCAAATGTTTATTTCCTATTATGCAGCAAAGGAGTAGAGAGTCCACGTAAAAATATTGCATGAATCCTTGTACATTATCCCTTACTGTAATAGTGGACCATATTGTGTTGTCCTTATTCATTTTTCTCCCTTTAAGAATTACGCAGGTTGCTGATGGGAGGGAAAAAGTTCTGTCTGTTGTCTGCTTCCAGGCTGGAACTTGGGTTTTTATTGACCACATCTGTGCTTCTTGGCTGCGGTCCTTGCAAGATATTGATACTTAAAAAAATGGATGTTGCTTCATGTGTTTCAGTAGCAGTTGAAGGCACTCCTCATTTGCACAGAGAGCATCCATTTGAGTGCTTGACCACGCACCCCAGCCCCCTTTTTCAGGTGCGGTGTAGTCCATATGGCCACCACAGAAGTCAAACTTCTGTCTCGCTCCCAATTTCTATCCTTGACTCCCCTGCCACATCTTCTGTTATCAGTGGGCAGGTCCTTGTGAGGAGAGAGTCTTGCTGACGGGGTATAGTGCTGCTCAGAAACAAGATGCTCCAGGGTCTGCTGGCATGTAGTCTCCTGCAGCTGGTCCTTCCCAATGCAACATCCTGCTGGGCTCATTCCCAACCACTATATTCCCTCAGTCCCTGCCAGGCCTTTCCGGCATTAGCATCTTGCCTCCATTTTCCTCAACAGGGACCAAATCAGCCCATCCACCGGGACCCCCGCAGGTCCCGGTGGAGGTGCACCCAGGCCCAGGGTCAGTGAGGATCTAGTCAGGGAACTTCTGGAGGGACTGGATGTATTTAAATCAGCTGGTCCTGACGACCCACCCCAGAGTGCTGAGGGAATTAGCAGAGGTCATTGCGGGACCCCTGGCATGGCTCTACGAGCACTCGTGGTGCTCTGGTGAGGTGCCAGAGGAGTGGAAAAGGGCCAATGTGGTTCCCATTTTCAAAAAAGGAAGGAAGAAGGACCCAGGAAACTATAGGCCAGTTAGTCTTCCCTCAGTCCTGGGAAAGCTTTTTGAGAGAGTTATCCTGGCGCATGTCCACGAGGGACCGCAGGGGAGGTTATGCTTAGGGGCAACCAACATGGGTTCATTAGAGGCAGGTCCTGTCAGACCAACCTGGTGGCCTTCTACGACCAGGTCACAAAATCCCTAGACGTAGGGTAGCAGTGGATGTAGTCTTTCTGGACTTCAGGAAGGTCTTCAACACTATCTCTCACCCCGTTCTCATTAAAAAACTAGGGGACTGTGGTATCGACACCTACACAGTCAAATGGGTCGCTAACTGGCTGGAGGACCGCACCCAGAGAGTGGTGGTGGACAGGTCATTTTCAACCTGGAGGGATGTGGGCAGTGGGGTCCCCCAGGGCTCGGTCCTCGGACCTGCA
>NW_005842331.1:79737-93619 GCF_000455745.1 Alligator sinensis | reverse complement strand
AGCATACCTACAGGTTGGGGAACTCCCTTCTCGTCAGTGCAGAGGCAGAAAAGGATCTTGGAATCATTATTGATGCCAAAATGAACATGGGCCGACAGTGTGGGGACGCGGTCAGGAAGGCCAACCACACCTTGTCATGCATCCACAGATGCATCTCAGGCAGGTCCAAGGAGGTGATCCTCCCCCTCTATGTGGCATTGGTCAGGCCGCAGTTGGAGTATTGCATCCAGTTCTGGGCGCCGCACTTCAGAAGGGATGTAGACAGCATTGAGAGGGTCCAGAGGAGGGCCATTCGCATGATCGGGGTCAGCAGGGGAGGAGAAGCTAAGGGACCTGAACCTGTTCAGCCTCCACAAGAGAAGGCTGAGGGGGGATCTAGTGGCCTGTTACAAACTAGTCAGCGGGGACCAGCAGGCATTGGGGGAGTCCCTGTTCCCCCCAGCACTACCAGGAGTGACTAGAAATAACGGTCACAAGCTGGCAGAGGGTAGATTCAGGCTAGACATCAGGAGGCGCTACTTCACAGTCAGGGCAGCTAGGATCTGGAATCAACTTGCAAGAGAAGTGGTGCTGGCTCCTACCCTGGGGGTCTTTAAGAGGAGGCTAGATAGACGCCTTGCCGGGGTGTTTGACCCCAGTACTCTTTCCTGCCATGGCAAGGGGTCAGACTTGATGATCTGTCAAGGTCCTTTCTGACCCTACAAACTATGAAACTATCTCCCAAATCTCCCTTTAATTCCTTGGATGAGCCAGAAGGAGTGCCAGTAGCTCTTCTTTCTGGTACGCTTCAGCTTCAGGCTTATTTAGTGTCATCTTCTCTGGCCTGACATGGCTTGGCTTGACCCGCATGGCCTTGCTCCTACTTGCACAGCCATGCACCGTCACTCTGTAGACTGAAGACAGGGCTGAGGGGGTCCAGTCCTAATTCTGCCACTGGTCTACTGGTTAACCTTGGGCATATCTCTCCATCACTCTGTGCCTCAGTATCCCCAATTTGTATTTTGGGGACAATGATACCATCCTCCTTTGCCAAGTACTTTGAGATCTGCTAACCTAAGATGTGACCCCTTCGGTATTCATCGTTATCTGATTAAAGTCTCTTTTTGCCTGGGTGACTACACTGATGAAATTCCTGGAGGTGGCTTTGTTTTCTGTCTAAAGGGGGGGAATGCTTTCTTGGTGGCTATTCCACCCCCCTTCTTCTGTCAATCTGTGGTGAAATAAATACAGTGCCCATATGTACAGGGCTTCACTGAGTGCTTTGTCCTCTTTTTTCAGAGCCTCCTGTCTCCTTTTCACGGCTGCCTTGCAGTGGTGCTGCCAGTGCTTGCCCGCCTGGCAAGTCAGAACATGCTTGGTCCCCAGCAGACCGACAGCAGAAGATGGCCAAGCTGCAAGAGCCTGGGGATGATTTGGGGGAGGGCATTTTGGTGGCTCCCGAGCTGGATGGATCTCGCCTTGCAGGCAACAGGCTTAACCTGGATGTTTATCCTGACGGCTGTCACCAGTTTCTTGACCTGTTTGACAAGCAAAAGAAGGAAGTGACTCAGGTGGAGTTCCTGCGGTTGAACTGCAACGAGGACCTCATAATCTCCACGCTGGCCATCCTGCCTGCCCTGAGGACCCTGAAATCCCTCATCCTCAAAGGTAAGCCTGCGCATCTGCAGGACAAATGGACTTTCAATTTTCACTGTGCACTAGCTGCCCTTTGCAGTGGCTCCAGGTCTCAACTGAGCTAGTTGGGAGCTGCATACAAATGGTAGATTTCAGCAAGATGCAGCTTAAGGACATTTACGTCCTTCCTTTGTTTCCACAGTGCCCGGGGACCAATTTCCTGACTTCATTCAGTCTGACAGGTGCAGTCTTTTATTGTAAAGTCACTTGAAATGAGATGTTGGGGGGAGCTTCAGTTGAAGAGAGTCTGATCTGAAGATGTTAGAATGTGTGGTCACTTGTTTTCCTCCCTTCTCATCTCCCTTTTTTTGAAAGCGTAACAGTCCCTTTCACTGGATTTCATTCTGTTCTGGTTTTCTGGCCAGATCATAAACCAAATTGCATTAGCATAACATGGGGAAGAGGGTTCAAGGAAGGTCAGCTGCATTTGCAGAAGGGGGTTCTTGTCATTTTACCCGGAGCACAAAAAATATCAGTGTGGATGTGCATATATATGATTTGGAGCCTGTGGTCTGACAATGCTTAAAAATATATAGAGAAACATCTGTTGACTTTTGTATTATTTTTGGTTTTGGGATCTGTACGCTACAAGAATGTGCCTAGTAACCTTTAACAATATTGAACCACCCGGCTCTCAGAAGGGAAACACATAGATACTTCCATGACAAAAGGGCAGCCCAGTAGTTACTGCTAGTCAGGGACTTAGTCCCTTGTTCTGCCACAGACTTTGTATGTGACTGTGGGCAAATGACTTAATTTCTTGGTTCTCCATCAGATGACACCACTTGTCTATAGATGACAGCCCATCCCTGGAGATGAGAACATTTTTCTATGGATAACCAAGCATCTTGCAGCACAACAGAGTGTGTACCAGAGGGTTTTTCTCCTGTGTCACACAATAAATATTAATACTGAGGAGAGAAGCAAAGTAACAAATAATTAGTATGTTTTTATATGCCTCTTAGTAAACCAGTTATTTGTTACTTTGCTAATCCAGGATTTCCCAAGTAATCTTTCTTCCACTGTATAACAAAAATCCTCCGGTATCCTACGATGTAAACATTCACATAGGGATGGCAGAAGAAAGGAGTACGGAGGATACTGGTATATTTTTTGAAGGCTGAGCTTGACTCACATGTTGCTTTTTAACACTTTTTTTTTCTGGGTGTATCACTTGCCTTATTAAATCACAAACCAGCCAGAAATCCTTTGAGGATGCCAGGAAGGGCCTTGAAAGTGCAGACAAGCAGCTTATTTAATGTGATAGAGCAGGGGTGCTCAGCCCTCAGTGCATGGACCAGATCCAGCACATGGATATCCTCATGATCTGAACATTTGGTAGTGGGGAAGCAGTGACATCTAATTGCCGTTCCCCTGTTGCCAAATTTCTGGACCTGTGGGGAGCTCCACGGGGCAGATGGTGTGGGCCCATGTGCTGAATTGGGCATATGGGGCTCATGGGGGCTGATCTGGTTAACTAGGGTGACGTGCGACTGATTGGGGCTGATCAGGGTGGTGTGGGATTGACTGGGGCAGTGTGGGATTGATTGGGATGGTGCATGGCTAATTGGGTCAGTGTGCTGTTGATCAGGGTTAGCATGGGGCTGTTTGGGCTGGCAAAGAGCTGGACAGAGGTGGTGAGGGGCCCAGTCCTGGCCCGCGGAGCCTGATCCAGCCTGTGGACTGGTCCTGTGCTACGCATCCAGCCCATAGGGTTGAAAGGTTGAGTACCACTGTGATAGAGAAAGAGGCAGTGAGCACAGAGAAGATGTGGGGAGTTGGGGTGACGGGATGGGGTCATTGTATAAACTGATGAGCTTTAAAATAAACTTTGTGGTAGCATTCTTGAGAGGCGACACAACCTTTTGTCCACATCGGAGAAAAGGACGTTGTAGTGATTGAGGCATGAGATGGTGAATTTTAGCTGTATGGATGGATAGGAAAGGCCAGCTCTTAGAAACATCATGCAGAAAGAATTGGTAAATATAGATGTGGCCATCATGGGAAGACCTAGAGAGAGGGCTCAGGGGAAGCAGACTCTCAGGTCTAGACCTGAGTGATGGACAGGATGAAGGGTGGTGGTTGTCCAGAATGATTGTGAACTGAACTCCTTCCAGTTTTCCATCCTATTGACATGACTGTGATTATGCATGAACATCTTTGACTAACCACATAGAATCTGTGTAAGATGAAGGCCTCTCTCTCCTTTTCCCTGCCACAGGTGGACATGCCCGGGATGAATTTGGTGCATGTCAGAGAGGCTCCCTGACAACCTTGCCTCCCGATTTTGGAAACCTCATGTGCCTCACTCACCTGGATCTCAGCTTCAATAGCTTCTCCAGCTTACCCAGCTGCATCACCCACCTTGCCAACCTTAGTGTACTTGTGGTAAGCCACAACTGCTTGGTGGGGCTGCCTGAAGACTTTGGTCATCTTACTAAGCTGACTGATTTCTTCGCCATAAAAAACCATTTCAGGGATCTGCCTCAGAGCATTGGGGAGCTGGTGGCACTGAAGAATCTGGACTTATCTGAGAACACACTGGAAAGCCTCCCTGAGGAAATTGGGAATCTTTACAACTGCATGGAGCTGAATCTCTCAGGGAACCGGTTAACTCATGTCCCTGACTCACTAGGTAAGAGATGTGCCTAGAAGAGAGACAGACAGGCAGACAGAAATTTCCTGCTCCTGAAATAGAGTGGATGGGTCCTTGAGCAGAAAGACATGACAAAAATCAGCCTCACGATGCAATTGGTCTCTCTCACTATGAGGTTCTTTGGGAGATCCCCCTAGTTTTACTTGCAGAAGGGGAGGATCTAGTCTGTTTGGAGCCAACTCAGCTCAGTTGATGGGTCAGTTGGTCACCTTGAAGAGTGAAAAGAAAACCCACTGTGCAATCCTTGGTTAGTGGGCATCAGTATAACTCCAGGAACTTCAATCTCATTTACCTCAGACGAGGATCTGGGCCCTTGGCAGGCCTCTGACAGGATTTCTGCTTCTGTGTAGGTTTGCTGATATGAGCCAAGGTGTCTGTGTGTATGATGGGTGAGGGGGAAGGGGAGGAAAGTCAGGAGAAACAATTAATTGCACCAATTGGTTGCTCTGCCTTCAATCATGCGTGGGTCACCTGTGTTCTTAGGCCTGTTTGGACTGGGGCTACTTCCCCACCTTTTCCTGCCCTCTGTCTTGCTGTGCCCAGACCTTTCCCATGGTAGTTGTCATTATTTACATCCCACAGCCTAGATCATAGGACAGAGACCCTGTCATGGTAGGAGCTGTTGCACAAAATAGAAAGACGATCTTTGACCCAAAGAACTTTACTGCTCCCTGTTCCACTGATCTTGGTGCCTCTTCCATGATTTCGATATACAGACAACGTTTAGGCACCTCTGTGATTTTTGTTTCTCTTTGGGGAGTTAGCCGGGGGGGATGGGAAGGGGCATTTGGGTAGTGGGTATCTATTGTAGTAAGCTGCTGATAGAATCTGTACCCATAGATCTACCAAGTGGCAATTTTTCTACTTTTTCTAACCTGCAGCCAATTTGGGATCTCTGCACCAGCTGCATCTTCACAGCAATCTCCTAGTGACAGTCCCTGCATCCCTCGCCAACCTTCCCAACTTGTTCAGGCTTGACTTGCAAAACAACAGGCTCCGCTACATCCCCCCTGAGATCCAGAGCAAACCCTTCGTACATCTCCGGGGCAATCCTCTAGGAGAACCTGAGATGCCCCTGACGCCTGGTAATTATCTCTCTTCCGCTTCACTGGGTCTTGAACAGCTGCTTCCAGTCTCCAGCAAGTGTCATGTGCTAGGGTGTGAATGTGATTGACTTGGGGGTGAGGGGTAAGTGTTAGATCCTAATTTATTTCTGTGACCACATTACCAGTACATGTATTGCTGCACAGGCAAAGGCAAGAATCTGTCTCTTCCTTGGGGAGTTTATAGTCTTAACAGGAGAGGGGATGAATCAAGGAAAGACATTTGCCTGCATATGTAGTTACAGACAAAGCTAGTCCTGAAAGACATTCTCTGAACTCCTGTTCATTCTAACACACAAATACTCCTTGCAAATGCCTGCTCATTGGAAAGATCTTGCTGTCAAGGCAGAGGGAGGGTTGTGGCATGGTGCCAGTGGGAAAAGGAAGCCAGGTGTAACCTGTCATATTGGTGAGCCAAAAATGGCCTCCACTGGCCCTACTCTTCTATCCCACTTGCCCTTCTTATTCTGATTGTCCACAGATGAATCCAGCTCAGGAGAGTTACAAAGGCTGGTCCTTGCACCGGATGAGAACAGGTATTTCACAGTGTTTCTTTAATTAATAGTACTTTGCATTACCCAGCTCAAATCAGAGCTCCATTGGGCTAAGAGCTGCACAAAGGGTCCTTGGCCTTGATTCAAGTGGACCAGATAGAGACAGGGCTGGTATTTCTGAAGTGACAGAGTTTTACTGTCTAATTCACAGAATTTAGGTCTTGCTGGTCAGGGAGGGGGCAGGAGGTGGGGAAGGAGAAGTTGAGTGATGCGTGATGTCCTTGTATGCTGTTCTTCACTTAAATCTTTGCTTTAAGCTTTACTGTGACACCCAAAGGCTGCAAAGCTCTCCTGGCCTGCGGCATCCGGCTTTACTTCCCCCCCGGGGCTGCCACCACCTCTATCACAATCCATTTCCAAACACTCGTTCCTGATCCACAGTGGGTGAAGCTGAGGCATCATGATATCCTGTTGAGCAAAGTCCTGGAGCTACAGCCCCATGGGCTTGAATTCCAGCAGGTGAGGCAGGTGGTGGGAGAGGGTGGAGTAGCACTCTGGGTTTCCTGTAGCTTGTGGGGCTAGATGTGCACATGTGATTTGGCTAGAAAAAACCCTCTTGTGGTCTAAAGGAGCCACTCCCTGGACCCTGTCTGCCAAGACTGCCAGACTCTTGTCTGGACCCTGTGTGCCAGGTGCCCTGAGTGCTGGAACTCAGACAGCTGCTCCCAAACATTTGGATGGATCAAATGTTAAAGAAAGCGCCACAGAAAATACTCAGTGCTGGCAAGGTCTTCTCTTCCAGGACTGCTCTGTCCTGGCACCTTCACCCTCCCCTCTACTAGCACTTGATCTGCTCTAGGGATGAGACCCTTCTCAGGTACGATACATCTCCTCCTGTAGTGTAGGCCTGTTCCTGCGTTTGATCTCAGGAGACCACTTGCACCCCGCCCTTGGGGTGTGCTGGGATAAGGTGAGGAGATGAATTATTTTTGAGAAAATAACCCAAGTTAAACAACCTTCCCCTCCCCCCCCCACACACACACACACATGCACAAACACAACACACCATCTGAACCCAAAGTCCTTTTAAGTCACCAAGTTTGGGTTGGTGAGCAGCACTCTCACAAGTAGCCTCAGCGACGTTAGATTGTAGTCAGCAGGAGATGAGGATTTCTCAGCCATCCCCGCAGGTCCTGAGCTTTCTTGAAAGACACAACAACACATACACCCAACTGTTCCTGCTAGAGAATCGTCCTTAGCTCCTTGTCTGGCTGCCTTTGGTGCCGACAGGCTACAGAAGAGATTAGATTCCCTGACCACCTCCATTCCCTGCCTCAAATCTGCACTTGGCCTTGCCTTGCCTATATAGTGGAGTGGGTGAAAGCCACTAGAATTGGTCTGCTATTCGTGTTGGCATCTCATGAAAATGCCCCCATTTTCCCATTACCCTGCCAGGAGGTGCAGATCTGCATGCCTTATGCCTCCCCTCAAACCATTCACGAGCGAGAGGTGGTGGTTCGGACCTTCAGTGGGCAGAGCTGGAGTGACTTGGGAACGAAAGTGGAATGGAAAAGAAAGACAAAGGTAAACGGGTTGGGATAATCCCCCATTGTGTGCATACCTGATTTTCATCTGCAGTGGGTGGCAGGGCTCAACTTCTCCCAACCCAGAGACACCCGAGGGAGCTTCAGATGACCCCAAGTAGTGCACTTTGTTCATCTTTAATGGAGTGGAGTGAAGCATCTGCCCATCACTCAAATAGAGTGGTGGCTCTGGGAGATAAGAGGCTCCATCACGCAGTGCTCCATCTTGCTATAGATTCTACTGGGTTAGGCCATATATGAAGTGAAGTGTGAGTTTAGTGAAGGTTCAACTGTAAGCTGCTATGGGCTGACCACAGCCAGGCATGTTTGGTCATACTAGTAGAGCTGGCCATTTTTACTTTTGCGGCTGGCATTGCCCAAGGACGTGTTCAGGGCCTTTGTCTTTCCTGTTCATTGTTCAGGCCCTTTGCCTCTGCTGCAGCCAGGCCAATAGATAACACCCCGAGGCTACCCAGGACTTGTCAGAAATTCAAAATAAGCAAAAGAAGTTAAATGAACTAGCATTTAGCTGACTTCTGGCGGTTCTTCACAGGCTTCTCCTTCTGGCTATGTCTTATCTCTCGGAGGCTTTGCAGAGCCTGCTGGCTTGTGCAAACAAAGGCAAACAAAATGAAGGAACAAAAACAAATGAGCAGGAGCCCTGCTCTTGGGCCACAACTGGGGGCTGCCTAACCCCAGTCTCCAGGCAGCCTCCTCTAGCCAGGTGCAGCCTCCTGAGACTGTTTTCAGCATCTTTTATTCTTCCCCTGCTGGTGCTGACCCACATGTCTGACTTTTCCTTATTCATCACACCTGTGTCAGGTCCCTTGCTGGGAAACTCACTGCATCCCCCAGACCTGGTTCCCCAGCCTTTGGTGAGTCCTTCCAGGTCTGGAGTGGGCATGAGGAGGTGCTTCCAGGGTGCAGAGCTGTTCAGACTCCCCCACAGCCCTAGTAACAGGGCCCTGCCTTGTTACATCAACCCATGCTTCCCCTACCAGTACGGAGCATGGCATATACTACCAGCTTGGTCTCCCAGAGTATCACTCACAGCTGTCATGGTGCAAGTTTTCGCTCTTGTGTCTTAAGTAAATTGACTTTATTGGTAGATCTCTTTGGATGTAAGTGTGACCAATTGTATCTCTCTTGTATTTTATATATATACACATACATACACATGCTGTATAAATGAGCCTTTGGCTGCCATCGTTCCACAGATTTCATTAGGTGTTTACCAGTGTTACTTTATTAAAGATTTGACCCATTCCATGTCCAAAAGATAGTGTAATACCTTACTTATGCATGTGTTCTCTATTCCCTACATCTTGCAATAGAAGCACATGGCACTCTGTAGTGTCCCTCACTTCTCCTGGTTCCTGGTCATCTCTCAACTCGTGGAGAATAAGTGCAACGTCCCACGGGAGGGCACATTGCTCTTTTCCACAGTGGATCCCAACATCAAGGTGACCTTCCCTCCTGGAGTCACTGAGAAGCCTCGGACCATCAGGTTGCAGGTGTGTGTCGTTTAAAAATATAACCTTAGACATGGTGTTATTGCTGCCTTTGGTTGGGCTGAATAGTAGGCAATAGGCGAGGTGGCCTAGCTGGAAAAGACAGTGAGTCAAACACAGATTGGGGAACTTCTGATCTGGACTCCTTGTGGCTTTACACTTAGCCTCTTTGCCTCCATTTTCCTCTCTGTAATATGGGCTAAAGTAATCAAGAGTCATGGTAGAAATGATATCTTTTATTAGACTAAAAAGATTTTTGCAAAAAAAGTTATTTAATTGCAAGCTTTCAGGCACAAACACCCTTCATCAGTCATTGGAGAAAAAATTGTAAAAGTTCTCCTGGGTAGAAATGAAAGTTCATATTTCATAGGATTTCACAGAGGAGTCAATAGATGGAAAACTCCTTTGGGCAGTCAGTTATAACTGGTATGGAGCCCCTCACGTCCTGTGAGGATCTGTGATGATGCAAATTACCTAGAAACAAAGGCAGGAGCAGGATCTCAGGTTTCAGGTGGTCACAGTTGCTTCCTGCTTGGGAAAATATGAAGATTTCGTTTTTAAAAAATTGGCTAAAATTTGGTATCTTCCATGTGTCAGGCATCCAGGTTGTAGCTGTATTGGTCTAAAGGAAAAAGCTAGGTACTTACAGCATGGCAGGAGTTTTGAGAACATAGGACTCATGGTAAGCTTAGGACTCATGTATTAGGCATGTTTTGCTGAGATCCAATGTAGTTCAACACCCAGTGGTGTCATTTGACAATCGTTGGGTCTTCTCTGCTCAAGTTCTCAGAGGTACTGACTGCTGGTCCCTGATAAGAAGCTCAACTAGTGTCCTGGAGGGCTGAGCACTTATGCAAACTGTGCCTATAATGTAGAGATGCATTGTGTCCCCACTTCCTGCTGCAGCCTACCTGTCTCCAAAGCTGTGAGCTTTCCAGGCAGTAGATTTTCAGAGAGAAGTTGTGTCATGTCATGGTGTGGGGTGGGGAAAGCCCTGTGAGAAGCTTTCTGTCTGTCCTACAACCTTCCTTAATGCAGTTCTAGTCCCTCTAGCCTTTTTCCGAGAAGGCTGAATGAGGTTCTGCATGGAGCTCTACTCACATTGCTCCTAAGAAGCCAAAAGGTGACACGAGGCATTAGTCTCTTGCTCATCCCTGAAAATGAAAAGCATGGCATACCAGCTCAGTGAGTGAGAGTCAGTGGGCTATTATTCATGCTGGTCTAACTGAAGCAGCTCCATTAAAATTAGTGGGTTGTTAATTGGTTAATTAGATGCTTGTAATTGCTATTGTAGTGCTAGGCACTTGATCTGGAGCAGGGCTACATTTGCTGGGTTTATAACAGTAGCTAAGAGCAGAATCTGGATCTATGACTAGAATTCACAGCTCTGCATTGCCAATCAGTGGTTTGTGCTAGTGAAGCCTTTGTGTGCTGGGTTTTGCTGCACTGTCTTCTGATTTGGCAAAGTGGGTTTGTTAAGGATATTAACGTTAGTTAGCTGTATTAGGCAGAATGCAGGGTATTGGGGCGTCTTATAGACAAATAGGATCAGAAATGCACAAGCATCTGATGAGGTGAGCTGTGACTCATAAAAGTTTATGCATCTCTGATTTTGTTAGTTTATAAAGTGCATCTCTACCCTCTGCCAGACATTAAGCTGATTGGATTATTGTTTACTGTCCAGGTTTTGCCAGTGTCACCCGACGACCTGAAGGAGATCATGGGTGATCCAGAGTCCAGAGCCAGTCCCCTTCTCTGTCTCTCCCAGAACTCTTCTCTGGATTTCCTGAGGCCAGTTAAAGTTCAGCTACCATTACCACCTGGAGTCACAGGTCAGTCTATTGCTGGACTTGGCCAACAAAAATCTTCTCAGCTAAAGTCATTACACTTGTTAGATAGTAAACTATGCTGTAAACAGCCAGGGCTTTTCAGGGCGTGCAGGAACAACCCTGACGTTCCTAGCCACAAAGCTTAGTACATCAGCCATAGAAGAGCTCTCTAATGGGACAGGTCTACAGCACAAAGCAGAGTGAATTGACCTAGTAAGTGCTCTGGAGTTAGACTGCTAAAGGTTAGACTGCTATAGGTACTTATTTAGCTCCAGTATCACTACACTACACTGCAGACCACAGTGTAGACATACCCATAGGGAGCTCCTTCTTCCCACTTTTTCCTGAAGTGTGCTTCTGGGACTTGTCTTTTCCATCCTGAAGCAGTACTAACACCCATCAGCTCCCTGCAGGGTAAAAACTATAGTGTTTCTGTTCCAAAATTATAGAGGAAAAAAGGGGCAAGGCTGGAAAAATCCTAGTGGTTTTTAGATGGTGATATATAGCTCTAGCTTTTCTTTTTTCTTTTTTTGCCCAGGGCTGCTCAAAGGCTTTGCGAGCATTACATGCTATTAAATGCACAAGGGAATGTGAAAGCAGTGGAAAGGTTGCACATCCAGGGTCTGATTCTGATCTATATGTTTCCATTCACCTCAGCAGTGTTGCAACCTCCAATAGAAAGAATTCAGGAAGTGTCATTGGTGTAGATTCCCACACTACACAGAGCACTTATACTGCACAGCAATATAAGGCACTGACAAATAGTTGTTCAGCAGAAATATTCTCCTGCTAGAGGTGAAGCAAAAGTACTTATTCATTTTTCAAGGTGGCTTTTTAAGACGGGTTCTAAGCCAAGAAGGATGATGTTTTATACCTCTAACAATAATCCACCCACAATAAACCATTCACTAAAACTGTTGTGGTGGCATTTGGGATTCCCGTTTCCCACCCATTTTAGTGGGAAATGGTGTCTACCCGCCTTAGACAGCTGGGAAAAATGTCAGCCCTTGTTTACAACATGGCTGACTGAACATTTTTGTTGGAACCAAAACTTAATGTGCAGCATTCATATCTGCATCTGCCTTGCACCTATGGAAAGGTGGTTGAGAGAAGGTTCTTTAGATATTATGACTAGGGTTTTTGTGCACTGTTATGACTGCTAGGCATTGACTTGATGAGTAACAAGAAAGATTGCCTTTATTTCGAAAAGTTTCCAGTCTAGCTTGGAAATCAGTTTTATCCAGATTATTACCATTTGTGTTGGGTGGAACCTGGCAGGTACTTAGCAGTTTGCAGTAATGTTTTCATTGAGGAATGTGCTTCATGTCATTCAGTTTAAGATAGGAAGTGAGGCATAATGCAACCAGCTGAAATAGTGTGCACTGGAATGATAGCCTCAACAATTTTATTTATCTATGGCCTAAATCAGTTTCCTACCCACAGATGCATTTATCTAGCTGGGTTTGGTGTGATGGATGGCAGAAAACACAATTACAAATTGAAGAAATTTGTTCTGCTAGGTATTTAATCCCCAGATCCTTCAATTTTCCCTGACCTTCTCATTAGGTAGTAAAATCTGTTTGGGAGTTTACTTGGCTTCATCTGTAAGACTTCTTATTATTTGTATTGCTGTCATGTCATTGGTATTTGGAGCCCTTTTTTGCCCTGCACTGTCCAAGCAGACAGAAGCTTGATGAATATCCAAGCACGCTGGTAATAGGAAGAGATCAGTTAGGTTACCTGATCCATCCACAATGTCAAGTTAAGATAAGGTGTCTTGCTGGGGAAGCCTGGGACCAGTGCATTGGGAATTCAGGGCCAGCCTTTGGTCAGTAAGCAAGAGAGGACAGAATTTGGCACTTCCCAAAGGTAAACAGTTGTAGGTAAGAAAAAAATTAACCCAAAGTTCCAGCTGTTTTGCCCTAGGATTCCTAAGTTAATAAGCTGGAAACAAAGCCATGGTTACCCAAAATGCAATTGAGGCTTATACAACGTGTAGTATCTCTCGAGGATAATTTTGTTCTGTTGTTGCTAGGTTTAGATCTAACTTTGGATCGTTCCAGAGTACATCTTCTTCATGGTGACCTCCAAGCCCAAATTTGGGATGACATCACAGATCAGGTGGTGCTGGAGTTCACTCATCGCTATGCAATATTTGAAGTCACCCACTTCTCCTGGTGAGCTCCAGTCCATTCACAGACAGTGTTTGAAGAAAAGACTGAAAGGCGGGTGGCTTTGTTTCCCTCTTCCCCTCTCTCGTGACCACTAAAACCAGGATCCTTGCCACTTTTACCATCATTTATTTTTCCTACCATTTCCTCTTCCTAGTCCCTAGTGCATTGACAAGATAGGACTTCTGCTCTAGTCTGGAGTGATGGGATACGCTGGCATTATGCACTCTGTTGATAGCCTCAATTCCTTTGCCCAGTACTTCTTGCTTTTAATCTCTACTCCTCCACCTGGGTTTCAGCAGGGAGAAGTGACCATGATCTATCTAGTCTGTGCCTACTCTGACTCTAACCATTCTGAATTGAACTCCCTGTCCCCATGCCCCCAAGCAACCAGAATCTCTCCCTTCACCCGGTGTGTTCAATGCCACCATTTTACTTTCTTCATTTTACTTTCTTGCCTTCATTCTTGGGCTGAGAACCTGCTTCTTGGAAAATGATCTATGTGAGGAGCACAGAAGGGCACCTGAGGCTGTTGCTTGGGGAAACCAAGCTCCTTTAGAATTGAGATTCTGGTTTAGGTGATGTTCTCTTACATCAAAGTAGAAAGTTTAAGACATGCCCCTTGGTTTCATAGACTTGATGGGGATTTCTCTTCCCATTTAAGAGTCCTTCCCTCACTTGCTGTTTTCCCCAGGTACTGGTTATGGTACACCACCAAGAAGTACGTCAGTGGTATTGCCAAGAAGGTCTACGAGAGGTTGCGTATGTACCAGGTGAACTTCATTGCTCTGCAGAGGAAAAAAGACCCCGAGCAAGTCTTGCTGCAGTGTGTCCCCAAGCACAAGGTATACCTTATGCTGT
>NW_005842331.1:62852-79727 GCF_000455745.1 Alligator sinensis | reverse complement strand
TGTGTGTGTATGTATGAGAAGGGGCCTGGAGTGAGCATGGACACCTGTCTACTAGGAGCTGGCCAGAGAACAGCTTCTTCCCTGCAGCTGTCTGGTACAATGATTTCCTGCCTAGTTCAACATGCTGACTTATAGGTTAAAGCTATACTGCCTTGATATAATCCTCCAGCCTGGCCAGACCTTGTTATTGTCCTTCAGTATTGAAAAGAAATACCCCTTTAAACACCTGAAAGGAAATTTCCCCTCTTGAATACCTGAGCCAAAATTATGGCCCTACTGAAGTCAATAACAACAAAACCCTCATTGATTTCAGTATTTGAGGATTTTACCTCGGACATTTTTTTTCCAGACAAAAATGTTCCTCCTGTTTGGTCCCAAAGGGTTCACTGTGTGATGTTATAAAAGCACATTGGGAGTGATGCAGTACACAATGCCTTTATGAAACAAGGGCTTATAGTCTTAAGACATTTGCCTGCTGTCCTCCCATGGTGAATCTCTTGCTTCTGCTAGGTGACATTGCAACACAAGGGTTTTATGGGGAAAATTTCACCCTGCTGCTAAACATTAAGGGAGAAGTGGGAGAAGATAGTATCCTAATTGTGGGTAGGTAATTGACAGGTTAAAAATCACACCCCAAACATCACAGTAACAGTGAATGAATTTTTAGCTGTTGACTTACATTTTATCATGAATCTGTTTGGGGATTTCACTGAGCTTGGAAATAAAACAGAAGGAACCACATGATTCTGAGCAGCTGATTTCTCTGCAGTAGGTTGTATTTTTAGGGCAGTGTTGGGAATTTTTTTTTTGTTTTAACTCTTTGAAAAATCTTTTTCTCCCTTTAGACTGCATGAGAGATGTCATGGGCATAGCCCTAGTGGAGACAGGCTTTGCAAATATTCCTCATCTACCATGCCACTCATGTTGCTTCCATCCCTGGCAGGTTGATCCAGTTCTGAAAAAGCTTCACGACCGATACCGAGGACCAGAGCCATCAGACATGGTAGAGATGTTTGAGGGAGAGCAGTTCTTCGCAGCCTTTGAACGAGGCATCAATATTGATGCAGGTATGGTGGGGCTATGTTCTATTTCCCACTCCAGTTCTCTGCTAACAATGGTCATTTCCTTTTGCATTCACTCAAATGGTCTCAGGGGACATCGCTTAGGACTACTGCTATCAAACATCAGCAGTACAGCTCTACATGGCCCAGTTTCTGAGAATCAATGAGATGTTGGCACAGCTTGTTTTTAGTGCTCAAGTTTCCCTGTGGAATCACTTCTTCTAGGACCATTGTCTCTTCATCTACTGAGAGTCTATGTACCACAGATGGCTATAATCTGGTGTGATTAATAGGTTTAACTGAAGGTATAACCAGCTCTGTCCTCCCACTGGGGTCTCTGTTACTGGAAAGGAACAAAATCTCTTCAGTCACCTCAAGAGTCCATTTTTGATATATCATATATACAATGCCATCTCTGCTGGGGGACATTTCCTGAAACAATTTGGTACAGAGAGCTGCCTTTCTAGAATTTAAATATCTGTCTCTCTCTCCCTCACTGATTAGTTTTCAGGAGATGTAGAAGATGGAAAAAGGAACAAATCTACAAAGCTGTATCTTTGGGCATCAAAATGGCAAGAGCTTGTCACAGCTGCAAACTCTGAGCCAGGATCTGATTTCTGTTACACTGGTGTGACTCCATTGAAGACAATAGAGTTGCACTGCATTTGCAGTGGAATACATCAGAGTCTGGCCTACAGCCTTTGCTCCCTACCAGACACTGTAGCCTAATCCAAAGGGACCCAGAGCTCTCAAGGTTGCCCTTTTCCATAGGCATTTGGGAAAGATGACTACAGGTGTGCCAGTCTTAATGCTACATATAATGCCTTCCTTTTCATCTTCTCTTTCATTCATATTTTTTCCCACTGTGGAAACAGAACAGAGCTGAAATCACTTATTTTGTGTTCTCTGGAGTTATTTTGTAGTGGTTTTCCTCACTTCATTGATCTGTTCCTTGGAAGGGCAGGTGCCCTACTTATGCCTGGCATTTTTCCTTCTGTTTTCATTCCTAGGAACTTGTCCTCTTTCTGCTGGCCATTTTGCTCCTTCTCCCACATGATCTGCTTTTTCAACAGCTGGAGGGTGGCAGCCCCCCTTTCCCATAAGGGGCTGAGGTTGAGGCCTGACGAGTGGGAGGAGCTAGGTTCTATTCTGGAAGGTTGCTGGTGAAGGGGACATGCTCTCCTATGCATTTATGTCTGAATTTTCCTGACTCCAGACCGCCCAGACTGCATGGATGGCCGGCTCTCATTCATCTTTTACTCCCACTTAAAGAACATGAAGGAAATCTACGTGACCTCTGCAATGGATAGGAAAGACCAAGCTGTGAAAGGCCAGGTGAGCATAGACCTTCTTCCCTCACCCTTATTTCTTTTTTTACCATCATCACCTTGTACACGCTGCGCTTTGTCACAGCATCCATTCTAGGGACTGACCCATAAATGCAGTGACAGGAGAGTGGAATGAATCCAGGGTGTTGCCTGTGGTCGTCTGATCTTAAGTGTCTGCCATTAATGGGTGATCTTTAAGCAATAAAGGAGGGGCAGCTGGACTTTGTGTTACTGTAATCAGAGTGCAGTCAGACTGCAGTGGTGCTCCAAATGGGAACTGAATGGTATCCTGTCGGGACCAAGTTGAAGATCAAATGTGAAACTCTTAACATCTTCCTTCCCAATCAGAAAGTACAAATTACAAAGAAGCATGGCTTCTGGGATGGTGTTTGGGTTCTTATCCTGTCCTCTCCTTTGCCTGCAAAGGTCTCCTTCTATCGAGGAGCAGTTCCAGAGAATGTGCCCGAAGATGCCAGCAGGAGGAGGAAAGGGCCTGATTCCCACTGGCTGGCTACTCTGCCAATCAAACTGCCTGTGAGTGTCTTTGTCTCCTAAATACAGGGGGGTATTTATGCCTATCCACTAAGCTTGAGACTGTCCTACTTGGCCTTGTGAATAGGAGTAGACAATGGAGAAGCAGAGATGTCTACTTAAAGCATGTGGTGGACAGGGAAAATTTTTGTGTGTGTCTATGTGTGTGTGTGCACGTGTGAGAGAGAGTGTATGTATGTGGGCCAGGAGAGGTATGGGATGCACTCACATCTTGAATGTGTAAGGTAGTGTTATGGTGAGGTCACTTGAAGATTATCAGCCCCAACTGCAGGAATCATTTAAAAATCCATTATATTCCCCTGGACACTTCCTATGTGGATGTGCATCTGTGTGCTTTCCCTTCTTCTCCCAAGGAGATATGTACACAAATAAAAAAGTACCTGATCACTCCCTTCCCTCTAAACATCCATCTTCCTGCCTTGTTCCATTCACAGAGATGCTGTAGTCAGTGGTGGCCAACC
Source organism: Alligator sinensis (assembly GCF_000455745.1). Taxonomy (NCBI): domain Eukaryota; kingdom Metazoa; phylum Chordata; order Crocodylia; family Alligatoridae; genus Alligator; species Alligator sinensis. The sequence goes on along the minus strand of NW_005842331.1, from coordinate 76,325 downwards.
TGCATCATGGGCATCATAGTTGGCAAAGGCAGCCTGTGTATGTCTCATGGCAGATGAAGGAGGGAACAGGCTTCACAGAGTCAGATAGGGCAGGAAGCAGAAAGCAGAGCAGCAAATTGGGCAGGGAGTACAAGGAAGGAACCAGAAAGCAGAACAACAGTTCAAGAAGGGAACACAGGGCTGGGAGCAGAAAAGGCAACCTATAGGACAGGGGAAGGGGATCAGAATGGCATTTGGAGGGTACAGGACTAATTTGTGGCATCTCTGCCATAAAGGTTGGCCCCCACTTCTGTAGTCCAAGGCTGGTCTTGATTACAATGGCAAGTTGCAGAGAACTGTCATGTGGTTGGGTCTTTTTGGTGTGGGAAGGGTTGATTATTTTTTCCCCCTCTGAATGAAGGAACTAGAGGGGGAGAAGAAAACTATCTAGAACGAAGGAAAGTTTTTGTCTTGCATGCAGATCCCTTGATGATCAGCTTTGTGAGGAAGGGAAAAGTCTAGTACGTGGCTGTTCAATGGAGTTATGATAAAGCCACCGTGTTCAAGTGCGCTGCCAGGAGCCATTTATCCTTAAAGGCAAACAGCCAGCCAGCCCAGGCAAGTGTCAGAGTAAGGAAAGTGGTCTTGTACGGTGGACTTCTGTTTCTATAGCCTTGACTTGGGGTCTAGACCAAGTGTTGTCTCTTAACAATGAAGTAAGTGAACTCAAGAGACAATTGTTAATGAAAGATGGAGAAAGAAAGAGTCTGTGAGCTGGAAATGTGGGCCTAGAAGGTTTGGCTTTTTTCAGAGGTACCAAACACTCACAGCTCTGGCTGTAGTGGAAATTCAGGCTGTTTGGCACTTTTGACAGTTCACCTCCTTGCTCAGAGTGGGGAAGTAAAACTTGGTGTTGGAAACTAAATGAGGTGGGGCTGTCCCTTTAAAAAGAAGCTGTCTTAACAGGGGGCATTTCTGTCCTTTTCTACTCAATAGAAACTGAAATTGCGCCAGGGTGATCCCTCAAATGGCTTCTCCTTTCCTCCTCTGAATCTGGGGAATGAAGAGACCGGCTACCTGACGCAAGCTAATCTGCTTAGCATTGCCAGGCGCATTGGAGCTGACTGGCAGACCATTGGCTTGAACTTGGGGCTGACTTATCAGCAGATTGAACGGATAGGGTACAACAACAGGTGAGGTGTGTGTGCAGGGATCACTACAGTGACCCTTCAGCCTAGAATGCTACCAGCACTGGGACATCTTGGATCAGGCTGGTCAAAAATTTTCCCTCATATTTTTCTTTTTCTTTTTTTTTTTTTTTTTTGCTTCACAAAAAGCATCTGCTTTTCATGGAAAATCCTTATTATTTTTTGTTAGAAAAAGAGAGATTCTGCCTGAAAAATGGAGTAGTTTGATTTGGAGATGTTGCAGCATCTCAAAGGAATGACAGTTCAGATGCTTAGTATTCCCATCTCCTTTATGGGTTGGGGTCTCAGGCTGGACCATTTGAGTGTTCATGTAATATTTCCTCCTGCCATGAAGGTAGTGTAAGGAGGTGCTCAGCTTACAGAGGGCTAAGACCCAGTTGCAAGTTAGGGGTTAGGAGTCTGCATGGCTGGAAGGCTGAGCGCCAGCTGCAACCGATGACCAGTAAATGAGGGTGGAGCTAAAGAGCAGATTAATAGCTCCAGGAGCAGAGGGCATGGAGAGAGAGAGAGGAAAGGAGGCTGGTGTGCTAAGGGAAAAGCACAGAGTCGGGGTTGCCCCTTTCTGGGTCTGAAGAAACACTACAGTTTGGGTTTTGTTTGCTATTTGCATCCTTGCTTATTTTATGGTTTGCTTTATTTGCTGTGGGGACAAGGTTGCTCCATGTAAGATAGATTGATTGGAAACCTAAATTCAGAGCTGACTGGCCTTAATAAGGAATCTGGGTAAGTGACCTGCTTACAGGTATATTGTGGTGCATCGTGGGGGACGCAATTTGGGTTTTAGGCCTGGTCCTGCACTAAAGTAAATGTCCTATAAAGTACTGGCCAGGCATGGTGGCTTTATGATTTCTGTGCTTCTCGTTCTCCGCAGGGAGGACCTGGACAGGCAGATCTTGAACATGTTATTCTCCTGGGCCCAGCAGAACTCTGAGGACCAGAACTGTGTGGAGAAGCTGGTCATAGCCATGAAAGAGAGTGGCCGCCAGGACATTGCTGATGAGATTGAGGCTATTATTGACCTGGGGAGGCAAAAATACAGAGAGTCCATCCGTCGGGTAGGGCTGGACCAGGGAAGCAGCACTGAAGACTCTGCAATAGCTATGGTGTAGCAGCCAGCAATAGGAACTCTGCTTCCTACTGTGGTTTCCTACCTTGTGCACTGGATAACATGGCTACTCTGACGATTCCCAGTGGAGTGGGTGCTGTGAGCACCTACTGCTGATCCACTATGCTCTGCTGAGACTATGCTAGTATGTGATTTCTGTGAAGTTCACACACCCCAAGTCTGTATGTATTTCAGCATATGGAAAAAGACCTCGGACTGTCATACCCTGAGTTCGGGGATTCTGGCTTTAGGTTTTAGAGACAAGGAGAAACTCAGAGCCTCAGACACTGGCATTTAAATAATAGAGAAAATAGCTCTTAACATTCTTTTGTTGCAATATATATTAGAGGTGCACTGATTTATTGGTGCCATAATAGATTGGCACTGATAAAAGGAAATTTAACGTTATCAGCTATTGACTTTTCTGGCCAGTGTAGCCAATAATGTCACCGATAAATATAATATGCCTTCTGGCCGGGGCCTCCAGATGCCACACGCATGCACATGGCCAGGAATACAGCCGGGCAGTGTGGAGAGCAGCACCCTGCCAGTAAGTCTGTGGAGGGGAAGGGACATGGGAGAGGGAAGGGGTGTGGGCCAGGCAGATTGAGTCCCCCCGGTCAGGGGCAGGGGCTGGGGATGGGGGCACTGCCCAGCCAGGACAATGAATGGGACCCTGGGCTGGGGCAGGGAGTGGGATGAAGCTATGGGGAGCTCATCCAAGGGGTGTTGGGGGAGGAGTAAAGGGGGGCAGCTCCCAGCTGTTGTGTGCAACCATGGAAGAGGCATGGGGGGGCATGTGCCCCCCCGATTTATGCATGGGGCGAGGGCAAAGGCAGGCAGCTCACTACGGGCTTAGGGCTCTCTATCCTGCTGCCTTTGCCCTGGAAGCTGTGTGCTGGCCTCAAATCCCCTGCTCACTCATCAGTAGTGGGGGCAGCAAACTATGCCTCCCACTGCTGGGCAGGCAGGGAACATGCAGCCAGCGCCCCTTCCCTCGCAACAAACTTACCAGATGGACCCAGCTCCTCTCCATGCTCCCAGACTGTGCTCCTGGCCACCTGCATGCTGCACTGCAGCTGTATGCATGCATGGATCATTTATTAGTCACATCAGCCAAAAAAAGCCCATTGCTAATACAGTCAATTTTCCTTATTTTGGTCCTGATCAGATATGGGACCAATGTATCAGTGCACTTCTAGTAATTTTTTCTCATTTATTCTGCGTACCCCCTACAACCTTTTTAAGTACCCCTAGGGGTACACATGCCTCCAGTTGACAACCACTGGGTTAAAGGATCCGTATTGGCCAACATGCCTGGTGAATAATCAGCTATGTCTGTTCACCAGAGCGCCCCAAGGAAAAACAAGGACCAGCTCCTCCGAGACCAATTTAGGCTGGACATAAGGAAAAATTTCTTTACTGTCTGAGCCCTCAAGACCTGGAATAGACTCCCTCCAGAAGTGGTCCAGGCACCTACTCTGGACTCATTCAAGAAGTGTTTGGATGCTTATCTTGCTGGGATCCTTTGACCCCAGCCGACTTCCTGACCCTGAGGCAGGGGGCTGGACTCGATGATCTTCGAGGTCCCTTCCAGCCCTAACGTCTATGAAATCTATTGGTATTGGCCAAGAAAATCTTTATTGGTGAACCTCAAGTATATATTTATGAATAACTTCTGCCTAAACCTGCATTCTGCTGATGAGTTGGGATCTGAGCTTTTCTACACCTCTCTGTAGTGTATGTCTATTTGGGCCCTGGCAAATGTTACATTTATTGCACAATTAATGTGTTAATTATGCAATAAATTGTAATATGTCACATGTTCAGCTAACTTAATGTGTGATAAACTGGCAAGTAACCACAAAGATGTTCTACATTTAATGTAATGTGGAACACCTTTGCTGCTGCTTTGTATAGCACTTATTAATTTGAATGTGTCGCATGCAACCCAGCATCTGGCTGCACAGTGTAACTTCAGATGTCTCTGCATGGGGCACTGATGCTTCAGTGGGCAGCTCCCAAGTCCCCAGCTGTGCAATTCTCAGCAGACATTGAGCCAGCTGCATGCAAGCTGGGGTCTGGGGAACTCCCCGTCCACAGCTTCCTGCACCCTAGCTTGCGTGCAGCCAGCTGCACACCCTAGCAGATGCACAATTCAACCTAAAGATTTTTATCCCAGATCCCAACACATCCTGCCATGTCAGAGTTTGAGTGTCTGGCATAGCAGGGTGCAGAATTGTTGTGATTCAGGATAAAATTCCTCAAATCCCATCATACAGTTAAATTTAATGTCTGCCAGGGGCTTTTGTGTTCCAATGTTTGATGCAAATCTGAAGAGGGAATCCCCCTGTACTACCTTTTTACTATGATCCTGTCAGCTCTCCCCAGCTAAGAAGGGCAAGATTAGGTCACTGGCTTGGTGGGGGATCTATAGTTACCTAATTTAACTGCCCCTATGGGCACTTTACAGTCTTTGAGTTGGAGAACTCAGTGGAGAAAATTTTTACTTTCAGCTGTTTTCCCCATCAAAAAAACAATCAATCTTGAAATGTGGCTCTCATGAGGTCCCTTCCAGCCCTAAACTTCTGTGAATCTGTGTCAAAGAAAACTAGGCAATTTTGAACAAAATCAAAATTTTCATATTCAAATATCTATTTTTCATCAAAAACTCTACTGAAGATTTTTGCCCACTTCTCTCAGGTGCTGTGGGTGGGAGGTGATGTGTCTTTTAGAAGATATGTGAGCTCTAGCAGCAGCAGCTTAGATTCCTTCCTACTTCCTGCAGAAAGGTAAGAGCCATAAGCCCACTGTCTTGGCCACATTCTGGCTTGGATTATAAATTATGCTTTGTCTTTTGAGGGGAAGCTTCCTTTGCAGTTTCAAACCATATCCCTCACTTCCCATCTTAAACTGGACTCTGCACTGGTAACTATGCTGTGTTTCAGCCCAGGGCCAGCAGCACTCATTCCTGTGCAGCAGCATTTGTAGAATACTTTGGGATGAACAGCACAACATCAATATGGTGTTTTCAAAGCTGTCGGCTATAAAATAGGAGATACTGGATCAATCATCAGTCTTCCCAATCTAAACATCCTATAAGCAACTATAAAAGTCCATTGCCTCTTGACTTCTTTGCCATTGATTCTTGACTTCCCCTCTCCTCCAATCCATCTCATAATGAGCCTGAACTAATGCCCCTTAGGATCAACGGGAGACTGTACATCCCTGTACTTTTAAGAGTGGCGCATTGAGGACTGTTTTGGATTCAATGCATTCCGCTCCCTGAGCATTACTTGAAGGGACACTAATGGCTAGAAGATCATGCATCTGTCTGAAAATATTGTTTCTTCTGTGGTCACAGATAATGCTGTGGCTAGAAGGTAGAAAAAAGCAATGATTTGCCTTTTTTCAGTTTTCTTTGTGCTTTGTCATTTTTGATGATTCCCCTATCTAGCCAATTTCAGACTGCTGTGAAGGCCCTTTGTAACCATGAATAATAAAGTAGAAAACGCTTAATCTTAGGATGTGACCTATAGCGGGTGCTAGGGCATAAGACAGGAGTTTGTGAGGTCAAGGGTTCTCTCCTTTGCAAAACCACAGGTTTGCTGGATGACCTTGAGACAAGTTCTTCCTCCTTTCTCTGTGCCTCAGGCCTCTGCTACACTTACATTTAGTCATCATCATCATTCTCAGCAGTCCCTCATGGTCAAAAATGGGGTATCAGATCAAGAGTGGTCCAACACAACACAAAGACCTCAACAGTGAAGCAGGCGGATGCAGAATGCAAACTTCTCAATAGCTGCAAAGGCGGATGAAGGCTGCAGTGGAAGAGTAACCCCAGTTGTCTTGCATCTCCTTGCCACTGGAAACGGGCTTCTCCTCTGCCATGTGGTTGCCGATGCACATCAGCCTGCTCATGTAAAACAGGTCACGCACGGGCTTCTTCCACTGGTACAACATCTGTTCATCTACAGCACTTTACTTGACCCATGGGAGTCGTCATCCTGTGTTTCTTGATCCTGCTTGCTCTGTTCTTGGAGTCTGGCTTTTGGCTTTTCCCTTGGATTTTGTAATTCAGCCTAATGCCTGAATAGGGTTGCCAACCCTCTAGGATTGCCCTGGAGTCTCCAGGAATTAGAAATAAATTTCCAAGAGACTGCTGAGAGTCACCCAGGAGATGAATGCTAAGGCATTCATTAAAATACATATTAAATATTGAATTGGATTTATATAGTAGGTCAGTGGATTTTTAAAATGTAATAGTAATGTGCATTTGCCTTCCTGATGTAAAGTCATTCATGTCACTACGTCATGTGATGAAACCTCCCGGAATAGATTCAAAGACTTGGCAACCCTACCCCTGAACTTCAGCTTGGCTTCTGATTCGAAGCTTGCCCCAGGATTTCTCTTGGATTTGGTAACTTGGTATCTGTTTCATAACCCTGGTTTGGGCCTTTGTTTTGAGTTCTTCCCCATCTCTAGCCCTCCTCTAACCACCAGGAAAGACCACCCACAACCCTGCCTGTTACAATTATTCTGTCAAACTAGAGTTTTATATTGCTGAATGTTTGTGTTACCTAGTGGCTCCATCCAAGATCAGGCTTTCTACAAACACATAATTTGCAATCTAAACAGACGAAATAAAGGATATAACAGAAAATGGGCACCCACAGTAAAGTGACTTGTTCACAACTATGCACAAGAGTACCAGGAAAGTCAGGACAAGAGCGCAGGTCTTTGAGGTCCCAGCCTGAGCTCTGTGTGCTAAGCCACTCATGTTTCACCGGTCACTTTCAGAGAACTTGCATTAATAATTCTACTTTAAAACAGTTGTTAGTATTGTAATATTGTTGCCCTGGTTTTATCTGTTCTGGGGAAGTGTTTGCTCTTTGCTCCAGTTTTGGAGAGATGTAATGGGCATATTGCCCTTATTTGTAATAAAAGAAACTAATTCCCTTGTATCTTCTAAGTGTTTGATGTTTAACAGTTCAATTTGGGATGCAGTAGTGGGCAAAAGACTTATCTTTGGAATATGCATCTATTCTAGAAGGGGTATGTTGGGCCCTGCCATCACTATAGATGGCTTTGTTGGGGATCTGGTTACACCATGTGTTTGTCTGCCAGAAGAGAGTAAATCGTGCTTTGCTCTGTTTCTCATCTGTGTGATCAATGCATGAGCTGGTCATATGTTCTAATTCAGCTCCATCTATGCTATTGGCTCATCACTAGAAAGTTCAGTTGTGTTAGGACATGATTTGGAGGAGCGGTGTTAACCAGTATAATGCTAGGAATTGTCAGGGTCACTGGGAAGTGGTATTTCCTTTGGTAGGTCTCTTTTTGGGGGGTGGGGAGGTTGTATTTTCTTTAGATTTACCTGTTGCCTTGGATTTATCTTAGAAGAAGCAGGAAAGTACACTTTGTACTTGAGGAGGTGGTAAAGTTTTTACAGGTCCTTCATTTTCTTAAAACTGTCCCACACCCTCAGCTCAACTCTTGAGAAAGCTAAGCTTTCTCATAGATGGTGTTTGTAGTAGTATCAGGCTGATTTACTGTGACACTCTGAGGCATGTATGTAAGACAACCCTGTTTCCTAATGAAGACAAGGCCTTTGGGTCTGTCTTTATTACAGTTATGTCTGGGAAATTCTAGCCCAAACGTGAACAGTCACACAGCAAAGACATCCCTACAGTACCATGTCTGGATTGATGCTGCATATATCCTTCTTAATTGCCAGGACTTTTTGAAGGCATCTTCCAGGGCTCTTTGTGCTGCAGTAAGATCAGTCACTCAAGGATTCTTTCCCACTGGGTTGTGGGAAAACATTTTGGTCATCCTAGACACCTGGCAGAAATTGTGGGGAAAGTGTTGGAGGCTTATCAGCGCATAGGTGGATCCGTAGGATTATAGGAAAGTAGGGCCGGAATGGACTTGGGAGGTCATCTAGTCCATCTCCCTGCTCAAGGCAAGATATTCCCTGATAGGCCTGTGCAAGTTGGCAGCGATCCAATCTGGCTTTGGATCAGCCGCTTCGGATGGCCGTGATCCGATCTGGAGCTCCGGACCGGGTTTCCGCCTCAATCTGGACCAAGCGGCTCCAAAGCTTCGGAGTCGCCTCTGAGATCTGGCCATAGGGTATAATGGGAAATCAATTAAATATCTGTAAGTTTGTTGGTTTTTGTTCGATATGGATGAAAATTGCAGGATTGGTAGCCTCTGCTGAGAGCATGAAACTTACCAAGTTTCAAGAAGATCGGTGCAGGGTTTGGGGGGAACTGTACTCCAAATTCTTGAAAGACAAACTCCCGTCACGGCTGTGTGTTACAACACAGCCTGGTCAAAACTGCAGAGCTGGTAGCTCTTACTGAGGCCACAAAGCCTGCCAAGTTTCAAGAAGATCGGTGCAGGGGTTTGGGGGGAACTGCACCTCAAACTACAGACAAGCAAAACTCGTGCCATGGGTGACACTGCGTGTGTTAAGGCACAGCGGGGTGACAACTGCAGCGATGGTGACCCCTGCTGTGACACCTGCCAGCTGTTGAGATCGGTGCAGGGGGGTTCAGGGGCCCTGCACCCCTAGCTGCTGACAGGCAAAACTCGTGCCAAGACTGTGTCTGTCTTGGGGCAGTTGAATGTCTGTATTGAGTCCTTTCTCTCCTTTGCCTGGTTTTGTACTTGCTAATTGATGCTCGTTAAGTCGTTATGTAGTAGCTAGGTCCTGTGTATTGAGCTGGTCCCCAAGTCCCTGGTTTCTGAGTGAATCATGATTGACTGGGAACTGGGAACACAGCAGCTTAGCAGCCAGGCCTGCAGCAGTTTCTCCCTTCCCCGCCCCAAGACGGAGACAGTCAGTCCCATAGCACCCATGGCACGAATTTTGCTTGTCCGCAGCTTGAGGGGCAGTTCCCCCCAAACCCCTGCACCGATCTTCTTGAAACTTGACAGGCTTTGTGGCCTCAGTAAGAGCTACCACCCCTGCAGTTTTCACCCTGCTATGTTGTAACGGCTAGATGTGACATGAGTGTTGCTTTCAAGAATTTGGGGTGTTGTTCCCCCCAAGCCCCTGCACCGATCTTCTTGAAACCTGGCAGGCTTCATCCGCTCTGCAGAGTCTACCACTCTTGAAAATGTCATCCAAATCGGACAAAAAACAACAAAGTTAGATATTTTATTGTTTCGCCATTATACCCTATGGCTGGATCTCCCAGGCGGCTCCAAAGTTCTTCAGGAAGCCAAATGAAGCAGTGCTTCGACCCGGATGTGCTGCTTCGGACCCCAAAGCGTCCGAAGCTTCTCCAGATCCGAAGCTCTGTCTGAAGCCTCGCACAACCCTAGTCCCTGATTAAACCATCCCAGCCAAGCATCTGACCAATCTGTTCTTGAAAATTTCCAGAGATGGAAATTCCACAATTTTCTCCAGGTAACCTGTTCCAGTGCTTTACCACCTTCATAGTTAGAAGGTTCCCCCTAATTTTCAATTAAATTTCCTCTGCTGCAGCTTGAAGTCATTGCTCCCAGTCCTGACCCCTGTTCCCATAGCGAATAATCTATGTCAGTGACTCTCAACCAAGGTGCCAGAGCACTCTGGGGTGCCTTGAGATCCTTTGAAGGGTGCCGTGGGGAGCCATGCAGTGTTAGCACTGCTGGGTGCGTAGACATGATTCACAACATAAACCCAGAGATTTCAAATAGGAATTCATAGTGTTAAAAGCATTCTGACCTGTTGTCTTCCTGAGTTCTCTGCAACAGAACTGCTGTATTTTTTTTTTTTCTGCAGTCAAAAAGCAAGTTAAAATCTGAGAGCTGGCATTTTCTGAGGAGCATCTTGAGCCTAAGTGACTGTGGCATCGATGCCTACACGGTCAGATGGATTGCAAATTGGCTGAAGGGTTGTACTCAGAGGGTGGTGGTGGATGGGTCATATTTGACCTGGGGGAGAAGTGGGCAGTGGAGTCCCCCAGGGCTTGGTCCTTGGGCCTGCACTGTTCAATTTCTTTATCAGTGATTTGGACAACGGGGTGAAAAGCAACCTGTTCAAATTTGCTGATGATACCAAAATTTGGGGTGAGATGGGCACGTTAGTAGGGAGGGAAAGACTGAAGAAAGACCTAGATAGGTTGCAGGGGTGGGCTAACAAAAACAGGATGCATTTCAGTACTGACAAGTGCAGGGTGCTGCACTTGGGCAGTAGTAACCAGCAGCACACTTATAAGATGGGAAACTCCCTTCTTGAGAGCACGGAGGCAGAAAGAGATCTTGGAGTCATCATTGACTCCAAGATGAACATGGGCCGGCAATGCGAGGTCACGGTCAGCAGGGCTAACCGGACCTTATCGTGCATCCACAGGTGCATCTCAAGTAGGGCCAAGGAGGTGATCCTCCCCCTCTACACAACACTGGTCAGGCCACAGCTGGAGTACTGTGTCCAGTTCTGGGCACCCCACTTCAAGAGGGATGTGGACAACATCAAGAGGGTCCAGAGGAGGGCCACTCGCATGATCTGGGGACAGCAGGGCAGACCCTACAATGAGAGGCTACGGGACCTGAACCTGTTCAGCCTTCACAAGAGAAGGCTGTGGGGGGACCTGGTGACCATCTATAAACTCACTAGGGGGGACCAGAAGTTTCCCCTAGCGCCCTCCGGAATAACAAGGAATAACGGCCACAAGCTGTTGGAGAGTAGGTTTAGATTGGACATCCGTAAGAACTACTTCACATTCAGGGCAGCAAGGATCTGGAACCAACTTCCAAGGGAAGTGGTGCTGGCTCCTACCCTGGGGGTCTCTAAGAACTGGCTTGATGCCTACCTGGCTGGGGTCACTTGAGCCCAGTTTTCCTCTTGCCCAGGCAGGGGGTCGGACTTGAAGATCTACAAGGTCCCTTCCAACCCTACTTCTATGATTCTAATAAACGGGCCTAAAAAGATTGAGAACCACTGGACTTTCTCCATCTCTATGGGCTCCTATAAACCTACAGTGAGGCTGCTTCAATGTGCTGTAAATCCAGCGTGTTGGAGCAGACTCTGCTGGAGCACAGAAATTTATGTGCTCCAGCAGCTTCCAGAATAACATGCATCAGTGTTCCTATGCTGAAAAATGGCAGCAGAGCGTTTTAGACTAAAGCTCATTCAATGAGCTTTAATTCAAAGTGCCCCACCACCATTTTTAAGAATGGGGATGCTGATGCACATGATGCTCAGGTGCTTTTAATCACCACAGCTCTCTAATTAGGACCCGTGTCTGCCCCTGCCTTCTGAAGTATGTCTATAAATGCCCAATAATTGCCCTTCATACATTTGAAGATTTGTTATCAAATCTTCCCTCAATCAGAAGAAACTAAGCCCTAATTCTTTCAGTCTTTCCTTATAAGTCATGCTTCCCAGGTCTCTCATCATCAGTGATCCTGGGTTTCTCTGATTAAAAAAAATCCCTGATTTTTGGATTAAAAAAAATAACCCAAAATCCACATTTTTCCACGATCAAAATGAAACACCACTATAGTGATGTTTTGATCATGGAAAAATGTGGATTTGGGGTTTCTTTTTTTTAAATCCAAAAATTGGGGATTTTTTTTTTATCAGAGATGACCAGGATCGCTGCTCATCATTTTGGTTGCTCTCTGCCAGACACTTTCTGTTTTTGGCAACAAAAGCAAACTACTGGCTCATATTTAGCTTATAGTCTACTATAACTCACAGGTCCTTCTCTGCAGTCCTGCAGCCCAACCAGTCATTGCCAAGTCTGTATGAGTGCATGCAGTTATTCAGTTCCAAGTGCAAGACTTTATACTTGTCCTCGCGGGATGTCATCTGATTGACTGTGGATTATTTCTGTAGTCTATCCAGGCCATTCTGGATCCTATCCCTAACCTCCAATATGCAGCTCTACTCAACTTAGTGTCATCTGGAAACTTGCTAAACACGCATTCAATCCCATTATCCACAATATCCACGGAAATGTTGAACGGTACTGAAACCAGGACAGACCTCTGTGGAACCCCACATGATACCTCCGTCCCTACTAGACACTGAGCCACTGAGGACTCCCCCCATTGAGCTATTGATGACTACTCATTGAGCACAATGATCTAACCGGTTACGTTTCCACCTGACAGGACTTTCCTCTAGGCTATACTTCCTTAGTGTGTTAATGGGTTTAGCCTGCATTATTACAGCAGAGCAGTGGGTTCCCAGCCTGTGTATTACAAGAATCTGGTTTCTTACCCACACCCACCCTAGAGCTCACCAGCCTGAGTTGAAAGTCCCATTAAGCTCTGAGAGGCTTGTGTGGGTTGAAGAGGGGGGCATTAGTGGCAACACTTGAAGGCATGGACAAATGAACAAATTTCAGTGAATTAAAATGGAGCAGGGTTTGCCATGGAGCAGCTGCCACAGGGTAATTGCCTTTATGCATGCTTTCATCCTGTGGTAAGTGTATGCTAAACTGGGGTAACTGTACTCCGTTTGATGCCTTGACTGAAATGACAATTTTCATTTAGAAATTTTCAGTGGGTAGAAATAACAACAACAGCAACAAACCATCAGAACAGAAATTTTCCCTTGGAAACTTGATGTGGGAGGAGGGGGTCAAAATCTAATTTTGGGGTGTTGAAATTTTCCATGTTGAAATACTGACCAGCTCTAATAGCACTGCCTGAAGGATGGTATGACTTGCCAGAGTGCTGTGGTCATTTTGCCAAAGCAGTAGCACCATCTAGGGGTCTTGTATGTGAATTATCATCTTTCATTCATTAGGGTGATCATCAGCAGGGAAATACCTAAACCTTAGTTAGTTTGGGTTTTTTGTTTGTGTGATTGATTTATATGCTGCCCTTCTCAATGAGAACAAATTAGAATGTAACTTAGAAAAGGTGGCTGGAATATCAACATAAAACATTAACCGCTTAATAGAGGATGGTTAACCCCTTTAATAGAGGATGGAAGGTATCATTTAAACCGGCTAAGCACAAATACAGGGAGTCCAGCTCCCTATTTGTTTGGCTTAGACAAAGCAAAAAGAATTGAAAACAAATAGTTATGCTTAAGGGAAGAATTCAGCCTTTAACCATATTTGTGACCTACAGGATTTATTCTTCTGTCACCTGGTACTGGCTACTCAGATGACTGGGCTGAATGGACCATAGGTGAATTCAATTCATAGGTGAACCAATTCATAGCTATTC
>NW_005842331.1:47968-62821 GCF_000455745.1 Alligator sinensis | reverse complement strand
CCTGCTGATTTTTCACAGGCATACTCTCTATAAAGGTATGGAGTTCCTTGGTGGGATCTTCTCTTATTAGATCTGCCCTTCACCTGTGTACAAATGCATCATTCCTAGAATTATTCTCATCTGCAGTTCACATTTCCACTCCATTCCTGCCCCTGTGTAACACTAGCACTAATATATTAGCTATAAGATCAGTTCCAGTTGCTGGGCAATATACTTAGTGCATGGAGATGAAGAGACAGATAAAGAATCCTGAGAAACTGGGGCAATCAACTAGTTACCTCAGGTGCCTGTATACAAATGCACAGAGCCTGGGAAATAAGCAGGAAGAATTGGAAGTCCTCACATAGTCACAGAGTTATGACATGATTGGAATAGCAGACTTGGTGGGACAGCTTGCAGGACTGGGGCATGGTCATGGATGGGAATAAACTGTTCAGGAAGGTCAGGGGTGAAGAAGAGGAGTTGCACTTTATGTAAAAGAGTCATATGATTGCTCACAGCTCCAGTATGAAGCTGGTGATGGGCCTGTTGAGAGTCTCTGGGTTAGGGTCAGAGGGGAGAGCAACAAGGGTGGTGATGTGGTGGGGTCTGCTATAAACCACCAGACCAGGAGGAAGAGGTGGATGGGGATTGTTCAAACAGCTAGTGCAAGTTTCCAGATCACAGGCCTTGATTCTCACGGAGTACTTCAATCATCCTAACATCTGCTGGGAGGGCAATACAGCAGTACACAGGCAATCTAGGAAGTTTTTGGAGAGTGTTGGGGACAACTTCCTGGTACAAGTGCTGAAGCAGCCGACTAGTGGCCATGCTCTTCTTGACCCACTGCTCACACGCAAGGAAGAATTGGTGGGGAACGTAGTAGTGGATGGCTTGTGACAGGGTATGCAGAACAGGCTGAAGTGCTCAATGCCTTCTTTGCCCCAGACTTCACAGGCAAGGTCAGCTCCCAGACTACTGCACCAGGCAGCACAGTTTGGGGAGGAGGTGAGTGGCCCCCAGTGATGAAAAAACAGGTTAGGGACTACTTAGAAAAGCTGGATGTGTACAAGTACATGGGGCCAGATGGGATGCACCTGAAGGTATTGAGGGAGTTGACCAATGTGATTGCAGAAGCATTGGCCATCATCACTGAAAACTCATGGTGATCAGGAGAGGTCCCAGATGATTGGAAAAGGGCAAACCTAGTGCCTATATTTAAGAAAGGGAAAAAGGAGGATCCAGGGAACTACAGCCCAGTCAGCCTCAACTCAGTCCCTAGAAAAATCATGGAGCAGATCTTCAAGGAATGCATTTTAAACACTTGGAGGAGAAAAAGGTGATTAAGAACAGTCAGCATGGATGCACCAGGAACAAGTCGTGCCTGACCATCCTGATTGCCTTCTGTGATGCGATGACTGGCTCTGTGGATGTGGGGAGACTGGTATACCTTGATTTTAGCAAGGCTTTTAATATGGTCTCCCACAACATTCTTTCAGGCAAGCTAAGGAATTATGGATTGGATGAATGGACTGTAAGGTGGATATAAAACTGGTTCGGGTTCAGAGAGTAGTAACCAATGGCTTGATGTGTAGTTGGCAGCCGGTATCAAGTGGAGTGCCCCAGGGGTCGGTCCTGGGGCTGTTTTTGTTCAATGTCGTCATCAACAACCTGGAAGATAGTATAGAGTGCACCCTCAGCAAGTTTTCAGATGACACCCAGCTGTGGGGAGTAGTAGATATGCTGAAGGGTAGGGCTAGGATTCAGAGTGACCTAGACAAATTGGAGGATTGGGCCAAAAGAAATCTCATGAGGTTCAATAAGGACAAGTGCAAAGTCCTGCACTTAGGACGAAACAATCCTATACACCAGTACAGGCTGGAGGCTGACTGGCTGGGCAGCAGCTCTTCAGAAAAGGACTGGGGATTACAGTGAACAATAAGCTGAATACAAGCCAGCAGCGTGCCCTGTTGCCAAGAAGGCTAATGGCATACTGGGCTGCATCAGTGGGTGTGTTGCCAGTAGGTCAAGGGAAGTGATTATTCCCCTCTATTCAGCACTGGTGAGGCCACATCTGGAGTACCGTGTTCAGTTTTGGGCCCCCCACTACAGAAAGGATGTGGACAAATTGGAGAGAGTCCATCAGAAGGCGACAAATGGCGAGGGGGCTGGGGCACATGACTTATGAGGAAAGACTAACAGAACTGGGCTTATTTAGTCTAGAAAAAAGGAGACTGATAGGGGACTTAATAGCAGCTTTCAACTACCTGAAGTGGGGGGTTGAAAGAGGATGGAGCTAGACTGTTCTCAGTGGTGACAGATGACAGAACAAGGACCAACGGTCTGAAGTTGCAGCAAGGGAAGTTTATGTTAGATATTAGGAAGAATTTTCTCATTAGGAAGGTAGTAAAGCACTGGAACAGGTTACCCAGAGAGGTGGTGGAAGCTCCATCCTTGTAGGTTTTTAGGACCTGGCTAGACAAAGCTTTGGCTGGAATGATCCAGTTGGGAATGGTCCTGCCTTGAGCCAGGGGTTGGACTAGATGAGGTCCCTTCAAACCCCAAGTTTCTATGATTCTCTGAAACTAATTCCTGCTCTCTACCCTTACCTGCACTGACCATCACTTCTTGATTTAGGATAAAATTCCAGCTGTTTCTCCAGATCTGGACATGCATGTTCCATAGGCTTGTGTTGACAGCCAAAGTAGCTGATTTTGCTACAGTCTTTTTTGTCCCCCTATTCAGTATTTCTGTAAATATCAATGCCCCACAGAAATAACGATAAGCCATTTTAAAACACACTGCGTCCAAAAAGTGCTCCAAGTCCCTCCTTAACTTTAGGCTTTAAAATGGTAAACAGTGAGGCAGGAAAGACAGCAGTGTTCAACAGCTATTTCTGTTCTGCATTTGGAACACAGTAGGCAGACGTGTCTCCATCCTACCTGCGGCTGCGGCTGGAATAGAGGATTTGCCATCTGTCACAAGAGAGGGGGTGAGGCACCATTTGCTAACAGGAAACTTTTTTAGATTTACAGCAAGAGGTCTCAGACAGCTCGCTGGCTAGTTCCACTGAGCTGCTTAAAGTGAATGCTTCTCCTATTTTGGAGAATTGGGGAAATTGTAAAGGATTGGATGACAGCCATTGAATCCCATTATTTCTAGAGCGTAACATGAGTGATCCAGGAAACTTTCAGTTGGTTCATCTGACATCAGTCCTGGGTAAAGAAAAAAAAGTGAAATCGTGAACTAACTGTTCCATCAATAAAAAATTAGTTGCTGAAAAATTAATTGTAGTTGACATGATGTGATGGAAAGTTGGTCTTGTCAAACAAATCTGTTGTCTGTCTTTTGGCAGGCTGAAGAGTCTGGTTGCTAAAGCAACTCTCATAGTATCATACGCGTTGTATTTTTCTTCAATATAGTTGACTTGGTGCCATGTGTCATCTTTATTAAAAAGCTTGCATTATATGGGATTTTAAAAGACACACCTTAGATTAAAAACTGGTTTATTGATATATCTCAAAATATAGCTATTAATGGTTATCAAGGAATGAATGGGATCCCCGTAAAGATCAGTTCTTGGTCTAATTCTATTCAGTGACAGTGGTTGGCAGCATTTTCTTGTAGCAGGGCTGGAATGACCCAGATCAGGTCAGATGCAGGTCAGCACTAGGATGCTTCTCCTAGCTGCCTGGCTATGGCATGGATGAAATTCCCTGCTTCCCAGCCACAGGACAAGTGAAACTTCCCACTGCCAGAATGCCACCAAAGCCCCTCCTGATTCCATGGGCCAGATCCAATGACTCTGTCAGCTGGATTTGTCCCACAGACCATAGGCTGCCAAATCCTGGACTACAATATAAAATCTGATATTATTTGTGCATGTAAATAACAAGTACAGATTACTTTTATGGGGTGATCTGAATCATCTAGTTTCATAATTCCAGTTCAACTAAAAGCATTTGGATACAGCCAAATTCAGGGTAATAAGTGCCTGTAACAGGGCCCTGCCCTGTTACTAGGGGTTTGGGGGAGTCTGAACAGCCCCACACCAGACCTGGGGGAACTCACTGGAGGCTGGGGAACCAGGTCCTGGGACATAGTAAGTCCTGCAGCAAGGGAGCTGACACAGATGTGGGGAGTGAGTGAGGGTTAGCCATGTGAGCCCACAGTGGGAAGGATAAAAGACCCTGAAAGCAGCCTCAAGGGGATGCACCTGGCCAGGGAGCAGGCTGCCTGGAGCCTAGAGCAGGCACCGGGAGAGCAGGGTGCTTGCTTGCTCATTTGCACAAGCCTGCAGGTTCTGCAAAGCCTCTGAAAGACAAGAGGCAATCAGGAGGTGAAGCCTGGAAGAACCACTGGAAGACCACTAAGTGCTAACTTATTTATTTAACTTCTTTTGTTTGTTTTGCATCTCTACCAAGCCTGGGTGGCCTCCTAGTATTATCTAGTAGCCTGGCTGCAGCAGAGGCAAGGGCCCTGAACAGTGGGTCCTTGGCCAAAGCCAGCAGCAAAAGTAAAACTGGTTAGCTCAACATACCCTGCTGTGATCCGCCCAGCCTCTGCCCATAGCAGCCTATAGTGCACAATAGCTCAAGTTGGATTTGCCCCTTTGTGTTTAACGGGGAGGTTTCTGGGTGTAACCAAATGGTCTGTGGTATACAGGAGGTTAGACTGAATGATCTGGTTGTCCCTTCTGGCCATAGACTTGATAAGCACAAAGATAAGTTAATTTCCACACACGCACAAATATTAAACACCCGAACAGAGCAACTGTTTAGAAAAGATAAAGAGGTTGTTTGGTCAGGGCTCAGTCTCTCTAAGGGCTCTTTCTCCTATAAACAGGAACTAAGGGTTATGAATGGAGAGGAAGCAGGCAAGCATTATTTAAAATAAGGATGACCTGGACCTGGACCATAGTGCTTCTGGCCATGACTGCTGTGTCACTTTAAGCAACCAAGGAGTTAACACTGCCACAGTTCAGCCCCTGGAACTACTGCTGGAGCTGCACTGTCAGTGCGGCCAGCAGCCAGGGGGTGAACACAGCTGACTTTAGTCTAGTGGTGACTGAAAGCACTAAGTTCTGCAGCAGTGCTCACCCCCTGCGTGCTTGCCATGCTGATCCTGCAGCTCAGGCAGCCAAACAACGGGGTTGAGTGATGGCAGTGTTAACTCCTTGGCTACCGGTAGCCCTGGCAAAAAGTCCCACAGGTTGAATGATCCACTTCCAGGGGCTGGATCCCATGGGCTGTATGTTTGACCCCCACCCTGACAGCAGAACCAGAAGCTGTGGGAAATAGTGGTGATGACAACTTGTGAGGGGCACTCAGGTACTGACTCACTGCCCAGCCACTCTAGTGTCATGCTGGGTACAAGATGCTGGCAGAGGAACTGGCTGTCTTGGCCTAAAGCTCCAAGTGGGTCTGGTGTCCTGACAGCTTGGCCATTGGTAGGTGTCATGTTGAGTTTTCAATGAGGGACAGGCTATTAATTAAATTCCACTCTGCTAACCCCTTCTACTGTCTATCTATACCTTCATCCCTGCATGAGGTTGGGAAGCAACTGTCTCAAGTATGTCCTGACCACCTGTTCCTGCTCATTCAGAGGTTCTTCTCTGGATGTAGTAAGGAACACTGTTGATCAGCCAAGATGCTTTCCTCCCTTTTCCATCCTAAACCTTCATCCATTTCTTTCCATTGGCCGTTTCATCCCCAAAGTGTCCATGGCAGGTGTTGTGACTCCCATGCATGTCAGCAAATATTTTGAGAGGCTTTAGGATACAAATGTCAACAGTAAAGGCTGCTGAGACTTCAGCCAGTCTGTCCAAAGCATAAGATTAGGAAGCATGGGCCATTTGATTAACTCTTTCTTTAAAATCTGCTTCCCTAAAAATATGTATTCCCCTCCCATTTTTTTGCCCATCATTTTGTGTACTGCAGAGAAATGTTGGCTTCTGCTCCTCCCACTCCATTCAGCTGCTCTATGTATGCTTTATAAAGGCATGGTGATCATAAAATGTCCTTAAGTAAACATCCATTGATAGTGATAGCAAGAGGTATCAGTGTCCAAATGTTCTTCCAGCTATGTAGTTCTACTAACTTGAATTTCTTCTTCTTTATCAGTTGTATTATCATGGGCCTGAGGAGCCTGAGTCATGGATAAAGATACCAGGGCATATGGCACTTGTACAAACACAGAAATATCAGACAGTCCCTGCCCCAAATTGCTTACAAACAAAGATTAGTACAAGAGACAACAGAGAGATACAAATGGGGTGTACAAAGAAATGCTGAGGCAATGGTTGTCAGTCAACATGACGGGCAGAGCCCCAGTGGCCTGGCTGTTGTCAAGTTTTGAAAACTTTGCAGCAAAGAAGAGTTTGTATGGAGCAGGATGTGGCACAGTAGGTTTGTAGATGCTGGTGGAAATCTCCTCCTACATGGATGAGACAAGACCAGAGAAAGCACAGAGGTGATTTTGAAATTTGCAGTGTGGGTGGCAGAAACTGGAGTCATGGGCCAATTAGAGGCAGAAGTCAGCATCTTGGTAATGAATGAGAGAACAGAGGTAAGGTGGGAATAGACCAGGTTTGGCTTCAAAAGAGAGGACAAACAGCTTATGTTTGATGCAGTAAAGCAGGCTTGGTCAGTGGAGGGATGCATTTTGAGGCAGAGGTGACTTGGTCATAGCTATAGACTTGGGAAGTATTCTTCACAGCGGTATTCTCAGAAGATAAGAATGGGACAAGGCTGTATCCAAGTCAGAAAATGATGTTGTGGTAACTGAGGCACAAGGTGACAGAGCTGGGACACATCTATTTAATTGTTTGGATGTAGAAGAGAGGTTGCATCTTACAGATGTAATGCAGAAAGAATCTGTAAGATTTCCATGTAGTCTTTGGTGAGAACTTAGGGAAAGGCTGAGTTCAAAAAGACTCCAAGGTTATGGGCCTGAGTAACAGGCAGGAGACTGAACTATAGATACATTTTTTAAATATTTAAATCCAGAGTGCTTGGGGCAGAACCAGATGTTAATTCCAATTCCTAAGTCCCAAGTCCCAGCCAGCCCCATAACCATAAGATTATGCTTTCTCCCAGAAAGGGTTAAATTCCTTTTTCTTCTTTTTAATGAGTGTTTCTGTCCAGGCATTAATGTAACTGAGGTCTCTTAGCAACTGAAAACTCAACTGTGGAGATGGAATAGAGACTGTAATGTTCTTACACAAAAAGAGCAACCAAGTAACCCATAGAAAGAGACTGGGGAATAGTGTACCACTGATCAGATAGTTCTCTGAGAGAGAGGTTTTTCCACTGGAAAACGCTAGTTTGGCAAAATCAAAGCCTTCCTTGGAAAAGTATTGATTTCACCAAATCTTTGCATGCACAGTTGTCTCCTGCCAGCTCACGCACCTGGTAGGCCTGCAACAGAGTCAGGGGCCTGGCCACTCCAGGAAGCGATGCTCAGTGTCACAGTGATGGGCGGGGGGGCAGGGCTGCTGGGGATCTGGGCAGCTCAGGGAGCCTCAAGAGTCAGTTTGGCAAAGTTGAAATTTAATTTGGATTTTTTTTAAGAGCAAATTTCTGGGTTTCCAATGGGAAGTTTAAAAGCTTAGTCCAAAGTGGAATCATCATTTATTTTGATTTCAGAATTTTGTACAGGCGGAGAGCTCTAGGTTTACACTCTCTTCGGTTCTATGTACCTCAGAGGTTACTGGTTACTACAATAAGGCCAACATTTCCAGACAAATAGGATTGAAACTGGCCCTGCCTTCTATAACGCAGAAAAGGGAATTACCCATGCACAACTTTGCTTTTGCTTGCAATACATTATGCCTGAAATTCAGTGCATGTGACTTTTGTTTGGAGGCTGATTAAATGTTCTGTTGTACTAATTAGGAGAAAAGCTTTGTATTTATGTTGAGGAGAGGGATGGAAAACTGCAGGAGGGTTTATCTGCAGGAGGGTTAAGATGGCTGTGATTTTTGCATAGCGGACTTGCTGTTCTCAGCTGGACAGCCTGGGTGGGATAGGCAATGAACATACATCTTTGGACTGGGGCAGAAATCCTAGCATTGATACCAGGCTGCCTGGGGTTGGCTAAGCTTGTGGAAGTTGGGTTGGCCTTGTTGCATGTACATGCAGTACTTAGTACAATGGGACCCTGCTTGGGGTTTCTGGGCTCATTTGCAATAGAAAGAAATAATAATGCAAAGAAGGCTAAACTAACTTGGGCCAGGGGCCAACACAGCCATTAAGGTAGCCCAGGATAAGAGATTGAATGGTTATGCACTGCAGGCCATGTTCTGTACAGATTGGAGCTGTTCCTTTCTGGGAACACTAAATGCACTCCTGCCCCCAACATGTCTCTGATATTGTTCAGCTGAGTAAAACCTTGTCACTGGTTACCATAGTAAGGCGTCTATCAGTAGAAAAGCTTTGCACTCTGTGTTGCACAGCTTCCTCTGCCCTGCCCTTCAGCTCATAGGTACACTACCTCAATGTAGGCAGGGAAAATCACCTTGTTCCTTAGTGCTTTGTTTATCTGTCCTTGGCAGCCTTTTGCCATTCATATGAGGCCCATGTGTTCCCAAACAGCCCTTTCCAGTCTGTCCTGGCTTCAGTGCACCCTCATCTCTAGACATCTATGGGATCCGCTGCCACGTTCACTGGATGCCCTCCCCATGTCGGGTAATTCACCCTAAGGAGCAGGCTGCTCTAGATGACTTTGCTGCTATGTTGGTTATTGCATTACATGAATCTAAGGCAGTTGTTCTCAATCTTTTCAGATTCAAGGCACCCTTTGGAAATATGCCAGCTCTTAGCATTCACTTGTTGTTTGACTACAGAAAACTAATAGAGCAATTCTGCTGTTACAAAGGAGAGAGAAAGCAAAGGAAAGTGGGCCCTCTTTTTCTATTCCAGTCAACTGAAGTCAAAGACTTGTACCTTGATGATCTCTGTAATGGGTCTGCCTTGACCTTCCCTCCCACTCAGAATGTATAGATCAGTGATTCTCAACCAGGGTGCACAGCACCTTGGGCTGCCTTGATATCTTTTCAGGGGTGCCACAGAGGGCCACAGATCTGTAGCACTGTTAGGTGTGCCAACATGATTCACAAAATAAACCCAGATATTTCAATTAGGAGTTCATAGTGTTAAAAACATTCTGACCTGTTTTGGTCTTTCTGAGACCTTTGCAACAAGAGAATTGCTCTATTATTTTTCTATGGTAAAAAAAATGAAAACTAAGAGGTGGATTTTCTGAGGGGGCCTTGAGTCTATCCAGGGGTGCCTTGTGAACCACTGCCACAGACTGTGGCAACCAAGCCAAAGTGTCTCTTTAACTTATATGATGCTCTGCAGAAAATGTCATTAATGGCTCTGGTATCCAGGTTGTAGCCGTATTGGTCTAGAGGCAAAAAGGAATAAGAACTTGTCCTAGATGTGATATCTTTTATTAGACCAACTAGATGTTTGCAAAAAAATTCTTTATTTGCCAGCTTTCCAGCACAGACACCCTTCTTCAGGCATAGGAGAAAAGATTGTAAAAGTTATACTAGGTAGAAATGAAAATTTATATTTTAACTCTCCTATGAAATATGAACTTTCATTTCTACCTAGGAGAACTTTATCAGTGACTCTGTCTTTCCTGAAGTCAGAAATAATGCAACGCCAGGAATTAGATACTGCAGCCACTGATTTGGAGCCACAGTGTGCATTGCCCATGTTGAGATTCTTTGGTTGAATTAACAGCTCATGTGGCTTTTGAGAACTTAGGGTCACTTGCCATGAGCCATCCAAATAGCTGCCCAGGAGGATTTGGCTTGCAATAATTCCTTCTTGACAATAGGTGGCAGTGGCACTGCTTCAAACTCCACCCACTCCACCCTGCCCTGGGAATGGGAACCCAAGTCGCATCTCTCAGCCAAGACAACTCCATTCATCAGCGCTCAATAAACAGAACTCCCGAGGTTCTTTAGCAAGGAGATAAGAGAACAGTGGAAAAGATTGTCTTTCCCTCCTTTTAACCTGTAGTAGGAGTGTGTGTTGGCAGCTCCCTGTATGCTGAATGGCTGTCAAGAATAGGAACTGGAACTGTGGATTGAAATTTATTTAAAGGAGAAACCACATGCAAGGCAGCTACTACAGACATTCATCACCTATTTGGAGACTAAGCTTTGAGGGGCAGAAGCTTGCCTATTAATAAATAGCTGTACAGTGTCTAGCACGTTGACACTTCTACAATAACCATAACAATGGCAATTTTCTCTTTAATGATATTACTTGATTGTTTGTGGAGTGGATGCTGCTGCCTTTTACAGAGTAACTTTTGTATTTTGTCACTTTGACTTGTGTATACGTACAGCAACTACAGTCAACTTGGAATATACTGATTCCATTTGAAAGGTCAAATGCAATGGATGGATGTTGTACCTTCTTTTGCTTATGATTCATAAAGGAGACCTGAAAGTATCCTTGCTTTTTTTTCCTAGTTTGGAGATAAGAGGAATGTCAAGCTTTGTCATCTTGGTTTCTGGGGAAGAGATGGGGAGCTTTCTCAGCCCTTAATTGAAGGGAGATTTGTGTGGACTCTTTATCAGAGAGAGCTTTTTCCCAATTGGTTGTTAAGCACTGGAATTTAAATAGATGTCAAAAGTGATTCATAGAAGTTAAATCCAGAAGGGACTGCTAGATCATCTAGTCTAATGTCTCCTATACAGGCCATTACATTTTACCTAGTTGCCCCTACACTGAGGCCAGTAATGTGTGTTTGACTAAAGTATAGTTTCATAGTTGGTAGGGTTGGAAGGGACCTGAGCAGATCATCAAGTCCACCCCCCTGCCATGGGCAGGAAAGGATGCTGGGGTCAAATGACCCCGGCTAGGTGATTATCTAGCCTCCTTTTGAAGACCCCCAGGGTAGGAGCCAGCACCACTTCCCTTGGAAGTTGGTTCTAGCCCCTAGTCACCCTGACTGTGAAGCAGCGCCTCCTGATGTCTAGCCTGAATCTACTCTCAGTCAACTTATGGCCGTTGTTCCTTGTTACTCCCAGTAGTGCTCAGGGGAACAGGGACTCTCCTATTGCCTGCTGGTCCCCCTTGGCAAGTTTATAGATGGCCACCAGATCTCCTCTCAGCCTTCTCTTGTGGAGGCTGAACAGGTTCAGGTCCTGTAGCCTCTCTTCATAAGGCCTGCCTTGCTGTCCCCGGATCACGCGAGTGGCCCTCCTCTGGACCCTCTCCATGCTGTCCACATCCCTCCTGAAGTGCGGCGCCCAGACTGGATGCAGTACTCCAACTGCGGCCTGACCAGTGTCGCATAGAGGGGGAGGATCACCTCCTTGGACCTGCTCGTGATGAATCTGTGGATGCATGATAAGGTGTGGTTAGCCTTACTGACCACCTCTCCACATTGGCAGCCCACATTCATCTTAGAATCAATAATGACTCCAAGATCCTTTTCTGCCTCTGCACTGATGAGAAGGGAGTTCCCCAGCCTGTAGGTATGCTGCTGGTTCTTCCTCCCCAGGTGCAGTACCTTGCACTTGTCCATATAGAAACCCATTCTATTCTCATCCTCCCACCCCTGTAACCTGTCCAGATCTAGTTGTAGCCTGTCCCTCTCTTCTAGTGTGCTCACTTCTCCCCACATCTTAGTGTCATCTGCAAACTTGAACAAGGTGCTTTTCACCCCCTTGTCCAGGTTGCCGATGAAGATATAGAACAGTGCAGGCCCAAGGACCAAGCCCTGGGGTACTCCACTGCCCACATCTCTCCAGGTTGAAAATGACCCATCCACCACCACTCTCTGGGTGCGGCCCTCCAGCCAATTTGTGACCCATCTGACAGTGTAGGCATTGACACCACAGTCGCCTAATTTTTTAATGAGGATGGGGTGAGAGACAGTGTCGAAGGCCTTCCTAAAGTCCAGAAAGACTATGTCTACTGCAACACCTGCGTCCAATGGTTTTGTGACCTGGTCATAGAAGGCCACCAGGTTGGTTTGACAGGACCTGCCTCTAATGAACCCATGTTGATTGCCCCTAAGCATAATCTCCCCTGCTGGTCCCTTGCAGATGTGCTCCTGGATAATTTTCTCAAAGAACTTCCCCAGGACCGAGGTGAAACTAACGGGGCTATAGTTTCCTGGGTCCTCTTTCCTTCCTTTTTTGAAAATGGGGATCACATTGGCCCTTTTCCAGTTCTCTGGCACCTTGCCAGAGCACCCTGAGTGCTTGTAAAGCTGTGTCAGAGGTCCCGCAATGACCTCTGCCAATTCCCTCAGCACTCTGGGGTGGAGATCATCAGGACCTGCTGATTTGAACATGTCTAGTCCCTCCAGAAGTTCCCTGACTAGGTCCTCACTGACCCTGGGCCTGGCTGTGCCTCCCTTGGGTCCATCGGGGATCCCAGTGTGGGGGATGACCCTGTCCCTGCTCAGAAAAGTGGAAGCAAAGACTCTGTTAAAGAGATTAGCTTTGTCATCTGGTGCTACCACCAGATTACCGAGCATGTCCTGCAGAGTCCCCACGTTACTTGGTACCTTCTTTTTACCCCCTATATATTTAAAAAAGGACTTCTTGTTATCTTTGATCCAGGTTGCTAGTCCCAGTTCCATCTCCGCCTTAGCCTTTCTAACAGCCCCCCTACAATCTCGAGCAATGGAGGTATAATCCTCTTTGGTGATAGCCCCTCCCTTCCATTGAGTGTACACCTCCTTTTTAGCTTTGAGACATTCCTGGATGCTTTTGGTGAGTCATGGGGGCTTTCGAGCACTCTTGCCCCCTTTAATCCATGTGGAGATTGTCACCCTTTGGGCTTGGAGGATCATCTCCTTCAGGAACGACCATTCTTCTTGGACTCCCAACTCCCCTCCCCTCCAGGACCTCAGAGCTGTTTTGGCTGAGAGATGGGACTTGGGACTTGGTAAGTGACTTTACCACTCTGACTTGCTACTACCCTGTTTATATATTTGAGGGTTACATTTGCTCTTTTTGCCCCTGGCATCTCAGGTTGAGTCTCTTGACCTACTCAGAGGCTCTGCTTTCTAGGGTACTATCCTCCATTCTACAGCTTAGCCTCCAACTCCTGGTTCCTAGCTATATAACTTTACATTTGGCAGGGTTTAATTAACTGGGCCCAGTGCAGTTGATTCAGATTATTTTCAATGTTTGTCTTGTCCTTTTAATTTGTTTCTACTCTGCCAATCTTTAGGTCATCCTTAAATGTTATCAGCACAGATACTCTATCTAGTGCCAGATCATTCATAGTATTGGCCCTAGTGCCTTGTGGAACTCTAGTAGAAATGTTCCTAAGGGAGGATTAGTCCCAGCTGACAACTACTTTTGGAAGTCTATTAGCCAGCTCCTAATATCCTCAAAAGGTCATCAACAAAGATCTGCTTGAGCTTAGGTGGCCCATCAAAGTAGTTTGGTTAAAGCAGCCTGGTTTCTGTAGCTGATGGCATGCAAGGAAACCATACAGCTAGCATCACATCTGGCCCTCTTTGAACTCCAAGCCTGAACAATGAGGAAGCTGCTTACAGCTGGATTGATCCGGGAGTCATCTTGGGTGCAAGTCTGGATTTGTGCCTCTGAAGCTGTAGCAAGATAATATAACCACTTTGCCCCTGCATCCTCTCTTAATCCATGTGATTTACTGTCATAGTGCTGATTTTTTTAAATCAGTATTAAATCAAACACCTTAAAAAGGCCTAAGTATCTCACTTCTGTGCAATTACCTTTCTCAGTTAAAAGAGTGAAATGAGGTGTGTTTGACAAGACCTCTTTTCCAGAAACCCATCTTGAGTAGCATTCATGACATAGGTCTTTTGTAACTCTCCATCGAATTAACTGTATCTCAGCTTTTCCATTATTCTGCTTAGGACTGGTACCATGCTAACTGGTGTAGAGTTAACCAGCTTCTACTTGCCCTGTGAATATTTGGTACAGCATTGGCACTCTTCCTGTTTTTCATCACTGCTCTTCCAAGATTTATTAAAAGTTGAGTGAGCTGGAAAAAAAAGAAGTAAAAAAATAAAGAGCACTGAACAGTCCAAATGAAAACCCCTTCCCCTCTCCGCTAGTGAATTGGTATCCAAGGGCTCAATACTTGCAGTGTTATAAGAGCTCTGGTTCTCCAGTCATCCGGAGTCTTCCAAAAGTATATTTTTACCACTCAGTGGTTATCTCCCCTCGTTCACTGCCATTTCCTGTACTCTCTTTGCCAAGAAATGTCATTGAGTTGGTTTTTGGCACATGCCCAGGGACGTACTCATATTCTCTTGCTAGGCATACTCCCAGCATTGTGCTGTCATGGTGATCATGTGACACTTTCAGCAGGCAGTACATATAGAATAGGAATGAGTGAATCATAAAGTACAAGCCATATCCCCCTGCACAGATCACTTTTGCCTGGAGGCCTTGGACCTATCCAATAAGCTAACAGAAATCGATAGTGTTTCCTGCAGTTACCCTAGTCCACTGGTTGTGACATATACTTAAATAATACTGAAAACAACACTGCTGCACCTTTATAAATCTCAATCAACTCTGTTCACATTTGCTATTTCCCACTGATTTGCACTGTATAACATTTAGACTGTAGAAAGGTTAAGATGTAGGCAGACATGGGCGATGCATAGGGAGGGCATGTGGCTCTCCTGAGATTGGATGCCGGTCCACTGGTTGTGACATATACTTAAATAATACTGAAAACAACACTGCTGCACCTTTATAAATCTCAATCAACTCTGTTCACATTTGCTATTTCCCACTGATTTGCACTGTATAACATTTAGACTGTAGAAAGGTTAAGATGTAGGCAGACATGGGCGATGCATAGGGAGGGCATGTGGCTCTCCTGAGATTGGATG
>NW_005842331.1:45905-47958 GCF_000455745.1 Alligator sinensis | reverse complement strand
CCCCCAACCCCTGCCACTGGCTTCTGCAGGTGGTCGCTGCTCACCCCCACCCCCGCCACCGATGTCACCGCTCCACTCTCAGCTTGCCCCCCTGCCAACATCACCAATGGTATGTGCAGGTGATCCCCACACCAACTACAAATGGTGCCCTAGTCATTCATGTAGGCAGAGTTCACCTTTTGAGTGGTCCTGTGCACTGCTATTTTTTGCATTACATCACTGGGGCACAGTTGTGCTAGATGCTGTACATACATGTAAGAAAAAATGGCTCATGATCTAAAAAGCTTATAGTTTAAATCAGGGGTGTCAAACCACCCCTGCCTCCCAGGCCATATGCAGACTACAGGATTCCTCATGGGCTGGATACAGATGTGGCAGTGGGGTGATTGGTGGCAGTTTTGTAGGGGTTAATGCAGACCAAACAGGTCTTCCTGTGGATTTCAGTTGCAAGCCCTGTCCCAACATGGCCCACCCTCAAATTCCAAATCCTTCTTCAAGCCCTTTGGGCCAGACAACACAACTCTGTGGACTGGACCTGACCTGTGGGCTGTACATTTGGCATCTCTGGTCTAAACAGTCAAGGAACCTGGAAGGATTATTATCCCCTTTTATTACAGCTGGCCAATAGAGAGGGCAAGCAATTTGCTTAAGGACACAATGCTTACATCAGAGCTAGGAAATGGACCAAAATCTGCTGAGTCCTAGCTAGGTGCCTTCCCTACATTGTTATCTTTTCTCCTCAAAGAAGCTCATCTTTCTGTTAGGCTAACATGTAGAGGTAAGACCACTGCCCATTAGGGAAAGCATGAGAGTTGTGGAAGGTTGGACATCAGAACATACGCCTTCAGAAGTTGGGTTATGTTCTTTTTTAACTTACAAGCAGGATGGGCTGAGGGGAACACCTTACAGGTAATCAGGGTTCAAATTACAGGGAAGCTCAGGGGGGCTGAGCCATCCCATAAGAGACAAGAGCCCCCCTGTAAGATTTGAAAGTCATAACCTGCAGGAGTCTCCGATTTTATTAGGACATCATGATGGGCAGCCCAATTTTTTTTGCAGACCTCCCCCCCCACAAAGTCAAAGTGTAATTTGAACTCTGCAGGTAATCTATTGGACTCATGCCTCTTTTACTTGGCTACTTTGACATGTTCTCCTTAAAACTCTTAGCATGTCACCCTTAGCCCTCTGACCTTTGTGTACAGAGTAGATATATAACCAATCATTCTGATCTGTTCTAAATTACCTTTAAAAAATGGATCCATTTTAGGTTGCTGCTGCTCTTTAAGCTCCACTTTGCGCAATATGGTTTAGAATTTCTCTGTGGCTCATCAGAAGAAAGAATTCACTTTTTCTTAGAACAGGAAACCTTGGCAACAGCCTGGCGCTGGCCCTGTCTGCATCTGAATTCTCATTCCTTTATTTTTAATGCTGACAGAGGAAGTGGGACACTTGCTACATACAGGTTTCAGAGTTGGTGTGAACATAGCCACCCTTTAACACAGCATGGCCAAAAAAATAATACAGTGACTGCACTATTTAGATGTACTTCATATTGTAGCAGTATTAACCCCTTTCAGGTTAAACAGAAGTATGAGTATCTGTGAAAAGGCATGGAAGAGTAAGGTGTTCAGGGCTCTGCTGAGCTACATTCATCTGTAGTCTGATTCTATTTTGTCCAATATATTTAGGGTATTTTAACATCTCCGGGCACTTAAGGAAGATTACAAAGGGCTTTCTGTGCATAAATGTAACTCCCACTTCTCAAGTGTGGGGCTATATTCCTCTTCAGTGGCAGGATTTAGGATTTAGTGATTTAGGAGTCTGCTGCAACTTCTGAGTTAATGGATCTAGTCCTTCAGCTTAAGTACAAGAGATGTATACTTCAGATGAAAGGATCTTGAGTGCAACCCTTCCTTCTAGGTTGGGATCAGTATGAGTGAAGCTTCATAACATCCCTATAGCTGAGGACAGAGAAATTAAGAGAGACTAAAGCAGAGAGGAGGAGGGGAACTGATTTGTTCTATGCCTTATACCAACAGCCTGAGAAACTTAA
>NW_005842331.1:38075-45874 GCF_000455745.1 Alligator sinensis | reverse complement strand
TCTTTCCCTGTGTGATACTATGCTGCACTGACGCTGATTTGAGTTTTCTCTGCAACATGATTTCCTAATGCAGAAGTTTCCAAACTGTTCTGTGTACCCTGGGGTTTCATAAAAGGTCATCAAGGGTTCTGCAAAGGTATAAGGGGTAATGGCAGTGGGCTGGGAGGTGGTGCACCAGCATTGCCAGCCCAGGTTGCCTGGCTCCAGCTACCCCTCCAACTAAGGTAGGGGTTCCAAGGCAGAAAAGTGATATGAAAGGGTTCTGTGGCTTTAGGAAGTTTGAAAACCACTGGCCTAGTGAAAGCAACTCTAAGTATATTCCTATAGGAGCATTATGAGGCGGTGTCTTGGTACCCACTGTCCATAGAATCAAAATAAGACACAACAGACCATTGATTTTTAATACCACACAGACAGAAGCATTAGAGATAAGATTTTGGTTGCATTAAGAGTGTGAAGTCTTGACCAAGACTGGGGCATAATTTTTCTGGAGGCTTCCCCAAGGAAGCCATGTGGAACTAGATAGTCATCACTCCCTGCTGCACCCAGACCTTCCGCAGCCAGCTACATCTCACTGGGCACATCTACACAAGACGCTTACTGCACGGTAACCTAATAATACTGTGCAGTAGCATGCCAGTCAGAAACCATACTAATAAGCTACTGTGCAGTGTTATTAGGCTACTGTGCAGTAACCCTCACAAAAAAATCGTGTGCCAGTGCTACTGCACTGTAAATGTAGTTACTGTACATTCAGTTAGTACTTCGTTAAGAAAGTACTAATCTAAATGTGCAATAACTACGGAACATTAATAAACATGTAGACGCACCCACTGTCAGGCAACTCTCTGACATTTAGTAAACATTTGTCTGTTCTTCTTACTTCTTATAACTGTCACAACCCAAAGTTGTGAGTTTTTGTTTTGTGTGTGCTTCGGCACCGCTAAATTATGTTCCCGCTAAATTGCAGCTTCTTTGCACGATGGAGTTCTCTGCTACAGAGAAGAACTCCGGTGCAACGGAGAATTTTCCCGCCAATTTGTAGCTTTCTTTGCATGGTGCATTTCTTTTGCATCTCAGAAATGCACGGTGCAAAGGAGTTCCCGCCATTTGTATTTTAATTCGAGCCCCATTATTGGCTTGTGTTAAATTATGCACACGTGGCGGCTAGCAATTGGCTTGCTAGCCGTATAAAGAGCTTGGGTGGTTTCCGCCCAAGTTGGAGAGAGAGCAATTGGAGTTCGAGAGGGAGAGCGTGAAGATCTCTAAGCGCTGCGGATCCTTACGGACCCAACGCATTTCTTAAGAAGGCAACAGAGGTCTAAACAGCCTCTGGCCTCTCCCCGTCGCCGAGCGCAATCCTAGACGTATCCCTATCCTATATACTCAAGATCCGAACCCACGGAGCTTTAACAACTCCGGGGCCCAAGAACCGAATTTGTCGTAGTCCTCCAACGAGGATTTAAGCGGAGCTGAACCTGGAAACTGTCCAGCCTACACCGCGACCATCTTGGGTGTAAGTAAATAATCTTTAAATCAACCACTACGCCTCTGTGACCAATTCTAGCCCATGCGTGCCTTGCCGCCGCACGGTCTCCTCTGACCCCGCGTGCCCGGGCTGCTGGCCACAGCCCGCGTGCGCAAAGACGGGTCCGCATATCGCTCCCGGCTCGCACATGGCGACATGGATGGGATCGGGAGGCGGCCCGCACAATAACAAGCCCTCAGTATTTTGATAACTAATTCCTCTCACCTCTGTGTGCACACATCTCAGATATTCGCAGGTAGTCCTCATGCCCCCATTTAGTCATCACTTATCCAAATAAGGCACATTCTTTTATTATTTCAGGAAGTCAATTCCTCTAGCCCCAAAGTCCATTTAGTTGCTATTTTCTGAACTTCCTTTAGCAGCTCTTCCTATATTATTCATGAATGGTGCCCTGAAAGAGACTCCCGCAAGATATTCAGTGGTTCTTAGGTGTGCTCTGCACCTCATCTGGAGTCACATGCTTAGGATACTTCTCACTCAGAAAGTGTTGTTCTTAATTGCCCTGTAGTGGCTAAAAAATATAAATAGTTGATAAGTCTACTATAGCTGCTAGTCTTAAGCATTTGTTCCTTAGCTGATGTGGTAGCAGCTCATATGATGACCTCGGTAGGTACCAAGCTGTAAAACTCCTATTTGTCCAAACAAATCAGTTGTTCTCAGCAGTTCAGGGGACTAGGCTCCAAATACGGTAGTTCAAGTGATTTGCTGTAGACAAGCAAACAGAGATTCTTGCCCCACTTCATGATGGTGTGACATGCCTGGATGCGTCAGCCTGAATGAGAGTAGCTTTTTTGCTGATCTATCAAAACTTATGCCAGCTTGCTCTCCACTATTCTTCACAGGCCTAGGTCTAGGTCTCCTAGGTCTTCTGTCTAGGTTTGTGGCTTTTTTTGTTCCTGATACATTATGGGCATTTTCTCAAGGTAAATATTATGTTCTAGAGCTGGTTGATTTTTTTCAAATTGCTCTACAAAAAACCCCAAAAAACGGATTTTTCATAAAAGCAACTTTCAAGAAAAAAATGTTCTGGTGTTTTGACCAGCTGCATTATTTTCTTAATTCATGTATGTCCTCATGTATGTCCCATTCCTAACCCTGATCTTATTAATCTTAGTATTGATCTTATTAGATGCCAACAAAGTCAGCGAGAAGATGTAGTTTGACTTCAGTGGATGGTTGATCAAGCCAAGAGTCCCTGTGTATTAGTTCTCAATCTTCTGCTCATGTTGCCACCCAATTTATTTTCCTCTCTGAACACCTTTACCATGCTGCTTCACTCCCTCTTAATGGTGATCAGATGGTAGTCAACACCAGTTCTTGTGCCCACTTCTTTGTTACCTCTCCTCCCAACGCAAGAGAGACTGCTGTTGATATTATCTGCAGTAGCTGTTTCAACTGCAGAAAAGTAGAGGTAGATTAAATCTCAGTAAAACCTTCCCAACTGTAAAAGCGGTAGGACAGTGGAGCAAGCTGCCTACGGAAGTTGTGGAATCTCTTTCCTTGGAGGGTTACAAGAAGCTGAGTAAGTATTTTTCTGAGATGGTTTAGGACGAGCAGATACTGCATCTATGCCAGGGATTGGACTAGATGACCTCCGAGGTCCCTTCTAACCCTGTGATTCTATGTTACTATGATTTCACAGTTTTGTAGTTCTGATCAAGTTTGTGACTGTAGTTGGCTGGAATTAATTTTGGAGGTTTTATTTCAAGAGACAGATCCTGGCCCTAGCCTAAATCAGGACTAAACCTCCTGAAATCTGTAGTGTTTTACTGGTGGGTATAGCTAGGAGGAGAATTGAGCTTGCTGTATCAAATGCCTCACTAAAACCACGCTGCATTCCAACTTTTGCATTCCTTTGTAATTCTAGTTTAAAAAGCAATTCATTCTGTCTGACATCATTTATTCTTCTGAAACTCAGGCTGCTTATTGCTCACCAACTGAAGGTCCATCACATGACCAGAGTCTAATCAATACATCATGTACTGATTGTGTTTGCTGTGTGTTCCCAGCCCTATTTCTATACACCCAAATCCAGACTGAGAGCACTGCTGCCTCGTCTCACAGTGGCCCCATTCCGCCTCCTCAGTGGTGATGGAAGAGTTGTTATTCACAGCTCATAAGGATTGTGAGAAAAGCAAGCACCATCTGTTCCAATTTAAAGTAGGAAAAAATCAGCATAAAACTTTGCTTGCTAAACAATCACCTCTACCTCTGGCTTTATTAACAAGCTTACTACTTAGGGGTTGCAAAGACGGCTTGATAAAGAAGCTGGCTGGACTGCCTGTTCCTTCCCTTACCTACTACTTAGCCATTTGGAGAAGTCAAAAGTCATCTGTGATATCTGGAGCCCAAGGAACAGGTTTTCATCTCAGTTATATTGGTACTAATCTGAAGTGGCTCCACTGAAGTCACTTGGGGCATACAGCTGTGGGGAAATGACAGCAGGGCTTATCTCATATTGTTTTTGACTGAGATGTGACCCAGGTGGTGAGAAGCTTTCCAGTGACCATGACGCAGTAAGGAAGGGTCCATTTTCCCATGTGTTCCCAAATTTGTCTCTCTCCATATTTGTTCTGTTAATTTACTAGGGAATGGAATTAGATTGATTATACTGTTACTGATGGCTGTAACACTAATCAGTGGGGTCAATACAAGTGTGACAAAATTGTTAGGGTAGGGCATGAGAAGAAAAATGGTTGTTTAAGGGAAGCCAGTTCTTATCAGCACAGAGTATTCCCAGGACTCTAGATCAAGTCTGTGGTGATCTCAGAAAACAATAAAAGACCTGAAATAGACCCTGGCTGCAATGTCTCAAGGCTCAGACACTCCCATGCTAGAATACAAGTAACTCCCATTGACTACACTGTCCTGAGAACATCATGTAATAGAGCACTCGAAGTGCTAGGCCCCATATCTGAGCTGTGCTCCTCAGGAGGCATGACCCAGAATGGAGGGTCCAGGAGGGGAGATGATGACTTTATGCCATATTTGGCTGTCTGCAATTTGGGACCTGCCAGGGGCTTATCCAGTCCCAGGAGCTGCTCCAACATCCCTGGGCTCTAGTGGTCCTCAAGTCAGCCCAGAAAAGCTCAGTATCATCAAAGTATTCTGGCTAC
This sequence comes from Alligator sinensis, assembly GCF_000455745.1. NCBI lineage: Eukaryota > Metazoa > Chordata > Crocodylia > Alligatoridae > Alligator > Alligator sinensis. The sequence continues at coordinate 41,209 of NW_005842331.1, read as the reverse complement.
CCTGCAACATGTCCCCATGCCAAGAAGAAAGAAGCAAAACAGCTGAGAGCCATTATATCAGCTGTGTGCCACTCAGAGGAATCCCAGAGCAGGGAGTCCAGATGCTTTTCAATGAAGGATGAGTAGCTAGACTCACCCAGGGTCTGCCCTGAGGAGAATGGAAGAAGGACTGCTTAGAGACCCTTGTCCTATTTGAAATATTGGCTCATTCATAGGCTTTTTTGTATACACTCATAAACTGGTATATTCAATAAACACCTGCCACACAGCTTTTTCTGGCTGTTGTACTTGACTGGGACTCTGACTGTCACCAAGAATAGCAGGGTCAACAGGGTCGACACAGCTGACAATATCCAGGCCTCAGAAGCTGGGAGGATGCAATTTTAGTGAAAATTGCTCATCTGTGGAACTTCATGCCACATGACATGAGCCTGTCTCTGTGTCTTGCCTCTGGTCCAGCCCCCATTCAAGGCTGTAGGGGTCTTTCTGTAGATTTGAATGGTAGCTGGAATGGACATTTAATATAGCACACGCCTCTTTGCAAAGCTTTCCCTTAGTAGAGGCAGGAACCAGTTACTTGGCAAGTGTCCTTTCTACCATAGAAATCGCTGAAATCCCATCTTGCTGAGGAAGCTGCAGAGAGGATGGCTGTCTCTGTATTATTTGCATTACAATAGAGCCCAGAGGCCTCAGTGAGCATCAAAGCCCTGTTGTGCTAGGTACAGTACATACACGCTGTTCCCAAAAGTGTGCAAACTACATAGAAAAGACAGCTGGTAGGAAGGAAGTTTCATTATCCCCACTTTATAGAGAAGCTAAGTGACATGCCTGTGGTCACACAAGAGATCTGTAGATAGCCTCAGTGCTAGGCTATTGTTTTAACTACAGAATTGCTCTTCCTTTGATTGGCACCCAGAATTCATGCTGATTTTGATACTCTAGAAGTTGACTGATTAGACTGAATGTACCAAGGAGAGCTGCACTGGTGAAAGAGACAGCAATAGGGCTTCTTTGTTGCATCTCAGCTTCTTGTAATGCTTTCAGTTCTCTCTGCAATCATCCTTTCAGCATTTTACCTGCAAGCAGTTGATATCAAACCTTGTGATGCTTACAGAGTGCTGGCTTTCTGTAGCAAGAACCTAAGTGCTCCCCAAAGCACTTGCCTTGAGTAAGTTCCTCCATGCCACAGCATTCAGCCCTGGCTACTCCAGTAATAGTTACGCAGGTGCTGAAGAGCATATGACGCTTCCCTGTGCCCCCCAGGCCCTGCTGCCTCAGCATACTTTAATCTTATCACCACTTTCCAGCCAGAAAGGATGCTTTGTGGCAAGAGTGCATGCCAATGACTCATCAAACAATGATGCAGGTATCTAGCCTTACTGATGATGATGCCCAGCACTGCTGCAGGGATTTGAGCAAGCCATGTGATTGACTCCCCCACCCTTCCCCTCCTCTCCAGGAAGTCTGCATGTCGCCAAAGTCTGATACGCGCTGACTCTGGAAGGTCAGATCAAACTAGTTTCAGTATGACTCCTCCCGATGAAGCCACGGGTGTGCTGTGCAGTATTTTTATCAGAGGGAAAGTATAGAAATGATCAAGCAGCAGTAGCTGTTTCATATGAGTGAGCCCTCCCCTGCAGGCCCCCCTGCCATCTCATTGGGTGACTTCTGCTGAAAGGAAAAGGAAGGCCAACTTCCAGGTAAGGGGCCTCTCTCTGTGTGTTTGTATGTATGTGAGCACAGGCACATGTATTTGTTTAGTGTTCTTCAGGCAGGCTGTGCCATGTGACTGCCGGGAGGATGTTCATTATTTCTTGTCACTCCCCAAAGTTACTGCCTGGGCTGTGGCTGCTACACGTGGGTGACCTGCCATTCACCCCATGCTATGATGGCACCGGGAGCAGCTATAGCCTCAGTTTTAGAGTGGATCTCTCTGATCCAGTTCTGCCTCTTTCAGGGGTTGGTCCTCTGTGGCTGGAAGGTCTTACAGATGATTGTTCAGGACAGGTACAGCATGGCCAGGCCAGGGTTGCGATGCCAGGTTTCTTCTCTGTGAGGACACCTCTCATAGGCACAGGCTTTTTTTTTTTCTGATTTAAGGAGGACGCTCTTATGTCCTCCACACTGGAATAGGGTGCAGGAGAAGTAGGTTTGGTTTCCAACTTTGCCACTGACTTCCCACAAGATCTTTGGCAAATCATTTGATCCTGCTGTACCTCAATTTCCCCATCTGCCAAATGGAGATAATCAGGCCCCCTCTGTTTCTATCTGTCCCCTGTTTAGACTGTAAGCTCTTCAGGGCAGAGATACCTTTCCCGCTCTGTGTGTGCAAGGGTAGTAAAGGTTGCCTGGAGAGGCCAAAATCCTTGGAGGTTTTTAAGAGCCAGGTGGGCAAAGCCTTGGCTGAAGTGACATAGTGGGGACGGTGCTGCTTTGAGCAAGCGGTTGGACTAGATGACCCGAATTTGTTACGATTCTATGGCTGAGCCTGCCCCTAGACAAATACTCCCATTCTTGGCAGCTGCTTCGTGGGATTCAAAACCCGCTGTGTGGAAGCCCCCAGAGATCCACCAGCCACAGTGGCACCCTGTTGCCCTGGGGAAGGGAAGCACAGGGCTCATTTTTGGGGCTGGGGGGCACTGCCCTCACCCCAGAAAACATGAAGCTAGGGGGGCACTGCCCTCACCCTGCAAAACATGGAGCTGGGGGGGAATTGCCCTCACCCCCCCGCAAAAACATGGAGGGGAGGCACTGCCCTCACCCCCCAAAAACATGGAGCTGGGAGAAGGCACTGCCCTCACCCCCCAAAAGATGGAGCTGGGGGAACTGCCCTCACCCCCCCAAAAAAACCCCAAAACCCATTCAAGCTCCAGAATTTGATCTCCTGCCCGTGAAGCACCCCCGGGGGGCTGGTCTGTCTCCAACCCCGTGGGAGGAGAGCAGATGGGGTGGAGATCAAGGTGGACCCCCCGACTACAAAGGGTGCGCGTGTGTGGGGGCGGGGGGGGTGTCAGGCACGGATCCTTTCCAGTGCCGTAGAGGATGATGCCTGGCACGTGAAACCCCCCGCCGGGGAGTGCACTAAAGGAGGCAGCAGCGGCAGAGGCAGAGCTGGCGGGGAGCGGCCGGCAGGG
>NW_005842331.1:16396-37852 GCF_000455745.1 Alligator sinensis | reverse complement strand
GCCGGGCTGCTCTTTCCCGGGAATGAGCCTGCCGCAGCGGGCGCCGGGCTGGGGCCGCTTCCCTCCTCCTGGCCCCGATCTGCCCCCGGCCCCGGGGCTCCGCGTGTCTGTGCGCTGCCAACCCGCGGGAAGGCTGGGGGGTTGCAGGTCCCCCTTGCCCCCTCCCCCCAACCTGCTCCTTTTCCTGAGGCAAGCGGAGGAGATGGGTGGTGGATGCCCAGGGAGGGTGTAGCCGGCAGGGGGCAGAGGGCAAGGGAGGCTTTGGCTGTGTAGGGGTGGCACCCGCTGTGAGGGGCTGCTCCTGGCTCTGCCACTGACTTGCTTGGTGACCTTGGCTGGGGGCCGGAGAGCCTGTGCCTCGGGGAGGGCTAGAGCTGACTTGGAGAAGTGAGGGGCGGGGGACCTCAAGAGGTCACCTAGCCCCGTGTGGGGTGCTGGTAGCTGGGGCCTGAATTGGCTTGCCTGGGAGAGGGCTCAAGCTGACCTGCTGTGTGCGTGTGGGGCTTTTCCTCAGTGCTGTGCCCTGAATCGTGAGAGCCCTTTCAGACCCACGTGGCTGCACATCTGCAAAGACCGGTGGGCAGGGGCGGGTGCTGTCTGTGCAGGCGGTGGTTGGTTGTTGGTTTTTTCCACCTCTCTGTCTGCCGTCTACCTCCGCAGGCTTTCCTTGCTGGCTGGGGAGCAGCTGGAACCACATGGGCTCCTGAGACTCCCTTCTGACGCGCTGGTGGCAGAGGCTGCGCTGTGTTTGCCTCCATGCACACGTGTGCGTGCGTGGGTGTGCATCTCCCCTGACCCTGCTCTCGAGCCTGGTACCATTTCCCTGTCAGACTGCAGGATGGGAACCTGCCACTTCTCCTTCCTGGCTTTCAGGGTTGTCCCCCTGCCACCTCCCTCATGTTCCCTGAGCATAGAGGGCAAGGACTGCATGTCCTCTTGCCTGTGGGTCTTTTTTTCAGATGCAACCCCAAGCCCGATTTCAGCTGTGAGGTTGAAATCTGTAACTAAATCAGCGGACACTCTCTGGGCCTCACATTCCTGTCCTCTGTACTAACGTAGCTATCCCCTTTTGATTCAAGGAGGGTGTGTGTGTTCGTGATGCTCTGATTTCTCCAGAGCTTTGTCCTATCCGTGCCTAGCTGCTCCAATCGTGCATGAGGTCTCCCTGTATTAGGCTCAGTCTGTATGTGGGATGAAAAGTAGGTCCTGTATCTCTAAGCTTCTGAAAGCTCTTTACAAATTTAAGCCCTAATTTAAGACTCATGGACCCCTTTGAGGTCTGTGAGTCTTATGCTCCTGTCTGGATAAGAAGGGAGAAATATGAGTGGGTTAAGTGACAGTCTCCAGGTCATCCTGGCAGGAATTGGTGACACAACCAGGCACAGAACCCACGTGTCCTTAGCTCCATTGCTGCGCTCTAGCCCCTGCAGCATGCTGCCTCCGTCTGTGTTAAAGCTTGCAGTTGCATGTGAAAGTATGTATGTGAAACTTTCCAAAGCCTTTCCAGGCCTTTCAACATGGGTTCTTCCTCTTTTTTTAGTCTTGCACTCTGCCAGAGTCTAAGAAACTTCTGATCAGGATGCCAGGTACATTTGTTTGGTATGGCTTTTAATCTATTTGCCCAGTGGATTGATTCCTGGACAGAACACAGGACACCAGGGGACTGGGCAGAGCTTAGCTTGGCTTGACTTGGCTGCTGACTTGCTCTGTAGCCTCAACCAAGTTGATTCCCTCCTTTCTCTACCATGCCCACTGAGATCTTGTAAACTCTCTGGGGCACGGATTGTGTCCTGCTATACTATGTGCCTGTATACTACCTTGTACTGGAGGAACATCCTGAGTCTCTGAGATGCACTCTTGTGCAAACAGTAACATGGCTGCTGCTAATCTGTCTGCAGTTGCCAGCTTTATTTAAAGCTTTGCACGTAAGCACGCACGTCCATGACCATAGCACCCAGTAGGTCAGCACTGTGAAGTGTGACTGAACTAATAATGATACATCACCTATGATTCTGATACAACTGAGGCAATTCAGAGGGCAGCTGCTCTGTTGGCTTGCTGCCTACTCAGCTGCATAGCCTTGAAAGCAAAGAGATCACACATTCCTAACTGAGAGAACCTCTGTCCTAGAAAACGGGTATGAGACTTTTAATCAGGATGTACCTCCCTTTTCAGTTGCTGCGCTTTCAGCATTTCAGCCGGCAAGAATCAAAATTAGATTCTTCCCTCGCCCCCGTTTGTACTAAAATCCAGTGGAAGGCATGTCATCTCTCTCGCCACATGCACATATGTTGGTTTGTTTACAGGGTAAGCCTTAGAGTAAAGCTTATATTTTGAGAGCCAGCAATGACTATTTGCAGAAGGAGACTGGCTTTGAATCCTTTTCTAACTGTAAATTATGGCTTAGAACAGGGGTGGGCAGAATGCTGCCCAGGGGCCAGATGCAGCCCGCCAGGCCATTATAACTGGCCCGCAGGGCCCCTAAAAAAATTAGAAAATTAATATTCATATGCCCTGGGCTGCCTGTCATGCGGCCCTCGATGGCTTGCCAGAACTCAGTAAGCGGCCCTCTGCCCAAAATAATTGCCCACCCCTGGCTTGGAACCATTGACAGGGAAGGTCAATGGTCACTTCTTAGACCTAGCAGTCTTGTTCCTGTATTTCAAAAAGACACCAGGGACCTGTACAGTATTAAATTATGAGAAGTAAAAATGCCTGACAACTTGTCAGAATAATTTGTTTTCTTTGCTGCCAAAAACTAATGTAACGGGTAGGGCAGTAGAGGACATTGTACCTGAATCTTTGGTCAGCCCAGATGACTGGAACCTTGTCAGCATGGAAATTGCCTCCACCACTTGTGTTTTGTCTGATAGATGTTTGGCTATGCATGGCTATCCTGGGATGTATCGGATTTAAAGAGGGGCCCAAGCTAGAACAACTGGATTTTTGTACGTGCTCAATGTTTGGGAGCTGGGGATTTGATTCGGGTCAGTTTCTAATGCGAAATAGAATCCCTGAAATAAATAGCTAGTTTATGAACCTTGCATGTTACATGCATATACAGTAAGTCTTGCATAATGTTCTTCAGGCAGATTATTGTGAAATACTTTAGAGGGAGAACTTTCTGGAGCTGGAGGAGTAGAAAAGGAAATGTCCTGCACCTGAGCTCAGCACAACAATGAGGGCTGATCCCTAATAAACAGTGAACAGGACCCAATTTGCAGGCATTTGCTACCAGAAGTAGCATTCATTGTTGGGACTAGTGCTTGCTTACTTTAGGGAACCATCTTGTTGGGATGTGCATGATGGATGCATTATACACTTTAAAATAAATAATAATTAACGTAAATCTAAGCAGTATCAGGGGATAATCTTTTCACTGCAACTGGACAAACATGACATTTTGGAGAAGTCCCTCTGGGAGAGAGTGCCATGTTAGTAGCTCACCCACCCTGGATGGAGTGTGCAGGTATATCACAGGATCGCGCTGTGTCTGACAGTGCTCATTCCACATGGGATGTGACCCTGACTTTAGGACAAGCTGTAAAGCCAAAAGCTTGAGCCTCTAGAACGTCTTGGGTCTGAGAGTTGTGTTGGCCTTGATGCTGGCCATTGTACAAATTCAGGCCAGTCTTCCCTGGTCTGGGAGTCTTCATAGACATTTAATAGACTTCATAGACATTAGGGCTGGAAGGGACCTCATAAGATTATCGGGTCCAGCCCCCTGCCCAAGGGGCAGGAAGTCGGCTAGGGTCAAAGGATCCCAGCAAGATAAGCATCCAAACGTATCGTAAAAGTGTCCGGAGTAGGTGCTTTTACCACCTCTGGGGGGGGGTCTATCCTGGACATATCTGGGCTAAGTTCGCTGGCCACACCAAACTCTTCCCCAAAGTTTGGTGTCGTCAGCAAACTTAGCCAGTCCGTTTCTGACACCAGAGTCCAGATCGTTTATGAAGACATTAAAGAATACAGATCTTGGTCCAGAATAGATTCCCTTTGCAAGGTATCCCAGCTTCTGGAAGTGGCCTGTCATATTAAAAAAAAAAAAAAAAAAAATCCCACTATTTTGGGACAATTACTAAGCTCCCAACAGCTGCTGAAAAATGGTACACTTCGATGAGGCATCTCAGACAAAAAGCATATGGGACTAGGCAACTGAGGTGGATGGAATATGGCTACACCTATTCCCTTGTAAGTGGACAGTGCTCACCTGTGGTGACGCTGTCTGAGGAATCCTTCAAGGTTGGGTCTCACTTTAGTTAAAGCTGGTTTCTTTTCTGGGCCTGTTGGCTTCCCCAGGCCTTGCTTTGGAACACAGTGGACATCTCTACATGAGACGCATACTGTGCAGTAGTCTAATAATACTGCACAGTAGTGTACTGGTCAAAAACCATGCTAATACTGCTCAGTGTTAGGTTACTGTGCAGTAAGTATCGCAAAAAAAGTGCACCAGTGCTACTGTTCAGTAACTGTAGTTACTGTGCATTTAGTTAGTACTTCATTAAGCCAGTTCTATAGTAACTGCGCAGTAACTATTGTGCATTAATGAACACGTAGATGCACCCTGTGAGAGAAGAGAAGCCATGCTTTGCAGATTCCCTTCACCACTGCATCCTTGATCTCCTCCCCACACCCAACTGCTAGTAGCTGGGCATTGCTCTATCCATTTGACTTGCAGGGGTGGGCAATTATTTCGGGCGGAGGGCTGCTACTAGCTTTTGGCAAGCCATTGAGGGCCGCATGACAGGCAGCCCGGGGCAGATAATAATTTTCTAAATTTTTTAGGGGCCCTGCAGGCCGGATAGAATAGTCTGGTGGGCCGCATCTGGCCCACGGGCCACACTTTTGCATAAGAGCTTCCCATGTTCTTTTTTAACCAACATGAACGAGGGAAAGAACACAGACCCTAACTATTCCTGTTAGTACTCCCTCACTCTATAGGCCCTAGAGCAGTGGTTCTCAACCTTATTTGTACCAGGACCCACTTGTAAACATCACTGGCCAGTCCTGGACCCCGGCCCCAGCCCCTTAGCACGTGGGGCAGGGGGCCAAGCAGCCCCTTGCAGGCTGGAAGTCTGATAGCCTCCAAGGGAAAAGCCATGGTTTCCAACCTTTTTCTCCTTTAAAGGGGAATCCATTTTTAAAGTTTGTTCGTGACGCTTTCATTTATTCTTGCAATCTGTGGGTTGCGAAACACTGCCCTAGAGGTCCTGGCCACTTTCACAATGTGCTACCACTTTGTTCTGTCTAGGGTATATTGTAAATAATAATTTAGAGACGGGATTGGAGATAATCATATCTAGGGTGTCTGTTTTACCCATCCCCGGGGCCTCTCTGTTCTGTGGTCAAAGTTAGTTTAGTATAGTCTCTCTTTCTCATGACTTTCGAGAAGCAGAATATTGGTAACACAGCTGGCATGTTTCTGATCGGATTATTTTTGGGGGTGTTGAGAGGGCTTCTGGGAGTAGGGTTGTTCTCTAGTGTCCACTGTGCAGGGGTATTTTTGGGGGGGAGAGGGTGGGGGAGGCTTCCACCCACTTTAAGAAGCCCTTGTGCTGCCAGAGGGGCCTAAAAGGGCTTTAGTAAAATTCTTAGTCAGGTTCTGAGAGAGTGTAATGCCAGAGGCCTACTTCTGCAATGAGGAAAAATTCAAAATATTTTTGTTAGACTGTCAAGAGATTCCAAGCTGTGGACATAATGTGTAACCAACCCCAGCCTGGAATGCTCCGGGACCAGCCAAATTTTCATGTCAGCATTCTTGATATGCTCACTCTCTCTCTCTCTCTCTCTCTCTCTCTCCACTCTTATGAGATGTGTTCAGGGATGTCTCCTATTTACTCCTCTGGACCATTTACCAAGAGACCAGCATCTTCTCAAGAGCTCTTTTCCTTCCCAACTTTCCGCTATCTGGCCTTCTAAACAATTCCTCCTGGAAATTACTCTGCAACTCATTGGTGCCCTGTCATCACAGGGCTGCATCTTCAGCTGGGGTATATCAGTGTAATTCTATTAAAGTTAACGAGGAGCAATTTCTGTTTGTACCTGCCAAAAATATGATCAGTAATGTGAGACCCTTTAAGCTATGGAAAACTAGCAAGAAATCTATACAATGATTTGAGCTGAGAATATTCACTTCATGGTTAGGCACCTAGTATGTGAACATGCCATTGTTACAGTTGCCAGTATAACCTTGAGTCTGCCCCCATGTGTGTCTACATCCTGGCAGTTTCGTTATAATGTATTATTTGCGGAATAGCATGTGACTTGACATGTCACACTCTTCTGTTACTGCAGATACACCCGCATAAGCAACCCTGTCACATTTACACTTAACCTTGCATTGATAGGACCAGGCCACTGCTTGCAACCCGGCCATTGCCAAGGGTTGCGCTGTGCCCTCCTCTACAGTGCCCAGGTGGCCTGCCGCTGCCTTTGCTGTGTGCCACTGATTCCCAGTGCCAATGGGGAGGGCTGAATTAGGTAGTACTGGTGAGTGGCATGTGCCATAGTGGGTGGAAAGGTGGTGAAAAGGCACTGAAGGGGCATAGAATGGAGTCATGCCTCTAAGCTGCATGCTGCTGATTTCTTCCCCCACCCCTCCAATGCCACCACAAGCAGGATCCAGCCCATAGGCCCTATGATGCTCAACCCTTACTAATGGTATGTCATAGAAGTTTGTTTTCCAATCTGAATATTAATAGATCTGTCAGAACTCATGTGTTACGGTGAGTTAGCAACAAGGCATCTTCTTAGGTGTACTTCAGCCAATGGAGCAACAGATTGCAAAGCTAATTTAGCTGATCATGTATGCACAGCCAATGTCTGAGATGCAGCGCAGATGCTCAGGTATCAAAGTGATGGTTGACAATCCTTTAGCAATAGAGAAATGGAAATAAGGCATTTATTTACAAAGCTTAAATGAGGCAAATGTGTATGTATCAACATAATTTCTTATATTACTTCATGCTATGCAATTTAATATGTAGCTTGTGTGTTAGCATAGCTCACTCTGAATTTCTCACAAATGCCTTCTCTGCACTTTGTCTGGCCTTACTGGTGTAAACTAGTAGTTTTCTTAATCTCACTATTGCATACTCAGTGTGATTCCAGCTGAACTGTCTTCTGCAAGATGGAATCCTCTTATGGTTGTGTTCCTGGCTGTAGCCTCCAGAGGCAAAGAAGGGAACAGAGGAGCAAAAGCCTCCTCTGCTGTTGTCCTGCTAGACTACATGTGACTAATTCATGTCAGAAAATGAATATGTGATAATGAACAAAGTACTTATCTGAAGGAAAGAGGGGGCTGGTGTTAGATAGATGGTGCTAGATTCCAGGTACCTTTCTACAGTACCTTTTTTTAAAGGGTCCGTTGAGAATTAGTGAGCCCTGAAAGCTCCTTGGTGATGGTATGTAAAGGAATTACTTGGGCTCCTTATTTCAGTGGCATCAGTCATTCTAGAACCAAAGTCCCAGGCCCCTCTCAGGGCAGCTCCAGTCCCTAGCTGATGTGCCCTTTCTTTCTATGTTTGTGAGTCTTCTTCCCAATACCATCACCCAAGTGTGTGAAATGCCATTCTCTCTACTGGCTTATTGGGGAAATACCTGAAGTTCAGAGTCTCAGGTGTTGCCGTTACATCTGGTGGGTTAAATCCTTCTGATGAGGATTAGCATTTGCAGTTACCCTTAGTGGTAGCTTATGACTACCAGTCTCAATATTCATGCCTGGATGGCTTTTACCAGACTCTGGTGATGGTAAGGAGGTAAAGCCTTCATCTTGTTTTTAAATCTAGGTTATAGTGACTGGGCATGTCCTTCAAGGTGTCATATGGAGGACAAGTTTACTCATCTTGTTCTAGTCCATCTGGCAGACAGCATTATGGGATCAGGTAGCAATCTTGTTGACCATCTCAAAGGAGGCGAGTAGACCAAAAGCACAAGGCCTACTTTCCAGGTCAGGGCTGAGGCATGCCAGCAAAGGCAGTCTGCAGATCCTGCTGCTGCTTGTGATGGGTCTGCTCTGGGTAAGCCAAGGGCTTTAGTCTGCAACACTGTGACCTGCGGCCCCTCTTCACATCTGAGGGAGGTGAAGTCTTCCCTGGTTCAAGCAGGATCTGCCCAGTAATCTCAGTCACCAAAACCCCTGGTGCTTTTTACCAGTGCAAAATGCTACTGATACCCCAGTGCTTTAGAAATAAAATTGCATTGAGCAAAACAAAAGAGCCTTGCTTTGAATGAGTAAATTCTTGCTTTGACCTTTCTTTCTTCAGTTCCCAGCTGCTGACAGAAAACCTGCTTGCTTGGCTTCCTTAAAGGCAGAGAGAGAAAATGGGATTGGTTAGTGGTTCTAGGTTGCAGAATTGTTTACTGCAGATCTTACATCTTGAGTGATGTTGTCAATTTAACATGGGTGCCAGTGACTTAACAAAAAAAACAAAACAAAACTGTCACAGCTGGGGCTATGTTTCTCCTCTGAGCAGCCTCTCCTTGTACATTTGCAAATATTCAAACTTGAAGTACTTGCTCTCCCCTGACAGCTGCGCCTACCAGGATTATTGCTTGAAGGGGTAGGCGGGTAAGCTTGAATATTTATTCTTTGACTTCTATGTCAGTGATTACTGAGGCTATGGTTTTATCTTAGAGCTGTCCAGCGCAGTCTAGTTTTAGAGAACAGCAGCGGGATCTCGTGTTTACTTTGTTAAACGCTTTCCCAGCGTAATCAGCTCTTGTGCTCATTTTCTACTGCTCCATGTTGCTGTCCCTAGAAATGGCACCAGGGATCTGCAGGCCTCTCTCAACCAAGGTTTTGTTAGTGCTGCCTGTCTGTGTGTGAAGTATTACTGTTGCCCCAGTCAAAATTGTCCCCTTTCCGGATCTGATCAGTTTGCCAGGTACTTAACTATCCATAGCCTTGTTGTAAGGGGAAAGAAACTAAGAGATTGACACCTATATTTTAAGTCTCAATGTTGGTGTCATGCTGAACAGGGAGCAGAGGGCTTGGACTGTGCTAAGTTGTGCCATGGACATTATTGCTGGTGTTGCGGTTATACCCAGGGACTCCCCAAATTGGAGCCTCCCAGTGTCAGGCACTGTTTCTGCACATATTAAGGGTTGACTTTTGTCCCCACAGAGCTCCCCATTAAAAGAGGCAGTTCATTATTTGAAATACAGACTCATCCTATTTGGCCCACGGGGGAGATGGAATGCAGAATGGTTATGTGACTCTTTCTTCAAGTCTTCTGGGTCATCTTGTAGTGACTGATAGCCTTGAGTCCTAATTACTGGGGAAAGTCTCCTGCTTGCTCCTTGGTAGCTAGAGGATTCTTCCAGTCCTGTGCAAAAATCCCTTCCACATCCCTGGCCCTGGGGGGAGAGGGCTCTAAAAACCACAAGCTCCTCTCTCTGTGATTCCTCCCACAAGATGCCTGTGTGTTCTTGCTGCACCCAGAAACAGGACCATCTCCATTTTTACAGGAAAAAGGGCCTCACAGAAAAAGGTATCTTTTTTTTTTGTCCCCCTTCCAGGGAGATTTCTTAGCTATCCCTGGGCACAAAGAGTATGAAACAGTTGTCTAGTCCTAGCTCCCAGGCAAGTTCTACTATGCCTATAAATTAGCACATATATAATAAATAGCTTATCTTGGTAGAAAGACGGGAGTGAGTTAGCCACAAAATCCTCTTTATTTTAACTGGATTTTAAAAGCTGGTGATTTTTACTGTCCCGGCAGAGAAGGGGACCCCACGGTAAGTTCCATCCCTTCTCTATGGTCGGGAAAGTGAACATATATCCCTGTTTGCTAAACATCAGGAGAAACCCTGCATAGAGAGACTTGACCCAGAGCAAGTCCTGCAGAGCTAGGAACTGTATGCAAACTCCCAAGTGATGAGTGAGTGAGTGCCTGAACCACAAGACTTTGAACTATTTTATTTAATGATGTATAGCTGGGGTCTTGTGGTCTCTATCCATCAACTCTGGTAGGAGGAAATGTGCCTGGACTGGATGCTCAGTACTTTTGGGAGAAAGATGTGATGGGGAGTGAATTGGGTCCATGGAGCCTTTCACCTGGAGGTTGCTGAATCAAATCCACCTGAGGGCAGTAAAAGATGGATCTTGTGACCTTCTAGTGGTTGTGGCCATTTTGGGATTCTTGTTGGCTGGCTGCTGGTATAGCACAGTGGCACACAAGGGCACGTTTGGGCAGCAAAGGACTGAAAGCATGTGGATACTGACTGGTCTGTGTTCCCTTGGAGTGGGTGGCATATGCAGGGTATGGACAAGGCACATTTGTGGAGAAGTTGGTGCTGTTTGTGCCATACTTCTTCTAGTGGAAAGAGACTCCAAGCTCCTGCATTAAGGAAAAGGAGCCCAGTTGCCTTATTCCATTGGCAGAGGATGGTGGGGGCCTGCCCAATGCAGAGATGCATGGAACAATATGTAGCAAAGGCACCACCCTGTCTCAGAGACCCAGTCCAGTCTTGTGCAATACATCAGTGATTGAAATTCCTGGAGGTGCATAAAACCATGATACTGTGCAGTGAAAGATCTCAGCAAGGTTGTTTGAACCTTATTACCAGGGCAAGGCTGCAGCTAAGACAGCGTATCAAGCAGCAGCTAATTTGAAACATGATCTGTGTCTCCTAACTAGTTTTACATGCACGAAGCCTCATGAGGATGTGCACTGTACTGTCTACAATGGAAAAGTCACATGGTCAGAATTATGGAAGGGGCATTAAGGGAACTAAAAAAAGAGGCAAGTAGGGCATGCTTTCAGAAACATCCAAGGACTCTGAGGATGGAGGAATTATGACAGTGCAGCTGGGATGGGTACAACCTATACTGAGCATTTTTATGGCCTCCATTACCCTGAGGTTTAAGCACCTTAGAGCCCTTACCCTTGTGAGGCAGAGAAGTGCTATTATAGATGGGCAGTGGAGGCTCAGAGCACACACAAGAAGTGGCTAAGCTGGGACTTGAACTCAGGTCTCCTAAGTCCTAGGCTAGTGCCCTGACCACTGGATCATCTTTCCTTTCTATGTTCAGTCTGTGGTAGTCTTGCAGCCCTGCTGAGTGACTTGACACAGGTGGGATAGTGGGGGTGTTTGATCTGAGCAGGTGCATTTGGAATGGTGCCAGGGCTTGTCCATTGTATGTGGCTGTGGCTATGCAAAGCTGTTGCTCTATATTTCTTATTGTAACAGCAGTAATGGAGATGGGGGAAATACTCCCAATTCCCCCCTCAGATGGGAATAACTACATTAGAGAAGGCAAGGCCCTTGGATGTGGTGGTCATGATAGCTACTGAAGTAATATATGGCCTCTCTTCTTGATTGCCTCAGTACCCTTTTCAGTTCTATTTTACTCCTCCAAAACAAATCTGCCACCCTTATTTTTGTGTTTCTTTGTTCCATCCCCTGCTGAAGGTGCTGTCCTTTTCTTGGCTGGCATGGGAATGCAGCAGAAGCCTGGGTGAGTCCACCTCACTTCCCTGGAGGTGGCGGCTGGGTATGAGAGCTAAATTGATTAAAATTCCAAGTTTGTACAAAATTGAAATCAGCTGATTCTCTTGCTGTGGATCAGTCTCCCTGATCACTCTAATTTTGTGGCAAGAAGTTTCCTTGACACAAGCAGCTTTTGTTTGGTTGGGTTTTTTTAAATCTTTTGTAGAAAACTTGGGACCAGAATGAACAGACCTGTTTTTCTCTCTCTCTCTCTTTTTTTGTTCTTCAAATAAAATGAAGAGGGCAGCAGCTCAGATTCTACAACATTTATCCTAGCAGTATTTCCACTTAGGTAAATAACCAAAATGAGCCTCAGCCTTTCCCAGAGGAAGCATGACTTGCTGAAACCCTTTGACAGATGGTTTGAATTTGGCCTGGGAAAGAAGAAATGCCATGATGCTGCTGAGCCATGTGTGTGGGCATGTGCGTGGATGGGTTCAGAGTTCTGCTGCCTTCCAGAGCACTTGAAGGGAAGGATGTGACATGGGGATGTCCTTGGGCCTGTGTATGTTGGGAGGGATTTGTAGTAATGCAGTGCCTGCTGCAGTTCAAATGCTTTTCTTTACAGGCTGATAGTGATAATCTGATGCTCACAAGTATACATACATGCTACACATGCCATATAGACATGCCTAGGTATGCTTGCATACATGCATGCTCTTTGCCATAAATGGTTCATCTCTCCTGCAGTACAGCCATGATCCCTCCCACACTGATCCTGGACATAAAGGGCATTGTATAGTCTCATCTACTGTTAATGTTATGCACAAATACATTATCAGATGCTGTCCACGAAGAGCTTATGACCAGAGTAGACTATAAGAACTGGTAGTACATCTGTTCACATTTCACAGAAGGGGATGAGATGCAAAGATTAAGTGACTTGCCTTGGGTTAGGAAGTCCGTGGCAGAGCACTCAGTCTAACAAGACCTTAATTGTTTAATAGGGCTCCTGCTAGGTTCTGTAGTGCTCCTGCCAAGTTTTCCTGTATGCTACTGAAAGAGGCAAGATGGGCTAGTGGCTGGAGCACAGGACTGTGGAGATCCATGGATGGCAAACATAAATTTATTAGAAAGCCAATTATTTATCTACATGACATGCTGTGTGATCCTCAGTAAATTCCTGTGCATGCGTCTAGTGGAACATGGTCATTGAACTGCACATATATAGTAGCTAATGGATGTGTAAGATGCAAGGAATGGCTCTCTGTGCATCTAAAACCAGGTTCAAAGAGTTTTCTGCATCTGCTTTCACTCGGTGTAGAACACTTGCTAAGAATAAGCAAGGACCTTGTGTCCATGGCTATGTATGCTTTGTCCATATGCTTTGTAATATACTGAGAAGAGCTAAACTCCCTGTTTGCTCTAAAGGATGCTGGAGATGCAGTTTTGTGGCACTTGATGAGAGGTGAGAGAAATCAGTGAGTTGCATTATGCCAGGGAAAACTGAGTCAAAGGGATTTTTGGTTGTAGTCGTCATGGAAATGTTAGTGGGTTTCCCCTATGTAACCAGTAATAACTGGGAAATGTAGCAGAGCTATCGCTGTTCACACCAAAAGTAGCTGAGAGCCATTTTGTTTACTGTATTGTTTTGTTCCCAGTGCATAGCGTGGATGGGAGAAAAGTGGCTGTGATGCTAGAGGCGTGTGTGTGCACTCCTGTGTCCATGAGATACAGGGACTGACAGTGAATCCTATGCTACTCTATCTCCAACCCTATGGCTATATTTTTCTATGGCAGGGTGGTGTGGCTGTTCCAGTTTAAGAGGCAAGAAACGCTGGGCAAGGAACTACTGCCCAACAGTGGGCAGAACCATCTGCTTCAGAAAAAGGTGCAGGAAACTCAGTGGTAGGGGGTCACCTGCATTTAAGGGGGAAATTCCTTCCTAATACCCAGTCAGCTAGAAGAGAGTTTGCATGCATCCAGAGCCTTTGGCTATGTTCAGTAACCCTTCCTGTTGTAATTATCAGCATCGCTAAAAAAGTTCAGGTCTTCTCAAATCCTACTGAGCTCATGGCTCCATCTTTTGGCAGGGAGCTTCACATGTGCTGTGTGCACAAAAGTATTGCCCAATCTGCTTTGTTTGCCATGTCCTCAGGAAGGTTTCTGGAAACAGCCATCATTCAGCACTCCATCCTGCTGCAGAAGATGCAGACCCCTGGTTTTCCACTTCTCAGTCCTTTTTTTTTTTTTTTTTTTTGGTTTGTGATCCAGAGCCAGAGCTTGACTCTGGGTTAGCTGTATTGGCATTGCTCCCTTGGCTCGAACTATTTGTATACAAGGTGCTGAGCATGTCAATCTGTTGTGGCTTTCTCCTGCCTACTCTAAGGAACTCTTCTAAAACTAAAACTGACAGTTTCTAGTAAAATGTCTGTCTCTAGTCGCATTGAATTTTCCCCTCCTGTAGGTATTTTCAGACCCAATTCAGAGGGGCTTCCTCAATCCCTCTGCTTCCCCCCTTCTTTTTTCCCCTCCTGTGAAGGTAAGAAGTTACCATCCCAATCCCAGTCTAAGGGGACTTCAGTTTGAGTTCAGTGGGCTTTGGATTGCATTTCAGGCCATTGGCCCAATGGAGGAGAAAGCATGTTGTGAAATGCCACCACATCAGGTCTCTACTGCTTTAGTCTTCTAATGTTCCACACTGGGCCAACACAACAGCTGATTCTGTGATACAGATGTGACCTTGCTCTGGGAGGTCAGGATTTTGTAAGACCAGTCACAAGCAAATGGCTTTTTGACAGGCTGCCTCCACAGTGACATACTTGCCACTCTGCCTTTTTCTAGGTTCCCTGCAAAGGTCACAAGGAGTTAATAATTAGATTAGTCTCTCTCCACAAATGAACTGCTTCTTACAAGGGCACATTCAGAGCCCCAGATCCCTCCTGGTACCTGATGGGAGATGAGCAGGCCAGACTGAGCTTTTTTCATTAGGCACCTTTTTTTTTGCCCTGTGATCCGTTCCTCATAAGAGCTGATGAGAATTTTATATCTAGATATAAATATAAACACACAATTTTTTTTCCAGGCTAGACCGGCATCAGCTCAGTACATGCCCAGATGCACGTAGTAAGGAAGTAGTGGAGTACAAGGAGTTTCACTGTACTCAAGTGTAGGTCCCGAGAGGTGATAGGAACATGCACATGCTCTAGAAAATGCCCTGTATGTCAGCATCCTTGGAAACATGAAGAAACATGACCAACTTCCTCTCCTCTTCCTCCTTCCCCTTCCCCCCCCCCCCTTTTTTTTTTTTTTTCCAGGTACCAAGGGGACAGTGACAGTACCTAACACACACAGGCCTGGTGTGAGCACAGCTGACACCAAACACCTCTCTCTCTAGGTGTGAACAAGTCAAGGATAAGCTTGCTTCTGTGTTGTAGGAGAAGCTTATTTGAATTTTTCTGCTTGCTGGGACTGCCTGCTTTTCCAGTTAAAAACATGCCCCCACCGCCTGACCCCCCCCAACAGCCAGATCTGGACCTAGAAGAACCTGATCTCTTCCAAGTAGGAAGCTAATATGACAACCCATACCCCACCACATACTTATCCCCATACAGGCCTGTGTAGTGAAGTTGAAGATCTCCCCATATTAGCATAGCTGTGTATATTACAGCTGACGGGGATTCTTTATCAAGGTTGACTGCACTCTGCTTCTGTGGGTACTGACCCCCTTCCTGTTTGTGGCATGTAACCCATAAGGCTCAGCCATGCCATATTCAAAGCCTCTTGTGGGCTTACAGTTGCAAACATGGCTAGGTTTCCTGGAACAGATGCACGCTTAGTTTCTTTTGCCAGTGCCATGTCCCCTTGCTGTGAGAGGTTGTTTCAATGGAAAGCCCAATGCACTGTCAGTAATTGCCCCCGCGGGGCTCCTAGCTGCCAACACTGCTGTGCCATTGAAACACGTCCATGCTGGCACTTTGCTAGTGGCTGTCTGTTGGCTAGGGGCATGTGGTGTTCAGAGAGGTGGTCTTTATTCGGGCGACAGGCTGGGTTTTGCCAGTGTCCATCATATTTGTGTGTGGACGCATGCAAACCTGGGGGCAGATCTCAATTTCTATTGAGGAAAACTCTGCCAGCGTAGACTAAGTTGCGGATGACAGGTGGCTGGCTGCTGGACAGCAGGACACAGTTTGGCTGTGCTACCTCAGCTGTTGTCCACACCAGCAGTAGTACTATAGTTTGTGTTGTCTATTTCCAGTTCTAAACTATCTCCTTATACAGCCACCACTGCTCTACATCTCCAAGAGCTCCATAGAGAACTCTTTCCTCATCTGATGCCCTGCCTGGATCCTCAGTGCTTCCACTTTCCTCTGAGTTTAAGGTGAAAGCTGAAGTGGTGGTCATGTTTTGGATACTTGAAGGACCTATATAGGGCTGGGTCTGACGTACCACAGTTGGGGAATGGAGGAAAGATGATGTAGGTTAGCCGCTTGGTGGTTTGCAAGCTGTTTTGATTGCCTTATTCCTCACCACCTACTGACAACCAAAAACTGTACCCCCAAGCAGAGCTTTGAACCTGAAAGAAGTGCCAGAGACTCTACAAAAAATCCCTAAAGCTGTGCTTTCCAAACTTTTCTTTAGCATGACCCCACTTGTGGCGCCTTACTCCCAACCCTCGCCCCCATCTGCTGATGTTGTGACCCCACTTGGGGTTGCGACCCATGGTTTTGGAACCACTGCCCTAAAGATTCTGCAATTGCTATAGCTATTACAAGGAAGGGACTGCAGTACTATGGTGATTTGGCAAGAGTATAACAACTTAAATTAGATTACACAACTCCTTTGAGCTCTTTGGTACGAAGGCACTAGAGGGGTGGGAGTTACTGGTATTATGAATATCCATACACAGACTTGTGTCGACACTAGTTGATGTTAAGAAACTTCCCTCAACATGCTGTAGTTTAGGCTGCTTTCAATATAGGAGAGGAGATTTATTTTTTTTCAAAAGCACCCAAGCTATCTGGAAGCCAAAACCCTGGTGCCTTTCAAATAACTAGATGGTAGATACTAGGTTGAGGCTTCAAGGGTAAGTTGTTGCTAGGCTTTAAAGTGAGGAAATTCCTAAATGAGGATGTAAAAGTGTGAGTTACTTAGCTAACTCAACCAGTTTACCCCTAGCTCTGTTAGCTAAAAATGTTCTGACCACTGTACTTTTTAAATCCAGGACAGGACAGGACTATCTTTCTCCTGTGTAGATACCGTGGAAGAGCCTGACTACCACTCCCCTTCACCAATAGTTTTAGAATATTAGAAAGTGAGGGTTGGAAGGGACCTCAGGAGGTCATCTAGTCCACCCCCCTGCTCAAAGCAGGACCAGCCCCAACTAGATCCAACCTAAACTTCCCTTGCTGCAACTTGAGACCATTGCTCCTTGTTCTGACATCTGCCACTACTGACAACAGTCTAGCTCCATCCTCTTTGGAACCCTGCTTCAGGTAGTTGAAGGCTGCTATTAAATCCCATTTTAGTCTTTGCTTCTTCAAACTAAATTAGTCCAGTTCCCTCAGCCTCTCCTCACAAGTCATATGCCCCAGCCCCCTAACCATTTTTGTCGCCCTCCGCAGGAGACTTTGCAATTTGTCCACATACTTTCTGTAGTGGGGGGCCCAAAATTGGACACAGTACTCCAGGTATGACCTCACCAGTGCTGAATAGAGGGAAAGAATTGCTTCCCTTGATCTGCTGGCAACATTCCCACTAATGCAGCCCAGTATACCATTAGCTTTCTTTGCAACAAGGGCACACTTAGTTCATATTCAGCTTATTGTCTAACTCCCCAAGTCCTTTTCTGCAAAGCTGCTGCTTAGCCAGGTGGTCCCCAGGGTGTAGCTGTCCATGACTTTGTTCCATCCTAAGTGCAGGACTTTGCACTTCTTATTGAACCTCACGATATTTCTTTTGGTCCAATCCTCCAATTTGTCAAGGTCACTCTGAATCCTAGTCCTACCCTCCAACATATCTACCACTCACCTCAACTTGCTGAGGGTGCACTTTATTCCATCTTCCAGGTCATTGATGAAAATATTCAACAGAACTGGCCCCAGAACCGACCCCCTGGGGCACTCCGTTTGATACTGGCTGCCAACCAGACATCGAGCCAATGACTGCTACCCTCTGAGCCCAATGATCCAGCCAGTTTTCTGCCCACTTTACAGCTAGGGGAAGTATCCAACCCATACTTCCCTTAGCTTGCTTTGGAGAATGTTGTGGGAGACAGTATCAAAAACCTTACTGAAGTCAAGGTATACCACATCCACTAGTTTCCCCGCGTCCACAAAGCCAGTCATCTCGTAGAAGGCATTCAGTTTGATCAGGCATGACTTGCCCTTGGTGAATCCATGCTGACTGTTCCTAATAACCTTTTTTTCCTCCAAGTTTTGTTGAGACCTCTTTCCTTCTCTCTGCCTCCCACCCCCTGGGTACACTGGACCTGTATGAATTAATATTAATTAGCACAGGCCTTATTAAGTCACCAAGTCACAAAAAGCATGTATTAACTGCACCATCAAACCCTTGCTATACTTAAGATATATCAGTGACATCTTCATCATTTGGACTGAAAACCTGCAATCTCTGATTGAATTCCATCAGAAATTAAACAATCACCATCCCTCCATCCAGCTATCTCTTGAATACTCCAGCACCAACATCTCCTTTTTAGACACGATGATCAGTATCCAGAATGATAAATTACAGACCATGTTATACAAGAAACCCACAGACCAACATGCATATCTGCACAGAACCAGCAATCACCCTAAACACACCAAAAAAAGCTGTGATATACAGCCAAGCCCTCAGATACCAACTGGGATTGCCACCTCACCAATCTTAAAAAGGCTTTTGCCCAACAAGGACACTCCTCCAGAGAAAGAGATCGCACATTTGAAAGAGCCACCCGGATACCACGTGAAGAACTGCTGCCGTACAGAAGAAAAACCCCCACTAATCGTACACCGCTGGTTATGACATATCACCTCTCCCTTGAACCCGTACAGAAAATCCTCAAACAATTGCAACCCATACTAGAAAGAAACCGTATTCTTAAAGAGATCCTCCCATAGCCACCCATCCTAGCTTTCAAACAAGCACCAAACCTCGCCAACCTCATCACCAGAAGTAAACTTCCTCAGATCCAGAACACACCAAATGCATCCAGACCATGCCATGACAAGAAATGCAAAACCTGCCAACACACCTCCACCTCCCCCACAATCACTACAACCCACAACAGAGCCATCAGCATTCCTGGATCTTACAGCTGCACCTGTGGAAATGTAATATATCTCATCCAATGCACCAAATGTCTGGATGGAAAATACGTAGGAGAGACCAAACAACAACTGTGCACCAGAATGAATGCACACCGGAAATCTATCAAAGATAGAAATACCCAGTTACCGGTGGGGGCACATTTCTCACAGGAGGGCCACTCTCTCTCCAATCTCTCAGTCCTGATCCTCAAAGGAAACTTGCAAAACACTTCCCAGAGACGAGCCTATGAACTCCACTTCATCAACCTCCTGGATACTAAAAATCATGGACTAAATATAGACATTGAATTTATGACATATTAAAAACTTCCTGACAGCTGACTTCCCAGGTACTTCTCCACTATTCATCCCCCTTCTCCCCCCCCCCCCCCCTGCCTCTCACCCATTGAGTCCTCAATCTACATTTTCACTGACTGCCTGTCTTGCATGCAGACCAGCCCAGCCTCTGGCTTCTTTACTTTTCATTCCATCCAGGAAGAGCACACGCCAACTGCAGAGACTTCCTCAGCCTGACAAAGGGTTTTTAAACCTGAAAGCTTGCTTAAATATTGTTCTCCAACTATTTAGTTGGTCTAATAAAAGATATCAGATTCACCCAAAGAACCTTGTCTGACTATTGTACAGTGAAGGCCTTTAGAGAGAGTGCACTATATATCTTGTTCAGCTTCCAATGTCAACATCAACGTATCTGAAATGACCACTGTATTCATTTAGTGAGATCTCCTGTCTAACAGAGGCCAGAGGGCAAGAATAAATAGGAAGTACAGTATTCTTTGCTTTAAATACTTTGAAATAAAGGGTTGAATTCATGCCAGCAGGGGAGCAGATTAGATTTACTTAATAGGTCTTTTCCCATCCCTAATTAATGAAATAATCTGTGAAAAGAACAAAGGATTTATAAGTCTCTGAGGAAAGGAAGCTAAATGCTTGCTCCTTGGTCAGGGTTGAAGTCCTACTGCGTATTTGGGAACTGCCTTTGCATATTATGACCACTACTCAACTCTGAATAATAATAATGTTCTGTTTGTATATTTAAATTATTGGGGGTTAGATGCTCTTACAGCTTCTGGAAGCTAAACAGCACACTAAAAGCACTAGATTGCCTTACATTTCCCTTCCTGTACAACTTCCTCCCTAGCCTTACTTTCCATTCTGCCTCAACATGCCGGGATTTCTTTGTCTTTCTTCCGTTCCCTTCCATATACTAAGTGCTGTGCTCGTTCTCTCTCTCTCTGGCCTCCCCATGCCTCTTCTCCATCACATTACCATTTCTCAGTGAGATAAATCATTCAGTATAGTAAGCTGTTTTGGGAAGATGGGCCAGGTTATCCTTATGTTAGAACACCATTAATAGCTGCTGTCAACTAGTTGTCTGGCCTGTAGACAATTGCAGAAGTGTTTAGAGGTTGAGCACATAGTCATGGAGGGGAGGGGAAGCACATTCCACTGCGTTCTTATTTGCCCACCTCAATCATCGATGCCTAGACAGTTCCCTGAAACTTTGGAATTGATTGGGCATGCCATTCAAAACTTACCATGTTACGGGTAGACAAATGGAGAAATTCAACTGAGTTGTGTAGTGCCCTGCAAGTAATGCCATCTATGGGCCAGATATTTGACAGGTGGGAACAAGCGTAACTTCATTGTCTTCAGTGGAGCTATGCTGATTTACATCCGCAGAAGTTGTGGCTCTATTTTAGTTGCCTTCACATAGGCAAGTTTGAATGGAGTTTTGGGGGTGGAGGAGAAAGAACATGCATTGCTTGTTTTGTTCCTCTTTGCAATGCACTCAACGAGATCCCAGCAGGCTCAAGGAGCTCAGGCCTTGTGAACAGGACACACCAGAGCCTGAATGCTGAGCTGCTATCTAAAAAGCTAGTGTCCATAGGACTGCTAAAGTTGAAATGCAAGGAGCAGAATTGGGCTACTGAGCCCCATAGAGCATCTGAAGGCATGCTTTGGATTCATAGGGGTACCCATCATGTAAGTAGCCTTTAATGAGAGGGAAAGAGAGGAAGGACAGACCTTTTTTATCCACAATAGTCTAATGGCTAGTAACCCATCCAAAGATGTAAGTTGCATGACTTTTATAGGTGTTGAACCTAGGGTGGCCATCATAGAGGACATTCTGGTTTTCTGCTACTCTGTCCTCTGTTGATATGAGACCCAACGCCTTTACGTCCTCTATTTTTCACTTCAAGAGAAAAATAGAGGACATAAAGGGCTTCGGGTTTCGTATCGATAGAGGATAACCTGACTATCCTCTATGATGGCCACCCTAGTTGCACCACTTTATTTCTCTACGTATAGTGGTATAAAAATACTTCTACTGGGTGTTAATGTTCCTTTACAGAAAGAGTAATATGCCATGCTGGTATGAGGCAACTTCATACATCTGCTAGGAGTTGTACTGGTTATAACTGCATCTGTTCAAAAAAAACCAAACAAAAACAAACCAAAAACATTGCACCAATGGTCTGTGTGTTGAGGACAAAAAAAGTGTGGAGAGAAAGCATCAGCCAGGGAAAGAAGAGTTGCTCCCTAAGAACACCTCAGGATAGGCATCTGACCTACTTTCATGCCTAGAAGAGCCATTGCCCAGTTTGACAATGAAGGGGTCCACACACTGCTCTTTAATGACAGGTTAGAGCAGCCTGAGCAAATTATAGCTTCTGGGTTGTAGCACCAC
>NW_005842331.1:0-16365 GCF_000455745.1 Alligator sinensis | reverse complement strand
CTGAAGGCTCCTTTCTGTGTGCTGGACAGTTAGTCGCCCTGTGAGCTGCACAAGAAACCACAAGGAATGGCTCAGCAGCATTAAGTGGTACAAAGTGATAGGTGGGGCAGAAGAAATGGTGACATCTTCCCCAACCTGCTCCAAAGGACTGGATATAGGGTGGCCATCACAGACGGCGTTCCGGTTTCCTGCTACTCTGTCCTTTGATTTGAAACCCAATGCCTTTATGTCTTCTATTTTTTCTCTTGAAGAAAGAAAATAGAGGACATAAAGGCGTCGGGTTTCATATCGATAGAAGATGGAGGACAATTGGACTGTCCTCTATGATGGCCACCGTAGCCATAGATGTAGTATAGCTGGGTCATACAGAGGAACCCTGTTCTCTTTCACTGCAAGGAAGTCTTTTCCAGAGAGAAGCCTGAATATGTATTTGAGAGTTGCCTGTGGTAATGATCAAGGTGGAGAAGATGTTTACCCTTGAGATTTCCCTCCCTTTCTTCCCGGATTTGGAAGAGTGAAGGGCAGGGTGGATTCTAGCAACCTGGCTGAAGCTAGCGAGAAAAGAAGTACCCTTGCCTCCTCCCTCCTTTTTTCTGGTGCAGTGCTGCAGCAGTAGCTGTGTCACAGCTGACTCAGAGGGCACTTTGCCACTGTCTGACTGGAAGGCATTTGAGGTTGATTTATAGCATTAGAATATTTGTAGTTGCGGCTGAGGCTATTTCTGGCATTTGGTATTTGTTCAGCATCTGCCTCAAGGGATAATGCAGGAAACTAACAAACAAACAAACAAACAAGAATGAAAAGGAAGGAAAAGAAGTGTTTGGGTTTTTTTAAGGTCTTGCACCAGGTGGTCAACAATCTTGGGGTATAAACAGATGTTGTGTTTGGAGCGGGATCCATTGGGGTTGCACTGGGACACACCCCAGCAATCTGCTTCACTGGTGTCTGCAGACATGGCCAGGGTTGTTGTCTTGCAGGGCTGGGCCTCTGCCACTCCTGGGGCATCAGAGGCCTGATCCTGTAGGACAAGAGCCCCAGGTGCCATGCCCTGACTCAAGGTGCGTGTCTGAGGGAAACCCCCAAGCAGGTCAGGGGCAAGACAGCATGATACACACACGGTGAGAATCTGTGGGATAGGGGCTTCACCTCACCCTCTGCAAACCCTATAGGGTTTCTTCCATCAGTGCTTGCTGACATTTACTGCAGGCATTTCCCTGCAGGGGGATTCCTGGGGAATGCAGGATCTGGACCCTGAAGCCCCAGGAGTGCCTGCTGCAGGGGCTGAAGAGCTTGGGCAGCCCTAGGCTGCCTGCCTTCTCTCACTCTAAGCAAACAGACATACACTGGAAAAAGGTGGTATGAACAATGATTGAGAATCATTGCACTCACAAATTCCAGCATTTGTGACACGACAAAGGGATAAGATGGTTGTTCACTTGGGTTTTGTGTCACCATAAAAATGTTTATGGTGGTGCAAAGGCAACATTTTTGCAGCCTTAAGAATATGTTCATTGGGGTTTGCTGTGAAACCGTGGCCATTGGCAAGAGTTGGGTGATGTGTGAACTTCCTTTACACAGCTGCTTAAATCGCTCTTCATTCAGAGCACTTTACCCATAGACCGCGGAAAGGGGCGGGCCACCCAGGCCCTGGCCTGACCAACTTTTAGCATGTTAATTTAACTAGCTATGCAGTTTAAAAAAAAATAGCTGTACAGTTTTAACCTGAATGACAAATGTGCATTTGTGGGTTATATAAATGAACGTGCTAGAAGTTGGTCGGGCCATGGCTTCAGGTGGCCCACCCCGTTCCGCAGTATATGCTAACCATCCCAGTCCTCAGCTTCCCCAGAATACCAGTGCTCCTGAAGTGCAACATCCCTTCCCATCTCAGTCTGCCTGTCTTTTGAAACACTCTAAATGCTGATCAGCAGCACCCTCAGCCTTCATAGCCCTATACATGCCCAAAGAGCTCAGGAGAGGTATGTCCAGTAGAGCCTATGGTCAGACTTGACCTTCATGACCATTTGTAACTTAATCTAGGACTGCTAAAGTAAAATGCTACAACCAGCCATCTCTTCTGAGCAAGCCTAATGAAGGCTCACTTCAATGTGTGTGGCTCTGAGAAACCATTCAGAGAGTCAGGCCCTGGTTCCAGTGAGATAATCCAGGGAGCTCTGCCAGCAGCAAAGTTTATTCTCTCTCAGTAGGGCCTCTGAAGCCTGTTCTTTTGGAGTAAAGGAGTCTGTTGTGAGCCAGGATCCTTATTTTGCTTCTGATTGGAAATGAATGGGGCCTTTCACTCCTAGAGTTCTCAGCTGGTGGGGCAGGCCTTGCTTTTCCATGCTCCCGCTAAGTAATGAACTGGAATGCAGCCCTTGCTTTCCACCAGCCTTGTTAGGTTTCCAATGATACTACTTTATGCCGGTTGTCTTAAACCACTCAAGAAGGTCTCCTGGCTCTAATGTTCTCACATATTTCTTTGCACGCATCAGTACCTGAATTGAGTGGCCAAGGCTGTGTTCAGACTGCATCTATGTCCAAACCTTTCTTTAATTAAAGGGCTCTGTCAGCTGGCATGTCTGACCATCATTTTGGGGGTTTTCCTTTCCATGATCTGCCAGACCTTTTCAGACTGTTGAAAATGCTTATTCTTACTAGCATTGTTGTTCTTATTTTTCTTATTTGGCAACCTTTACCTGTACCAGTTGTCCCTCCTATTAAGGATAATAAAGGTAGACTTTAAATATATTCACAATTTAGATCCACTCTGATTTCTAAGAAAGGAAAAAGCAATGCATGTTATAATTTTATAATCTGGAGGATATTTCTTTCCTATTATCTACTTAAACACTAGTTACAACAAAGGTGGGCTAGAATTTCTGCTGCTTGTATTGTAGTCTAGCCTTGCATCACAGCGTGACTGAGGATTTTGCAAGAAACGCCACATAGGAAATGTTCTTGACCCTCTGGTGCTGGAGTCCCCCAGCCATGTACCTCTTTTCTAGCATTCCTGTAAAGGCTGCATAGAGTCAATATTGGAATTGCCTTTGAATCCTATAACCCTGATGTCCATAGGCCTACATATTCATATTACACTAGCCTTGTGCTAGACAGTACACTTGTGCAATGCACATGTATGTGTGTACACACAGTAAGGGACAGTCCCTGCTCTGGGAAGCCCCAGGCTCCGCAGTTTTGCTCCTTACCCAATGCCTAGCTATGGTTGTGGATTGGAGGCAAGTGAAACAATTGAGGCTGACTCCAAACGAGACAGAAGTGATGGTAGTGGGTAGATCTCATGATTTGTTGTTGCGGGGGAGGTAGGGGAAGAAAAGGACACCTATCATTGGGGTTGTCTCCCCTTGTCATTCAGGTGACAAGGTGCCCCTGGATCCATTGGTGCCCCTGGATTTTCAAGTTTGTTGCTGTGGCTAGAAGCATCTTGCACCAATTCCATTTGGGGAGAAGGCTGGGAGCTTTTCTTTAAGATTTGCATCTGTCTACCTATGTCCATGCTTTCATACATAGGTGCTGATTCCATAGGTGCCCCGGAGCTCAAACACCCATCAAAAAAAAAAAAAAATAGCAGGTGCTCGGCACCCATGGAACCACGCCTGCAGACGTTATAAAAACTAAAAAAATCTGCGCTTTACCAGAAGAAGCAGCATGACTTCAACCCAACTCTGCACTGCCTGTTAGGTTCAGGTGCTTCAGTGGGCCTTTTTGATGCTTTTAGCTAAAGCTGATTCAATTAGCTATTAGATAAAAGTGCCAAAACAGCCCCACTAAAGCACTCAATCTTTACAGATGCTGCAGAGCCGAGTTGAAGTAATGCATTGCCTCTTCTGGGCATGCACAGGAATGCATCGACTTAAAAGTAAAGTGCTCTTTTCTGGGGTGGAGGGGGTTGCTTGTCTGTTGTTGTTGTTTTTACATCTGTAAGCACCCACTGGCAAAAAACAAAGTTGGTGCCTATGCTTTCATACCCTTGAGGCAATAGAGTCTACCCTTGATAATTGTCTGGAAGCTGCAGCTGGTGCAGAACACGGCAGCCTGCCTTCTAACAGGGGCGGGTCACCAGGAGCACGTATCTCCAGTGTGCTGGAGTTTGCGCTGGCTTCCATTAGCTTTCCAGACACAATTCAGCATTGGTCCTGACCTGTAAAGCCTTAAGTCTGGGCCCTGCATGTCAAATGAGACGCTTTCTCCCTTCTGTTCCATTGTGATCCCTAAGGTCAGCTGAGAGCGACCTTCTGCAAGTACCATCCATGCACCAAGTTCTTTGGGCAAAAATGCATGGGAGGTCATTCTCAATAGGCGGTCCTTGGCTCTAGAGGCTCTTGTGGGAGAGGTTGGGGCCGCTGTGGCCTGTCAGAACCTGAGCCTGGACATTTCCTAAAATAAGTATATAGTAAGACCTTTTTATTTAGGTAGGCTTTCAGTAGGTAACTTTTTTTGGGGGGGGGGGGGCATTGTTTGGGGAGTTTATTTTATTACATAGCATTTTATTTTAATATTGTTATCTGGTGTGTGTGTCTATTCACTCATTAGAAGTACATGTGTCTTTTCCTTAAAAAGGCTCAGTGGCTTACAATGACCCCCCCCCCCCCCCCCCAAAAAAAAAAAAAAAAAAAAAGATCTCTCTGTTTCTGTGTCTCTGTCTGTCTCTGTCTCTTTTTAGGGAAAAGCCCCATTTACTTCTGGTGAGTGAATAGACAGGGTAGTAGGGGGAAGGCAAAGGCTGATGGAGTGCCCTGTCTAAGGTCACACACTGCAGATCAGTGATAGAGCCAGGAACCGATCAAAGGCCTCCAGATTCTTAAGTCCCTTGTCTTCTGTATTGGACCAAACACCCTTTGCCAGCGCTTGGATGCACTTAAAGTGGAAATTGCTCGAGATGGTCAGAGCTGGCACAATTTCTGTCAGACTCTTCACAATTCCAGCAACGCTGCTGTTTCTTGCCAAGGTTGCTATGAATCTCTTTTAGACCTGCTAAAACTCACTCCTCTGAAGGAAGTTGTTTCCATTTTTTTTCCCTTAAAGGGAAGCTCTAAAACATTACTCTCTCATGAAGCACAATCCTATCATGTGTTTGGGAGATGTTCGGTCTCGTTCGTACTCCTGCTTTTATACCTCAGCAGCCCTAATTTCGTTATCTTCGAGATATTCCCAAGTGATGTTGGGACCACTCGCTAGCCTAAACCAGAGGTCAGCAAATTATAGCCTGCAGAGCCATTGGATCCAGCTCACAGAGCTCAGGCCTTGGTAAGGGGGAAACACTCATGCCATGCCAGAGCTGGGCAGCATGGAGAAATGACAGCAGGCTTGTAGCACTGGCCCACCTCAGCAGGGCTATTTTAACCTGCTGGCAAAAAAATCTCTGACTTCTAGCCTAGATGGAATAACCAGGGTAGCTGCAACGATGATCCTGAGCACTGGCAGGGGCAAGCGGGGGTTTGTACCAGCATGTCAACTAGGATAGACAATGTTGCCCTGTACACAGAGGCTTATGGTTGAGGGTGCGGTTTTACTCTAAGGGTTTCAAAAGAGCTCTGATCCTCATATCCAGCTGTGTCCCTGACTTGCTGCGTGAACCCTGGTTGAGTTGCTCCTCTTTCTGGTGCCTGTTTTTTCTCGCCCACCCTTTTCTCAGAGCAGAGGCACTCTCCTTAGGGAGCTGAACACTGCCAGCATAATGCAGGTCTGATTGCCACTGGCACCTCTAGGCACAGCTGTGACTAATCCCAGATCCAGTAGTTATTAGATGCAGAGTCTAGAGGCATAGGTAGAGCTCATTCCACGTCAATACAAATCCACCAGACAGGTCCTTTTCTCTTATTTTTGTCTGAACCTGCCCAGTCTGGCTGATGGGCTGCCTTTCCCAAGCCCTGCTTCCCAGGTGGGCCTTAGCTGGAGTATATATTGTACAGCCAAGGGCTTAGAAGCCCAGCTGTCATGGGGGCAGCTGCTTGGGGACTTCCACACTGGGCTCATTTACCACAAGGTGCTGCTTCCCACTGACGTGGGACACTTGTTGATTAAACCAAGTGAAGGGGTTGGACCAACAAAGACAAGCTTCAACAGGGCCCCACATGTACAGCAACAGGTGAGAGGACCCCTTGGAGCATGGATGGACTAGCATAACCAAATGTAATGTAAATCTGCTGCATGTAATGATGCATCGTAGTTACTACATGGTGGGGGAGCAGGTAATAGCCGGTTTGCTCTTAGCAGGTACTTGACCTGGTGTAGACACAGACAGTGTAACTTATGCTACCAGAGTTTGATACCCCTGATATTTTTCAGAGGTAATCCTCCATTGGTTTGGGCAAAGTCATCCTATTTTAGGGGTATTTGTCAATCGTATCATGTTTACAGTCACAACACATGCTGTGTGTCTAGTCTCTCAATGAACCCCTCCTTCCTGAGGTGAAGGAGACACTGTTTAGCCTCCCTGGTTGATTACCTCTTGCTGGCATGAGTAGCTTATGAGGACCATCACTCAGGTTGATCTGTTTAAGAGAGGCTCTGCTATTATGGAGGAAGTGGTTCTTTTATGATGATTTCTGGGATATTTTTTTGCAAGGCCCCGGGTAGTATCAATAATCTGGGGTTTATAAGAAGTGTTTGGGTCTGAGGCAAATGATGCTGGCATAAGAACTGGTGTGTACAGAGCTGCCTGCACTCGGCAAAGGGAATGGAGAGCCTTGCAGGAGGTGGCTGCGGGGTAGATTTTGAAAATCAAAGTCTTTTCTCCATTTTCTTCCTTTAGCATAGGTGAGTGTAAAATGGCTGTGCTGCCAGCTCTCTGTTGTCTTTGCCACCGTCATGTCAGAAAGGAAAGGGATTTCTCTACTTTCCCTCTATGAAAGATAGTTATAAGTTCTGGGGAGTGGGAGTGGAGACTGTGGCAGGAATTCTGGAGCATGTTGTCAACAAGGGCTCAACAGGCTGCACCAGATACCAGCTTCTTGGAGAACATGCATGATTGTCTCTCTCCTACATTATCCCTGCTCCCACAATACTGACAGTGGGACACCCCCTTGGAGCAGTTTTCCTTTAACAGAGTCCCCTGAGGGCGGCCTGGAAAGTCTCAGTGCTCTGGGCAGGATCCAGGTTTTCACGGGTAAACTCGGGCCTTTGTTAACCAATTACGTGCTAGTGACATTAAAAATGCAGTCCTCCATTGGAAGCGCTCACTAACCAGGTCTCACCATGCCTCTTGAGGCAGGCATGAGCATCCCCATTTGACAGATGGGGAAACTGAGGCATAGATGCCAAGTTTTTTCAAAGGTTTCTTGTGACATTTTGGGGGGGGGGTGTCAGAGGCTGCCTCAGTCTTCAGATACCTGAGTAGACACCCTGTAAAGCAGGGCAATCTTTGGAATGCAGCATGCTTAGGAAATCAAAAATCCTTGTCGTAAAATCTCGGCCAGGGACGTGGAGGGATTTGTCCAAGGTTGTGTCCGTGGCAGAGCTAGGATTAGACTTCAGGCCTTCCTGACTACTAGTCACAGGCTCTGCACTAGTCTCATCCACTCGAGTATCTTGGCAGGTCTGTGAATAATAAAATATATTCCCTCTTCCAGAGTTTTGATTCCTTTTGGCAGGTCTGTGAAACTTGAGCTGGGTAACTGCAAGCCTTTATAACACGGATGTTCTTAACCTGGGGTAGAGGATTGCCTCCCCAGGGCCTGCTTTTCATTGTGGCCAGAGGGAAGAGTAGTGGTCCTGCGGTGAGGGCTGTTGTGTTGCAGATGAAGAAGAGACTGAGGAGCACTGTAAAAGCAGGGGATCCTGACAGAGCTCAGCCTGCTGTTTGGCAGGTCTCCAGGGTTGTGTGTTGGCTGCAGACCTTCCCCTGACATTCCCGGTTTGGATCTGAAGGGCTGCCATGACCCGCGTGCAGGATGATAGTCTGAAGAGGAGTTCGAGGGAATCCTCTTTCACAATAAATAAGGAACTGGGAAGCTGGGTAAAGTGACATGGGAGAGAGCTGAGCCGAATTGGACCTCTCTTGTCCTGGGCAGGGCTAGGGGGGTGCTGTGGGCCAAAGCTCAGCATCCTGGCAGCTTCTCTGGGCAGAGGTCTTCCTGTGCACCACCGTCCCGCTCCTGCCACGCAGCCAATTGGAAACCAGCCTGGCCTGACACCACCCCTCCTTCAGGGACTTCGTCTCAACTGGCAGGGCCAAAGAGCCTTTCTTTGATCTGTTTCTTAAAGGCTCCCTCTCTGCAGAGATCTCTGGCCTGTAACCTTCGTCCCGCTGACAACGGGAGAGGTGAGTTTGGAGCTGTAATGCTACAGAGATATAGGTTGTAGCTGTGTTGGTTTAAGGACAGAGGCAGACAAGGTTCTTTGGGTAAATCTGATATCTTTTATTAGACCAACTCTAAATACCTAGAAAAATTCTTTGCAAGCTTTCGGGTATGAGCTGTAATGCTGGCAGGCTTTTTTTTTTTTTTTGCTTTTTTTCCCCTGGCCGTGCTCTATAAGGAAGCTGGCTGGCAGCACTGTGGGTTTGCAATGCAGAGACATGTACTGCAAAGTGGATCCTTCCTCTACCTTTCCCCTGCAAAGGTGTGCAGGGATACTCTTCTTCTGGTAGTGAAGCACTAAGGATGTGCCTTGTTCCATGTGTTGGAGCCTACAGTCCAGAAAGCAGATAGGGAACTCAGACACTGGCTATTTTGGGAAGCATCACGAGAAAGTAGTGCCTGACTTGAGCTGGGCTACCTTGGAGGAGGCGCTTTACTTTTGGGTGTCTGGCCTGTTTTAGTGCAACGCAAGGCTAGAAGGCATCATTTCTCTGGGAAAACTTTTGGTTCATTTACATTTCTAAAAAGTCTCTGCCTGCCCCTGTGGTGTCCCTGTACTGGTTAACAAAACTTGGCAGGGTCTCGTCTGCTCCATGGTGTTGGACGCGTGTGTGTATTTTATAATAAACAAACTAATGCAGTGCACTAATACCCCAAGTGGTTATGATTGCTTCACAGCTTGCTCAGTGTATGGCAAGTCACCCAAGTGAGAGTTAAATGCTTCCACCACCCATGAATTGGGGATAGGATACCCCTCTGTCCTGGGTAAGGGAAAATTGCCAGGGGAAACAGTGCGGGAGGGAAAGGAGTGCATGTCTGCCCATCGCATGCACACACCTTCTGGCCTAACAACTCTGCAGATTGATGGCTTCTATAGCACAAATGTCGGCGGACCATCAACCCACCAGTGAGCCATTGCCCTCAAGTGATAAGGTCCTCCAGGCTGAGAGGGGGCTTTATAGCGCTCTGCAGAGCTTGAGTTGGGCTGAGCACACTTGTACGAGGTGCTAAGATCAGTTGTCTCCTTTTCCGTAAGCCACTGCCTCCTGCAGGTGCAGGCCCTGGCCTGTAGTGTAACATGGCTCTGATCCCTTCCCCTATCTGACTGGGCTCTTTAGCCTCACAGGTGGCCCTCTCCTCTGAACGCACTGCATGTTGGAACCTGGCACAGCGCTGGCCTGCTGGTCCCCCTTCTTGTTCACTCTGCCACTTGGCTTTGTCCTCTCTTCTCTGTGTTTGTTCAGGAGATCCCATTTTGGTTCTGGAGATCAGGTTTGGCTCCACTTGCCTACCTTTAAGGCAAACCTTTGACACTGCCCCTTCCCTGGCATGCTGTACCAGTTACCTTTGCGCATCTCCTGCAGGCATGTGCTCACTGAGGTTTTGATTAGTGAGATGCCAGCTGATGGTGCTCAGTGAGAGAGAGTGCACTGGCTTTAAGAGGTAGTCCCCATGCTTGTTTTGAGTAGTTGGGGGGGCGGGACCTGGTCTCCTGCTATTCCTAGGCTTTGCACATCACTGCTCTCACATGAAT
Source organism: Alligator sinensis (assembly GCF_000455745.1). Taxonomy (NCBI): domain Eukaryota; kingdom Metazoa; phylum Chordata; order Crocodylia; family Alligatoridae; genus Alligator; species Alligator sinensis. Next base: position 6,513 of record NW_005842331.1, on the reverse strand, counting down.
TAGCAAGACTGAGTCTCAATTCAGGTGTCCCAGAATCTGGACTCCAGATCATTGCTGAGGGGCTGCATCAAGGCTATAAGGAGCAGTGGTACCCATGGATTTCAGGACCAGTTGAAGTTCTTAAATCCAGGTCCTTCTCCTTACCTGATGACTACCTTACCTTTGTGCAGCAACTGGATTTAGGATCATACCTGGCTTTTGGTTGTTTCTGCACTTTGAAGCAGGAGGAGTAAAATCCTAATGTGGTTTTAACCTAAAAAGTTAGTAAACTTGTGTGCATAAAGAAAAATCTATTCATGATTTGTTGTGGGGAGGAGGAGATGGGGAAGGAATTTTAGACTACCCTGGTCCTAGTGCTCTCCCAGGTCATGTTTCTAGGATACCAATCTACATTCAGTTTAGCAGCATTTCTGAGCTGAGGCAAGTTCAACAGAAAAACAAACCCAGGCCCTGTACTCTGAATGGGGGTTGCTGGGTTCATTTAATCTATTAACCCTGGAAATAGAGGAGTAGGTGGTTGCAAACTTGGTCTCTTTCTGCAAACCCAGCACCTCCTTCCTTGTCTGGATGGTGATGTTGGAAGGCTCTCTAATCCCATTTACTTCCTCTGATACCATTGCATATATCTGAATCCATGTCAGATTAGATAAAGGGTATCTAGCCTGGTTGTGCAGGGGTCCTATTGTCTGGGCACAGTGTGTATGTAGAGGAACTACTGTCTTCATGCTTAGACTCCCTAACCCAGCCCTCCTACCTCCTCTGTATATTGTGGAACGTGATGATGTGTCTTAGGGCTGCTGTGATAATTAGCTGGATGAGGTTTCCCATTTGCTTTTACATGTGATAGTAGCTAGAGATCATGGTCATTGTGGAGCAAGGGCATCAGAAATATCTGAGGGTCCTAGCAGAACATCTTCCCTTCAATGCTGGTTGTTCCCTGCATACCACTGTTTGCACAAGGAGCGTTAGTGCTGCACACAGCCCACTTTTGTTATGGTGTGGGATTCTCAGGTAAAGCATTGCCCTTCACGTGATAAGATGAAGGGAGGCAAAGGTTAATAGCCAGCCAGGTGCACTGGCATATACTTGCACCAGAAGTGTTTGAGGTACTAAGGTTAAAGTCCCTGAAGAAACCTGCCTGAAGGCTTGACAGGGATCAGGCTGATGTTGTGGGGACAGAGCTAGCTGCTGCTGGAGGCACTCTGGAGGAACTGTTTGGGTTGTGCATCAGAGATTGTAGGTAGGGTGTGTGTGTGTGTGTGTGTGTGTGTGCATGTGTGTGCGTGCATGCATGTATCTGCATGATAGAAATGGCATCTGAGCAACATGTACGAGTCTCTATGATTGTTCTCTTTAGAAGACAGGAGGCAGAGTCAAGATGGATGGCATTTGAAGCCAGCTGGGCTTATGCCACCCGATTACTTTATGTAGTCTGGTATTTGAAGGGGCTATTTATTGGAAGCTACATATTGGGGTGTCAAAAGGGTGACACTGTGCTCGCGACCCCTTGTTTGGGGAGTGGGGTATATGTTGTCATGGAGGGGAAGGCAGAGCATCCTCTGGTCCATTATGCACTCTGTTTTCCTCTGAAATGCAGAGGAAGCTGCTTGCAGCTGGAATGCTGTGTGGGAACTCCTTCAAACCCCGCGAACAACAGGATTCTGGGTCACAGCCTCTGGTTCCTCAGTGCGGCTCTAACCCAAGTTATGGCCATCTTTGGAATTTTTAATTCTTGGCATTCAACCCTGGAGTATTTTCTTGGGAGGAAAGGAGAACAATGCATTGACCAGCTGTGATGTTTCTCCCTGGTGCTGCTGGGATCGGTGGGAATAGCTTCCAAAAGTGAAGGTAGGGCTGGGGACTAATTTGAGTTTTAGGGCCATGAGGATTGCATGGAGATTCTAGCTGGACCTGGGCAAACACCTTATGCAGACATAGTCCACACCAGGCAGCACAGTGTGTCACAATGCAGTTTACATGGTTTGAAACTGATTCAAATTACAGCCATGCTGGGAGCTTGAGTTGGCATAAGTATAGGTATGTCAGTGCCCAAAATCCCAGTGTGGACAGGGGCTGCCAGAATGCCTGTGGGGATAGATCTAGCTGCTTCTGGAGAAGCATTCCCTTGGAAATGTGACACTCCAGAACTGGCTTACCTGTGCTCCTGCTCAGGGCTGCTCAGCTGTCATGACCACCTTGCCCTGCCTTGATGGAAAGCGGAGGGAGGGTCCAGCAGAGTGGGCCTGGCACTGTGGGGATGATTCTGATTGGGAGAACCACTGCTCTAGATCGGGGATGTCAAACATACAGCCCGTGGGCCAGATCCAACCTGCACAGCTACTCTGTCTGGCCTGCTAGGCTACTGGAAGTCGGGGGTGGGGGCGGGGCTAGGGGGCAGTCCTGCTGCAAAATTCAGGGTCCCTGATCACTGAGCACTGCCTGGCTAATATGGGCAACAGCATTAACCCTGTCCTGACACCTGATGCAAGAGGCAGGTGAAATGGCGTGACTCTGTAAACTGCAGAGTGCTGGCTGTAATGCAGTAACCCATTCCTTTACTATACTGTCCTGTTGTCCTTCCTGAGGATTCCCAACCTAGCACTATGGGAGCTTCCTCACCCAATGAATGATGTGCCTGCTGTTCTAAGACTGATCTCCTCGATCATTTTTAATAAATGTAAATGGGACATACCAGGGTGTGAATAATGGGGAATTAATCCACACCTAGCTGTGCTAAGAGCTTGCAAGGCAGGAATTAATACCACATAATTCATTCCCTGTAGTTCTTTCCCTTAATTAGGTATGGCTTGTAAGATTTTTGAAACTGCCTGTATTCAGGGCTGATTGGCTGCTGCTGCTCCTAAGAAGCCCCCCAGGAAATAACGCCTTTTTTTGCTGAAGGACAATTGTCCTGGTTGAGGCCTGCCCATGGATGTTACAGGGCAGGAAGTTTGCAAAGGTTCCCACTTCCTGCATCTCTGTACTGCCAGTTCTTCTCATCATCCCTTTGTTACCCGAGTTGTAGGAAAGTGTAACAGAATCCCAGAGTCCCCGGTCTCAGCAGGGGTGGAGTTTTCCTGGCACTCATGTTCTGGGTGTCTGCTTGAAGCCTTTTAGACAAACACGTGCACCTGCCCTGGCTTCGGTTGTCATGCTGCAGTATTGGCCCAGCTGCTCAATAGGGGTTTCCTTTGAATGCATGGGGCCACCGTAACAAATCCTGGAGTCAGGGGCTCTGAATCACTACTAACATTATGCAGCTGCTTGGCAACTTCTTCTTTCAGAACATGGAACTGAAAGGGGCCTCCTGGACCATTGAGTCCAGTGCTCTTCATTCCCAAGCACTGGTAATCCAAGGAGTGCCCTGCCCCCCACCCAAATCAAATCACTGCTTCAAATCCTCTCTCACAACTGCAAGATTTCATAGACATTAGGGCTGGAAGGGACCTCGCAAGATCATTGGGTCCAGCCCCCTGCCCAATGGGCAGGAAGTCAGTAGGGGGTCAAATGATCCCAGCAAGATGGGCATCTAAGTGTGTGTGTGTGTGTGGTGGGGGGGTGTTGGTTGTTTGTTTTAGTTTTTTTGTTTTGTGTTTTGAAAGTATCCAGAGTAGGTGCTTGCACCACCCCTGGGGGGCCTGGAATAGACTCCCTCCCCAGGGGTGGTGCAAGCACCTATTCTGGATCTGAAGCTTGAAGCACCCTAGCCCATGCTATTGGTGGAAATGAGGACAATGAGGCTCCTGCCAAGGCCTTGTCATTGCAACAACAGGGAAGTAGTTGGTTAATAGATAGTTCAGAAATCCTAGGAAAAGGACCGTGCCTCATGCTACAGAGGAAGACAAAATCCCCACGGTCCATGCCTATCTGATTGAGAGGAAAGAGTCCTTCCTAGCCCTAAATTTGGTGCCTGGTGTGACCCCTGATCAGAAAAGCAAGACCCTCTAGTGAGAAACCTCTGGGTTTTCTAAGTAATGGCTACAGCATCAGTGCAACTCGGGCAGAAAACCAAAACCAGTTCAAAGTGGGGGGGCGAAAAACCAAAACCGTGTGCAAGGGGGGGGGGGGGGGTGCACGCATACATGTTCATGTGTGTGCCTACTGGCCCCAGCTATCAACCTGCAGAACCTTGAGGCATGGGATTACCAGACGCTTTCATGCTACTTTTATACCCTAGCTTCGAAACTGCATCACACAATTTCACATAACTTGCCTGTTCTCTTTGCATTCTTCAGGTTATAAAAGCACTGCAGTATACACCTTGGTCTCTGCTCAGTTTTCTTTGTCTCCATTCTTATGGAGGTTTTTAAGGCTATGGCAATTTTTCAGTAACCTCCTCACCCTTTGGTTCCTCCTGTTCCCGGAATACAAGAGAGAACTAATCACCCTCCTGTTTCTATTGGGGCTGGAGTCTGGCCCAACTCGGATCTTCCTAGACACGGGGGTGCTTGAAGTGTCTTTTTATAGCATTAACAACATGACGGGCTTCAGGAGACTATAGCAAAGCACACAAGCAGCATTTAAATTGGCATTGGGCTGCTCTGCAATTGGGCATCTGCTGAAGTCCTTTTCACAAACAAAGATGGAATAAGTCTGCTTTAATGCTGCACTTGAATGCTCAAACCTTCCTGCTGGGAGAATCTCCCCTTGGCTATGAGGTGCAGAACTCCACCAGTGTTGCCAAGTCTGCTAGAACAAGCAGAATTGGGGTTTTTTTTAAGAGTTGCTTTAATTTTTTGAGAGTCACAGGTTGATAAGCACCCGCAGTCCCCTATCTTTTCAATGGGTTGGGCCTGTTTTGGGCTTGTTTTTAAAGGCAGTGCCACTTTTTTTTTTTTCCTGCAAGACTTGGCAACACTCAGCTCCACTATGCTAAGATGTTAGTGAGAAATGGATAGTGTCTGCCTTAGACCTGCTATTTCCTTTTTCCCTCCCCTTATCTAATTAGATCAGGTGGTTCTCAACCTTTTTAGACTCAAAGGACACCTCGGAAAAAGCCAGCTTTAGCTCCCTGGTTTGTTTTGGGTTTTTTTGTTTTTGGTTAGAGAAAAATAATGGGGCAATTCTTTTGTTGCAAAGAACCCAGACAGACCACAGCAGGTCAGAATGATTTTGACACTGTGAATTCCTGTTTGAAATCTCTCAGCTTATCTTTTGGATCATGTAGGTGTTTGCACACCAAACAGTTAATATTGCTTGGCACCCCACAGCACACTTAAAGGATCTTGTGGCACACTAGGGTGTTATGCAATTGCAGAATTGGATGTCTCTGTCTCATGCAGGGGTAAGGTTGTAGCCGTGTTGGTCTAAGCACATAGGCAGACAAGGCTCTTTGGGTAAACACTGACACCTCAATTTACAGCTTCACTGACTGGCTTTCTTGCATGCATACCATATGGCTTCTTTGCTATTCATTCCATCCAGGAAGAGCACATACCAGCTGCAGATACTTCCTCAGCCTGACGAAGGGTGTTTGTACCCAAAAGCTTGCAAAGAAGAATTTTTCCAACTATTTGAGTTAGTCTAATAAAAGATATCAGATTTACCCAAAGAACCTTGTCTATCTCATACAGCACTCTTCAACTGTAGATTTCCAAGCACTCCACCAAAGATGTAGGAATCCTTCCTTCTCTCTAAAGATGGGGTGGGAGGAACTGAGGTGCTGGACCTACCTGCCCACGGCTACGTGCCAGGCCACTGACAGAGGAGGTAGGCCTGTGCAAAACGGCTATGTTTTGTTTCGGTTTTAGATTTGGTGTTTCGGAGGGACTGATTCGTTTTGGATCACTGTCCCTTTTCGTTTCTGCCGCATCCGTTTCGGAGTTTCACTGCTGTTTCAGTGATTCAGCCATAGGCTATAATGGGGAACCACTTAAATGCCTGTAACTTTGTTTTCCCACAAGCCCACCTCCGAAACGTTTCGGATGGTTCTGTTTTGTTTCGGAGACGTTTCAGAGCCTTTTGTTTTGTTTTGGATTTGGTGTTTCGGCAACACCTCTGAAACTAAACAGCCACTGAAGTTTCATACGGCCCTAAGAGGAGGTCTCCCAAGTCCCATTCCAAGGAAGTGGAGCTGCAGTGAAGCTATACTTCCCAGTTCTGCTCAATAATATGTCAACCCAGGCTTCCTGAATCCAGTCCTGTGCTCTACCCTCAGGAATGTCCTCACTCCTCGCATCTTCCTCAGTACGCTGGAGATCAATAACCACGTGGTGACCTGTCTTGTGTGTTTCTCCCTGTCAGTCTGATCAGTAAATATTTACCATGTCTTCCATGATATGCTCTTTCCCAGCGTGTATTGGATTTGTCCAGAATGTGCTGTGGCACACCAGCATGCATCAGGTGTGGGACTGGGGCTTGTGGAAAATCCCTGCTCTCCGTGAAGGAAAGCTTGCAAGCCTAATGCCTGTGTGACAGGAAACCGAGCAAGAGAACTCTGTATGGTGTTTGCCAGTCTTGCACCATCAGTAATCGCCTCACTCAATGAAGCCACCTCTTCTTCCTCCTTTCCCT
>NW_005842330.1:1544859-1589453 GCF_000455745.1 Alligator sinensis | reverse complement strand
CTGCCACTGTGCTGCTGAAAATGTCATCCCCTAGCCTAGGTGTGTTGGTGACTCCTCCCTAGATGCAGCACTTTGCATTTGTCTTTGTTGATCTGCATCCTATTCTTTTCTGCTCACTTTTCCAAACTGTCCAGGCCCACCTGGATTCGATCCCTTCCCACTAACGTGTTTACTGTACCCTATAATTTCATATCATCCAGAAATTTGGACACAGTGTACTCCATGCCTTCATCCAAGTCGCTGATGAAGACATTGAATAGCACAGGCCCAAGGACTGAGCCTTGGGGGACCCCACTGCTCGCATCTTTCCAGGCTGATACCAACTTGTCTACCACCACTCGCTGGGTGTGACCCTTAAGGCAATTTGCCACCCACCAGACCATGTAATCATCTATCTCACAGCTGCTCATTGTTAAGCTGAGTGAACCAAAATCTGTGGAGGACTGGCATGGAGTTGCCCCAGAATTGGGACAGCTTTCCCACCCCCCAGCCCAGGCCTGACCCCCATTCCTCCTGCCAGCCCAGGGCTGGCATCTGGGGGAGCCTGAAACTCTCCTTGGCTGTGCTCCTGTCAGGAACAGATTTTCTCCTGATAGAAGTACATGTAGATGTGTTCTTGACCACATGTTAACATACCTTAAGGTACTATGCAGTAACCTTAATGCACATTAATTGCATGTGTGGATGCACCCACTGAGTAGAAAGCCTTGGGATTTAGCCTTAAACAAGTAGGTTCTTTATTTAAAAGTATGTTTTATAACAGACAAATGTGATAGAGTAATAGCATTAACATGCATACAAGTGCTTTGCAAATTGCTATACTGAACCTGCACCCAATTCCCCTGCTATTTTAGCAGCAGTCTCCTAATTTAGGTTTCATGTAGCCAAAAGAGTGTGTGGTGTTTGAGTAAGAGGGACCTTTGGAATAACTGGAGGTTAGATTAAGAAAACTAAATCCATGTTGTCTCTGATATGAGGCATATTGGAACCCAGAAAAGAAAAAATATCTAGTGAATTATCCCAGCATTTCACCTTGATCTTCATGCCATCAGAAAAAGTCCAGAATGATGTAATTACATGGAAAGTGCCATTATGATTTATGTCAAACATTCACATATTCCCATAGCTCAAGGAAGGTCAGCTACAAACCAGCTGTGTTTCAAAAAAGTAAAGGAGACACCTTTTGTGTAAGTAAGCATCAGGAATGTCAGTTTTAATCTACAATTTCCCTGCTTTTAGCCAAACCATAACATTTTTGTTGTTTTTAAAAGCTTGAAGGTAGTGCTTTTGAAAGAAGTCAAGTTAATATCACTGGTAAACTAACAGCAGTACAACAAAATGACAGCAGTTTGAAAATATTGCAAGAATGATTAAATTTTTTTCTTCTGGCAACTATGAATTGATACGATTGTATTTATTGCCTTTTATATTTCTATTCTAGCAACACTAGTATGACTGAGGAGTTTTGTTCACTGCAACATTGGCAGAGGGTAACACTCTTGTATTGCTCACAAAAACGTTTACTCCAAAAGTGTCACGCAACCCTCTTAACACCTCTTAAAAGTATTAAAACTTTAGTCATCTGATCAGAGAACAAAAATAATGCACTGTTTGTTTGTTAGCTGTCTAATCATACCATAAATGGAAACAGGCAAAAGCAAAGTCAATGCAAATTGGCTAAAATATTTTAGTATGCTCACTGCCTTTTCTTGACTGGTGTCTGTCACCAAATATAGATTCATAGACAGGGGTGGACTCTGATACAGCCACATTTAAAAAAAAAAAAAAACCTTATCAAAGAGGTGCTGTAGTAAAAAGGCTTCTACTCATAAAATGAATTATTCACTCTGATCAATTTATCTGACTCTAATTGTAAATGTGCATCGACCTTGACATGGGTTTCACTTGGATTGCAAGCAATTCACTTTTTATGTTAAATTATGTACACCTTACTAGTTTTTATATAAAACTAGGAAAATAAGAGTACAGCAAATTCCTACTCAACAACCCACTGAAATTAACAGACATCTTTCCATTGCCTAAAGTGAATGTGGATAGTTTCATAGTTGGTAGGGTCAGAAGGGACCTGAGCAGATCATCAAGTCCGACCCCCTGCCATGGGCAGGAAAGAATGCTGGGGTCAAATAACCCCAGCTAGGTGATTATCTAGTCTCCTTTTGAAGCCCCCCCAGGGTAGGAGCCAGCACCACTTCCCTTGGAAGTTGGTTCCAGATCCTAGCCGCCCTGACAGTGAAGTAGTGCCTCCTGATGTCTAGCCTGAACCTACTCTCAGTCAACTTATGGCCATTATTCCTTGGTACTCCCAGTAGTGCTCAGGGGAACAGGGACTCACCCATTGCCTGCTGGTCCCCCTTGACCAGTTTATAAATGGCCACCAGATCCCCTCTCAGCCTCCCTAGATGCAGTACCTTGCACTTCTCAATGTTGAAACCCATCCTATTCTCATCCGCCCACCCCTGTAACCTGTTCAGATCTAGTTGTAGCCTGTCCCTTCCTTCTAGCGTGCCCACTTCTCCCCACATCTTAGTGTCATCTGCAAACTTGACAAGGTGCTTTTCACCCCCTCGTCCAAGTCGCTGATGAAGATGTTGAAGAGTGCGGCCCAAGGACCGAGCCCTGGGGAACCCCACTGCCCACATCCCTCCAGGTCAAAAATGGCCCATCCACCACCACTCTCTGGGTGTGGCCCTCCAGCCAATTAGCAACCCATCTGACTGTGTAGGCATCGACACTAACACATGGATGGATGTATACATTTCTTGAAGTACATTAAACGTGCTTGTTTTTAGTTGAACTTGGATACCATTATGAAGAATTCCTTCAAATAGCTAAATACATAATAGGATAAAATTATTACCAAATGGAAGTTTAAAATGACTGCCAGGTATTCTATAAAAACAAGCAGTCAACAATGTTCTAGAAAACTCCATGTTCATACCATGTTGACAAACCACTCAAGCTTTGTCCTCCTAATTTGTTCATGTTTATGGAGGATCCCTAGTAGAAACAAGTAAAACTGTTAAGTATTACTACTTATTCAGCTTTCTTTATTTCAGGTAGTATTCAGTATGATACAGGTAACTATTCCCTGTTCTTTTCCCGCACATATTGCACATATAGCTTCTTGTATCCTTCCTCTTTCCTTTTTCTACCTCCGCCCTCCTCTATACTTATTCATTTGGTCACATTTAGTTAAACCAGTGCAAATCCCTGTGTAGGCACTCAATTTCAGTTTAATGGCATATTTCATTTTTTTTTCCTTAAATTGTTTCCTAATCACTTAATGTGAACCAAATAAGCATAATTTAAAATGAAACAAGAGGGTACACACCAAGTCAGATCATAACCCTCTATAGGAAAAACCTGAATTCATATCCTTATCTGTGCCTGTCTTTCTCATATATCCTTCTTTCCTATCATCTGATATGGCAATCTACACTATGTGACACATTTTCTGTACAATCCAAGTACTGCCACCTTTAAAGCAATTTCCTGGTCTGAGGGAGAAGGTGATTGGATTTTAAATAAAGAAAAATGTTCTTTTCAGGAAAATAGTTATAACACTAAAATAGCAAGGAATATGCTTTTTATTAAAATAAATTACAAATAAACTTCTCAGATGTCCAAATACAAAAAAGAAAAGGGAAAACATTCCACTAACTTTCAATAAAATGTGCTCTATTCTGCTCTCATCTCAGTTGGGGGATATCATTTAATTCACTTCAGTGATAGTCACTCCTAGGTAATTAAGGTAGGTAGGATACTGTTGATCCTTTGGATCATGGTGTACGCATAAGAGGTCTAGTAAGATGCCTGATGAATCCTTTTGTGGGACAAGCCCAATTCAAGAGCAACACAGCTCATTATACATTTCACAGATTATTATGTTTTTAAAGTTGGAGTGAAACTTAATAGCATGCTCCTTTCTTCTTTCTCGTGTTGCTTCCATCGTCTCTTGAGCTGAAGCCAGTACCACATGTTCCCTCCAGATTGAACGGGATTCTGCACACTCTTCCCAGCCTTCTGCACTTATGCTGAATGAGTTCATATAATTTTTGCACACATTGTGGTACCACTAGAGAGGGCAACCCCACTTTCTAGAACCACCTTGAATCTCACTAAACATAATATTCAGTTACGGTCTTCTCCCATTCTCCTAATGTGGCAGATCCATCACAATCTTTTCTTCTTGATAGTGGTTTCTAAGTGTGCCAGTCCTGCTCACTCTAGTACCTCTGTGTTAAGTATTCTGTCTTCTCAATTTATTTTCAGGATTTTACACAGACATCTCACCTGGAAGCTATAGTGGTAACTAGGGAGAATTGTGCTTATTAACACTAGAATCCCAAGTGTACAAGCTACAGCTGGAAGAAGTTTTAGAAAATATAACATTTTAAACTGATTTCTTACCTAGAGTATTTGCATACAAGGATGTAGCCCTCCATTAATCTATTTTACAGTTGAATCTAAAGTGTAATTAGATTGAAATGACATCAGCCATAAATTAATCATATTATGTCTGCTCAGTTTTAAGTTAAATTTTAAAAGAAATTAGCTGTGGGCCAAATCTTATCCTCAGAAGAGTATGTAGCATGCCATATGGTACAAATTTTACATCATGTCATTTCCTACTGTTAGCCCAAAAGGGAGTCTCCCTTATAGAGCAACAAGTGGGGTGTTATAAAACACAAAGTTGGACTCAGCTGGACTCTCCGTAATATACAAAGTGAACTCACAAATCCAGTCTCAGGTGAAAGAGACTAACAACCGAGCTGTATGTTCTAGTCTTTGGCTTCAAGATACTAACAACCTAGCTGTATGTTCTAGTCTTTGGCTTCAAGCTGCTATTCATGGGCAATATAGAAATGTCATTACTGATCAGCAAGGTTTGGCTGCAAGTTAGGTTTTTAGAGCGTGTCCAGATGAATGTGAACATGTGGTTTGTAGGGGTATGCAAAGCGGGCCCTATTTAATTTGGCTTTGGATTTGGCCTGAATCAGGGAAAGTGATTCAATTAGTTTATTCAGACCACTGTCCCTGATTTGATTTGGACAAATTCGAATCTGAAGATTTGATGCTGATTCACAGAATCAGCAATTTGGACATAGACACAGCTTTAAGAGTTTTTTCTACATAGCTTGAGGTAGCAGGCGTGGCTCATGATCGCTGTGATGCTGGGGCACAGAAGTGTCCCACAGGAGTGTCGGGGGGGTGGGGGCCCTCCACGTGCTCAGCGGTGAACCCGGAAGTGGACCGGAAGTACTACTGTTCCACTTCCAGGTCTGCTAGGGAGTGTGGTGAGGATACCCACCCCATGCCTCTCTGGCTCAGCGATCAGCTGCAGGGGGACCCTGGATGCCCCTCCCCAACCCAAGAGGCACCAGTCACTGAGTTGGGGGGCACAGAGGGGCCCCCTGTGCTCTCCTCGGTGGACCTGGAAGTGGACCAGAAGTGCTTATGGTCCACTGCCAGGTCTGCTGCTGAGCATGCTTAGGAGCCGCCGTGCTTCTGTGGAACACTCCATGCACCCCAGCATCATGGTGTTCACGAGCCCCTGCTACCTAGAATTACATAGAAAAAACACTTAAAGCTGTCTCTGCATCTGTCATTTATGGTATGATCTCTGAGTCTCTCCGAATCTCTCCAAATTGATTTGGAGGGTTCCAATTCGATTTGGAGAGATTAAAGGGTCCTCTGATTTGATTTGGATTCAGAGATTCAGCCACCAAATCAGGCCAAATCTCCACTAAATTGAATCAGGGACCGAAGCTTGGCACCGCTCTAGTGGTTTGTGGCACTGTAGACCTGTCTGTGGCACCACAGACCACATGTACCACAAATGCATGCATTCACTGTGCTGCTTATTTGCAGTGCAGTAGATTTTTTTGATACTGGGAGATCCCAGTGTCAAAAAAAAGGTGAGGTGGTGCACATAGTGGCAGTGTGCGCCACCCGAAACTGGAGGCTGGCTAGCCAGCTTCCACGCACCTAGATCACTGCTGGAGTCCCTGGAGTCCCCCAGGAGTCCAGGGAAGACTGCTGGGGCCAGCACAGTTGCTGGCCCCAGCCTCCCCTGCCCCATCTGAGGAACTTGCTGCATACTAGAGCACACGTGCAGGGGCATTCTCTAGGGACAAGTAGCCGCAGCACAGCTATGTGCCACTATTTGTCACTGGGAAAATGTATGTGTTTGCTTGTCTGGATGTACCCTTAGATGGTATTCACTAAAATCCTCTTCTGAATTTGAAATTCCAAACCTTATTTATTATTAAAATAATTCTTAATACTAAGAAAGTTTTGGAGTATCTGGAAATGGCAGAAAAACTTGAAGAACCATATGAGAAGTAAAGATTTTTGTGCATGATATATTTTCTTGGGCCACCTGCATGGTTGGGATAGACTTGGATAATCTTTCAAATGCAATGCATTCTTCAGGTCTGAGGAAAAAGCAGGCACGGTGAAGATTAAAAACAGGCACGGCTACAACATCACCCCAACAGTATCAAAGAAATTTTGCAGTTTTCAGTTTTGCTGATGCTCATAGGACTTGCTCTGTCTCCCCCTTTTTTGTGTAAAGTTGTGTTGCTTTACATTTTAGTTATGAATGGTTAAAGAGATTCTGTATTTTTGCTAGGGATTGCTAGCTGGAGCATATTCCTTTCATTTAAGATACAGTTCCTTTCTTCCTGAATTTGAATAATTCAGAGAGAATAGAATATGACATTGTAAGACAGAGGAGGACATGGTAATTTTCTGCTTCTAACTAGTTGCCAAGAAGGGAATATTGAATAGGATTAATAACCTTAATACTTCTTCAGAAAAAGAGAAAGTCTAAAAAGTATTATAATTAGAACCATACAAAAATATTATGCCAAAAAGTATTTAAAAGTATAACAGAGAAGGAAATAAGACAAATAAGTGGTTTACAGAATGGGTGAAGTTTCAGTTAGAAATAGGCAACAGAAGGATAACTTAAGAGTAGAAAGTCATCAGGGAAAGCAACCATACTATGATCACCATATCTACTGCATTTTGTTTAAATATAAATGAGCAATAATGTTCAAGACTACAAGAACAAGAATAAAAATAAAAAAAAATACATCAGCCTCAAGCCTTTGGAATGAATAAATATTCATTTGTCATTTGCTTATCATTTCAAGTGGTAGATTGTAACCCCTTACTATACTCCCACTGAATTTGGTGGGAATAATTAGAAAGTAAAACACAATTCAGTTGGGGTAAATATTTGCTAGTTTGGCCCTTAGTGACAGTAGAAGCCTTATTGCTTTATCCATTATGTTTTGCACATACTTTAAATGAACTGAGAATGTTATTTTTTCAAAATTTTCTAAATTTCCTATAGACTTAACCAATTTTTAGACCGGTCCTGTCATACAATGGGTAAATTCAAGTATCATCAAATAGTAATGTTATTCCTGGGTGGATGAACTTGAAAGTGGCCTAATAAAAAGTATATACTGATGAAAGGTCAGATGTAAAATATTTAATAATAATAAAAGCCAGTTCTTAAAGTTAGTGCAAATTAACTAGTAAGAATAATTAATGTGCTTAAGGATATGTACATATGTCAAACTGACATAGACACCTTTCAGACCCAGACCTTCCTTCTTATACTGCTGTTTTCTTAAAAGACCACTATAATAATATCTGCAAGAAGATGTGATTGCTCACCACTGAATGCTGTGCCATGAAATTCATTTAAGAGGGTTTGTTCAGGAATGTCTAAGGTTTAGCGTGGGATATGAATAATGCATATATTCCCCACAAAGAAAATATTCAGTCTTCAAAATAAGCCACTAGTAGAGATGTAGTAAAACTTTCACTACTACTTTGTTATTGCCCTAAACTGGATCTCCTCTGTTTTACAAATGGGTATTTCTTACCTATAGCAGCAGTTGGTTAAGCCTGTGAGATACATATATATACTGAGATGCATCATATTATTATTTGTACTATATAGTATCATCAGCTTGTGTGCCTTTAGAGAGATGGATAAAATGGCATGGTGATGTTATCATTGATTCAAATACTGAAGGATTAGTTGGAAAGGTAGAGAGGGAACTAGAGAGATAACCATGTGCAGGATAAGAGACAGATTCAATCTGGTCCTTGTATTTGTCCACTCTTAACTGAATCCATAGAAAACGTAAATCCATAAAAAAAAATTGTCAATCAGATGTACAGCCGAACCATTACCTTGAGATGAAGTAGAGTAGATCACATCTTAGACATTTACTTAATGCTTCTGGCCAATAACAGGCGGCCTTGGAGGTCTCTTGGTCAAGTTGAGTCTTTGTACTGAGCACTTGCAGTAGTTGTTAGGTGGTTGAGAATTCCTGTTCGAGAGTGCAAAGGACAGAAACAGGCCTCTCATAACAACAGTCCACAACAGGAAAATAGAGATATTTTGGAAAACATGTGAAGCAGAAAATGTGACAACAGTACAGAGGACTCTTAGGTCCACAAAATCAACAAAAGGAAAAGTTAGAATGATAATTTGGAGTGTTATTTTATTAAAAGAAAACAAATCATCCAACTATAATCATCTTAAGATCTATCTGTATCTATAGTCAGTATGAAAAATCAAGAATATTATTTTTAAGTTCACAATTTACCTGTAACTGAAACATTGTATCCAAAAATTGAGTTTGCTATCCAGGGGCTAACCCAATGTTTAAATCCTGTTTGGGTCCAAACTGTGAATGTCAGTCTGCCAAACAATGGTCCACAGAACTGTTTACCTGAGAAGAAGTCATTTTAAGGAGTATTTAGATATTTATCAGATATTTATGAAGAAAAAAAATCCTATTGACATTTTATTTATTTGTCTGATTGAAGAAATCCAGAGGAATGAAACTGGTCTTTTAGAAAATAATTGTATACATTCAAAATCTATTACCACAGATTCCAAGCAGACATTGCCAGTGATAAATCTTATTTCTCTCAGTAATTCTCTCAGCCCAGACAATGAAACCAGATAAATCAATCTCATTCTTATTTACAGCAAGTTTCTAAATAGTTGTATGATTATTTTTAGTATGGTAGGTCCCAGTGACTTCATTCTAACAACAGGGCTCCACTGTGATAAATACTGTAAATGCGCATAGTGATATAAAAGTCCGTACCCTAAAGAGCTTACCTTTTAGCTCTCATGTACTAGCGCAGTCCTGCAGTTTTTCTGCAGTATTTGTAAGCCTACCAGTTAACAATACTGTATTCTTTTGGGCCTCCTCTACTGCATCCCACTACCAAGCGAGTCTGTCAGTGATATTGCTTTTGCAAAACAGGAAGTAAACAAAAAGTCCGTGTTAATTTCAAGCTCCATTAAGCACAACGTTTGCCAAATGGGAAAAGACCAAACTGTTTGGGAAATTTTATTATCAGGCTCTTAATCCCATATTAAACACCATGAAAAGTAGGTATTAATAAATTCAAAATCACACCAAATACTGTTTGAATTGTTTCTTTTGAAATGACTTTGCATCCTTTAACATTAATTAACATTTCTGTCAGGCTTTGAGCAATTATCCCGGAAATATTGATTACAGTACTATAAAATCAAAAGAGATTTCTGATAGTAGGTTGTTGAGAACCAGGTTTAATTGATTAACTTTCTCTCATGCCTTGCTGTTAACTTAGTTGAATTTAAAGTACTATAAATTAATATATAACATTATATGATTTGATCCATATAAGTGGAACAAAAAGACAGTATTGTTAATAAAGTGGATCATGGATTCATATTCATGGATTTTAAGATCAGAAAAAAAATACTGTGATTGTGTAAAACAATCTCTGAATTCTTACATAATACCTACTATAGTTTTTATCCAGTAATTCTTGCATCAAGATCAACAATGTATGTTGGAAACTGGCTCTTCTCATTAAAAAAATTACTTACTCATCAGCAATGGAAAATGGACAAGGCCCATGTTCCATTAGGCTCAAGTGTCACAGTTCAGCCAATATAATGTGAGCAGCTTATATAATGTGAGCAGTGGGTCCATATGTGCTTATGTACTGGTTGGCCCAAACCACTGGTTCTTCAGTTGGATCCACACTGGGCAGCTGTAGGATCAGGATCTTCCTGTATAATTTAAGAAGTACGTGATTTAGATTTTTGAAATAGCAGCTATCAGTCAGGCATTTGAACTACACTATCAAAATATTTTAAAGGTATGGTCTCTAAAATGCTATTTTCAGAGTAGGTCAGGAGGAGATTATATAATGAAAATTATTAAAGCTGTATTTGACTTTGGAGAAAAAAGGATGATTCTGTGGAAAGTTTAATGCACAGAGCACCTTTTAGAAAGTCAGTATTCAGCAAGAGAGGCCAAATCATGGTATTTTCAGCTAATATATTTGAACCTAATCCTGAGTGCTGCAGAATGTTTTCAACTTCTATTGAAATTTGACATACATGTGGTCATGCTGGTAGAAAGAAGACCCAAGCAGAGAGCTCTTATGAAAATACACTGATGTTTAGCTTCAATATTACTTATTTTAAAAGCTTTGGGTTTTTTATTATTATTATTTGGGGGGTTTATTTGGTGTATTTGTTGCTGTTATTGTTTCTGTATGGTTGGTTTTATTTTTAACTAGCAGTTCTCTATAGCATATAGTCCTTGTTAACTGCATCAGTACATTTTGTGAATCTTGAATTGCTTTGAGGGTCTTTCGGATAATTAGGTGACCGAGTGGTTTTACCTCTACTTAGGGTTCAGAACCCTCCTCTCCCATACTACAAAGTTTTCAGCTTCCAGAGGAATGGAAGACAACATGCACTATTCTGTTTTATCACAGTGCAGTGTCACAGCTGAAGAAATGGATCAGCTCATTCAATAAAAGTAAGCAAATTCAGCTGGCTTATGAAAGGAAGCCTAGACGACTGTGTTCAAACACCTACTTACATTTCCCTTTTTCTCCCCAGATGTCTGGTTTCAGTTTTAAAACATAAGAACATTTCATTAAGGATCCATAGCAACCCTTCACTAATTTGTAGAGAGTACACTGTTAGCGATATTCTGTACTTATCAACATCGGAACACTTTAGATCTTGTTTCATCTCATTAGTGTTGTTTATGGGACCTAAGGGTTTAAGCACTCTCTGACTCATTAGTTAGTGTGTGGTGTTGCAGGTTATTCTACAACAAACCATTTCTTCAGCCTTTAAATTGTTCACACAGCCTTCAACAGAGATGCAGTCAGAAATGTTTTTTCACATTAAACAGTTCAGTTACAAAAGAGTGTACAAAGGTGTATTTAAAATAAAACTACTTATTATAACAACATGTATTCAAAGTCATATAGTGTTCAATTGAAGACAGCCTTACTAGCAAAGAAACATAATTTCAAAATGCCATGTATTTAAATTGCTGGTTTGGGAAAAGTTACCTACAGGACACCATTTACATGAACGAAGAAAGTGTTTTATTGGAACTTGCTTGGCATTAACAACAGAAAGAATGAGAATTATTATTCCCAGACAATTTACTGAATGAGTATCCTCCCCGCCCTCCCAACATCACAGTTAATATAGGCTCATGCATGATCTAATTTATATGAAAATAAATGCTGTGTTTTTCATAGCTTAAATACATTAACCAATGCACCATTTAGTAGGTTGTCAGCAGCATATGTTGGAAACTGGTAAATAAAATACTGAAGGAGTAGGATGCAGTTTGTCCAGATTAAGTCATCAAGCATAATACTTGGTCAGTGCATAATTTAATGAGGAATGATCCACATATCTATGTTTTAACATTCACATCCTTAATATTTTACTGCTTCCTTTACACTGTGGCATACAGCGTTTTTTAATATACTAGCAAATGGAAAAACAGAAAATACAAGTGTGAATTAACAGTGTGATGTAAATGATGAAGCAGGAAATGGCATCTTAAATTTGTTTACAATATGCTGCAAGTCAAAGCATAAGAAACGGCTTTATTAATAAGCAGTTGATCATCACTTTAATTAGGAAATCACAGAGAAATGTGCTGTTTGTGTGATAATTGCCTTATTAACACCACGTAGACTGTAGTTGTTTTACTAAGATTACTGCAGAAGTCTGGCTCATCTGAGCTGCTTTGGAAAAAGATTGGGGGTTTGCTTATTTATAGATAAAATTTGGGTACTGTAACAGGGAGCAGATAGCTGGGAATGTGAGGGCAAAGTCACATGGCACTAGAAAACTTTGCTAAAATGGAAATATGTTGAAGATCAATATCAAGTCTTATCTGCATAAACATCATTTTTGAATTTTACAGTTAATACTTAGCAACCTCTGCTTCCAGCATAATAACTTTTCCAATTGGAAACTTCCAGCTACACGCATAAGATATACTTACACAAGCATTATATGATTGTGTTACCAATCTTTTATGCATGAGTTATGGTGCATATTATGGGTTTGATGGAAAATGAGAAATTGAGGGCTTACATGGATTAGATGGGGAACTTACATACTCATAACAAACATTTTTAGACTTTCTTCTCCATTTTAATGAGGGATAAGGGACATTTTCTCATTCTATGATTTTGCCATGGAAGCGGACTTGATTGTACTTTCTTCTTAAAAAACCATTACATTTCTTTCCTTCATTATTGGTGAAATTCACACATTAGTAATTGGGCACTGGTTGCTAGGGATGACTGTGGAGTGTTTCCTTTGAACTTATAATGTATTTTTGGTATTTGGCATGTGTGTGTGTGTGTGTGTGTGTGTGTGTGTGTGTGTGTGTGTGTGTGTGTGTGTGTGCATATGTGTGTGTGTGAGAGCATGTGTGTGTACATGTCTCATTGTGTGTGACTTAAGATTTTAATCTGTTAGTGCTGAGGTGTTTCTGCCCTTGTTTTAGCCATTGATTGTCTTTAGTGACCATAAGAACATAATCAATGTGTTAAAAAAATCTTTGTAATGGATTACACAGAAAAGAAAGAATTCAATGTTATCATTAATCCCTATAAGGTTAAAGCATAGAAATAAGATCCACCAAAAGCTTTCCCTTCACATTAATCAGTATGGCCAAACACTGTTAGCAAAACAGAAAAGTAGTATGTTCCAGCAAATCATCCCCTGAGATTCTCATGCAGCACAAATTGTCAGAGGACACAGACACTTGGCCACAAAACCCACTCATCTGAGGCAGAAGTCCTGTCAGAGAAGCTGCAGAGGTACGTGCTGCAGCTCCTGTACAAGGACAGGGAATTGAGGAGGTCTGAAAATCTACTGTACTCATGATTTTTCCCTCATTCATTTAACTCGAGAGTAAGTGAAGTCTAGCTGGAATAGGCAGAGTTGCACCAATTGTTATCTAGGCAGATCACTCTAGTATTTTTTTTAATCAGTTGGAATAATTGAAACAGAATAACACCATTCAATAACAGAATAATTGAACAGAAGAACACTGACCATTTGTGTATGATATTCAGTATATGCTACTGTAGCCTTGTATCATTGATTTGCACACAAGAGCAGGATAAAACTTCACCGCTTTCCAGGGAACTAGTTGCATTTCATGCATATTGCTCCATCTTTTCTCTATGAAAATTTTAAGTAGAAAGTTGAGGCCATGTCAGTAGAGTTGTACAGAAGGCTGTCTTCTCAAACAGTTATTTTCTATTAACTTGGAGTCAAATTGTTTCTGCACTGGAAAACTTATGGGATGATATGGCTTTCCATTACAAGTTTGAGAAGCGTTCTACATCAGAACAACTGATGCATGTGAGCCCAGACAATATATGGCTTCATTTCAGTCATGAGTGAAGCAATTCCCATGCTGTGAACTTTACAAACTGGATCTCAAACTTTGTAGTATTTATACATTGCAACAGGAGTCCTAAATAAAATGCATTGGCTTGGCAGAAGGTAGCCTACTCCATGTCATCCCACTCAGTTAACAGGTACCATAAAACTAGCTGGATTAAAATATGCAGGAGTAGACACTCCTCTTCCCACCTCCTGACATGTTTCTACTAATTATTAATAGGCTCTATTGCATATTACTAGATGCTAATTCCTGTTGATGTTCACATACCTGTAGCAAGGATTTTCAATCTTTTTTGCAAGAAATCTACTTCCCAAGAGGGGGAATTCCATTGGCACAGCATTCCTGTTTAGAACAAAAAGACAACTTGGCAGGAGAGGTGCAACTTTGAAGCTACAACCCAGTGACGGTTTAAAATCTGATTTGGTAAACTGGCTATATGATGAACCGAGTACTTATTTTACTTTAGGTTTTTTTAAGTTCTTGGTGAGGCTATGCAGAATAATGTCCTAGGGCTGAAAGGTTATTTTACGCCTTGTGACATGATAGTAAAAAGAACCTCTTCTTGTAGCAAAATTTGGCTTAGACTTTCCATGGAGGAAACAAAAAGCTGGATCTGAAACCAAATTTGAAAATCAGAGGATCAAAAGAGGCATTTACAAATGGAGTTTAGGTCCTTTATGTAATCTTAAACGTGGGTACCACAGAGCTTATAGATGCATGCGTGCTGTCTCTCACATCTACCTTGGGAACATCTGCTCCTGGATACTGTCAGAAGCAGGATGCTGTACTATGTAAACCTTGTTTCTGATCCACTGTGGTGTTCCTATGTAATCTATCTCTATTTATAACAGTAGATAGATGTATAATACTACAGATAGTTATACAATGATCCTAATTCAGCAAGTATTTCAGCATTTTATTCAAGTTTATCACACATTCATGTATTGTGTTGAATAAAGATGGACCTAATAGCTGCATCCACATGAGCGTGGATGTTTGTTTCAAACAAGGTGTGACACTGCTTCTTGTCCCCGAGGAATGCCTGTGCCATATGCCCTCTGGCATGTGGCAATTTATCCGGGGTGGGGTAGGGGAGGCTGGCCCCAGAAGCCTTACCTGGGGTCCTGGGGGCATCCTGGTGATCCTGAGTAGTGATCCTGCCACTCAGAGGCTGGCTGGCAGCTGGAGCATGGCTTCAGTTGGCCAGGCACTGGTTTTGAGAAGTGCGTGCTGCCTCTGCATATGCCACCCAACTTTTTTTTGCATGGTTTTTTTGGCTCTGGGATTTCCTGGAGTCAACCCCTTGAGCCCCTGCACTGTTACCTTGCAGTACAGAGAACACCTGAATGTGTGGTGTGTGGTGCTGCAGATGTGTCTGCAGTGCCACATACTGCACACTCATGCTCATCTGGACACCACCAACATGTCCTTAAGTGACTTGGTGAACCAGAAGTTGTGTGAAGAATAAAGAATTCACCCAAGCACTGACTCACTGCCACAAAATCCCCGTGGAACTTCATTGAATTTATTGGAGTTAGAGATGTAAAAAACAATATGAGGCAAGACAGAACCAGAACTCTACTCTTTTAAGGCAAGAGTTGGCAGCCTAATTGCCTGTGGGCTAAATCTGGTCCATGGAGCCACTAAATCTAGCTTATGGAGTCAGGGGACTTCAGTGGTGTGTCAGTGGCAGGGGACTTTGGCAGTGCTCTGGCAGTGGGGGTCTTTGTTCATGCTGGAGCATCTGCATCACAACCAGGGGTGGGGAGAAGCAGTGGCAGGCAGGTTGAAATACCAACCTGCCTCAGACCAGAACTAGGTTGTTCTCTTCTGGGGTTTCCTAATGTTGTTGACCACTGTTGCAGCGTACTGCAAACTATTGTGTAGTGCAGCATTATCTGAGCTATCTTAAATACTGAAAGCAGTCTAATCTAGCAACACGGAGCTCTGGGTGGGCCAATTTAACTAGCTTCTTGAATGATTAAATTAGCTAGCACAGATGTTTGTCCTGCCCAAACTAGACTACTTCCATTATACAAAGTACTGTCTGCAGTGTAGACATACCTTGAGCTGAAAATATAGACATTCCATGCTTAGCCCCATTAAACACCAAGCTGAGAAAGGCAAGACTATATGGATCTCATTTCCTGTTGTTATCAATAACCATGACAGCTCAGAATGCACTTGTGACTTAGATAATATTTATAAATATTTTCTGTATTTATATAAATTCAAGAAAAAGACTAGAAATAGGAACATTACAGTCAGGAGCCTCTGACTAGGTATGAAATTTATCAGTGATCTGCACAGTAAAAATAGGTAACTTACAGTATGAAAAATGTATTAAAATTACATATATACAATTTAATGCATATAGTTTAAACTGTTTTGGCTTCTTCCTGCTTACATGGTAACATGCACCTCGCAAGTTATGAGACTGATGCAATTTTCTGTGTCCACATAAGAACCCAGTAGCTTTTCTGTGCAACTGTCTCATTTGTCACATTCCTTTCAATGATCCCTAGTATATTAAGTAGCTCATGTGCTGTTTGTTAGGATCTGGACAGCTGGTGTGATGATTTGTTCATATTAAAAGCCACTGGGATCTAAAATTTCCAAACCAATAAAATTAGCTAACAGACGGTACAAATTAGAGCACTTTTTGTGGCTTAGGTTGGGGATAGACTAAATTGTTCTAATACTTTAAAAGAGGGGGGAGGAGTCTTGCACTTCGTGACTGCATGCCAGCTGATTTATTGTAACTCTACTGAGTTAACAGACACTAAACTAGAGTAGATTATCCTGGAATGAAACAGCTGCAAAATTACCTGTTTTGTTCTTAAATTTAAGGAAGAATTCTAGTTCCCTTTTTGTGCCTAAAAGGGAGTTTAGCCACATATAGACAGGTAGGCATATGTAACCACATGAATAGCATTTTTTAGCACTTATGTACAATTCTGTTAACTTGTATTGTGGACACAAAAGCACGTGCATATAGACTGAGCATGCATAGCTGGCTGTGCACTGACAAGGAGGATGCATGATTATGTACTCATGTCTATTCTAGGCACATAAATAGGGTCCTACCTAAATCATGGTTTTGCGATTTTCATAGAAACTGCAAAAAACAGTGGTTTCCATTATCACTGTGGAAAACGGTGTTTCCCATGATTTTGCATGCAATCGCGCCCCCCGCCCAAATCAAAGCTTACCAGAATACAAAGAGAGCATGGCAATGCCTGCAGCCATAGAACATGTGGTTTGAGAAAGAGCTACTGAGAGGCAGAGCTAGTGAGGTAGACGTAGTGAAGGCACCAGTCTGGAAACCAAAAGAGTTTCAGTGCCATCTTTTCAGAAGCCAGATGCAGTGCTGCAGCAATGCTGCAGTCTGAAGATGGTGAGTGAAAACAAATCCAAGAAAGCTAAAAACATTTCAGCTCAGGGTTGTGCAAAGCAAGTTCCCCATAGGAACCTTGCATGCAGATGCTAGTAAATTGTTTTGTTCGTCATGCGATGTGACTCTGGATGTGTCAAAGAAAAATAGCATTGATTGGCACTTAAGAGTCTGAATCACATATAAAGTGAAAGGCTGCTGCAGAGGCTGAAGGTCAAAGCAAGAAACAAGTGACTACTTCCTCAATCTTTAAATGAGCCACTGAAAGCAGTTTGACAAGAAGAGAGGCTATGTTCACGCTAGTGGAGCCATTCGTAGCTGCCAAAATTCCTCTGGAAAAAAATGATAACCCTACATTACTGGACCACTTGAACAAACACATGCCACATGCAGTTTCCCATGTGTGAGCAAGCTTCACCAAGATTATCTACCAGGAATAATTGCTTTGCAAGTTCAGTCTAAAAAATCTGCACTGGCAGAATATGAATCACTCTTGATTGTACCAGACAAAGCAGCAGATGCCCAAGATAACTGTACATTTTATTTGTACCTGGGAGCTGGACAGACCGTGAACTTCCTGTTTTTCCAACAGAGCTGGTTCCCCTAGTGTCTGTCAATTTTTCTACCATGGCACAAGCTATAGTGAAGGCTGTTGTAAACTATGGCTTAGAATTTAACAAGATCTTAGCATTTCTGTCTGATAATGCAATGTATAAGTGGAAAGCTTTCTCTGATCTGCTCCATGGAATGATGCAACTCATGTCACCTGTAACGCACACATCCTCTTTTTCTAGTAAGTAACATCTGGTGCACATGTTTTCCTGATGTGGACAGCCTAGTTTTAACAAGCATTCAAACATTGTCCAGGCCATAAGCTTTGATACAGAGAGTCTATTGCCCATCAAAGTGGGGATCTACATGCAAATGTGCCACTTCCACCAGATCCAATGCTTACAAGGTGGAATTCATGGTTTAACACAATTCATTACCACCCAAAGAATATGAAGTACTACCAGTAATTTGCGTGCAAGGAGCCTGAAATCACACTTGGAACACAGTGAGTGGTTAAACTACAGGGGTTTAGGTTGTAGCTGTGTTGGTCTAAGGATATAGGCAGACAAGGTTCCTTGGGTGAATTTGATATCTTTTATTAGACCAACCCAAATGGTTGGAGAATAGTTATTAAGCAAGCTTTCGGGTTCAAAAACCCTTCGTCAGGCTCAGGAAGCTGCAGCAGTTGGTGTGTGCTCTTCCTGGATGGAATGAAAAGTAAAGAAGCCAGGGGCTGGGCTGGGCTGGGGAGTCAGTTGCCAGGCAGATTATAATGTATCAAAAATCCAATGTCTATGTTTAGTCCCTGATCTCTAGTATCCAGCAGGTTGATGAAATGGAGCTCATAGGCTCGTCTCTGGGAAGTGTTGTGTAAGTTTCCCTTGAGGATCAGGACTGAGAGATTGGAGAGAGAGTGGCCCTCCTGTGAGAAATGTGCCCCCACCGGTAATTGGGTGTTTCTGTCTTTGATGGATTTCCAGTGTGCGTTCATTCTGGTGCGCAGTTGTTGTCTGGTCTCTCCTACATATCTTCCATCAGGGCATTTGGTGCATTGGATGAGGTATACTACATTCCTGGAGGTGCAATTCTACACAATTTCTTAAAACACAGTGCTATTGAAGATCAAGTTAAGTTTGTGGCTGAAAACGTAATCCAGTTCATGAAGCTTCTGACGTGGTTTGAAAGTTGTCAGGCTTTGATCCACCAAGCGCACAACAAGCTGATAGAGTTGATAAGCTGGGTCGAAGACATGGCGTCACAACAACTTTCAAACTGTCAATGTGAAAACCAGCAGAGACAAGAATTGTTCCAGGCAATAGCTATGAAGTTGAAAAAGTACTAATAGTACCATCAGTCACTACCACTGTAGTGTAAACTACCTACTGCCTCCTTTTTTTAGTACCGTTCACATTTTTTAACCTAATCAGGTGCCTTTTCTGAGTTTTAGAATCATAGAGAATTAGTATTGGGAGGGACCTCAGGAGGTCATGTAGTCCAACCTCCTGCTCAAAGCAGGACCATCTCCAATAAGATCATTCTAGCTAGGGCTTTGTTGTGCCAGGCCTTTTAAAGCCTCCAAGCATGGAGATTCCACCACCTCTCTAGGTAACACATTCCTGTGCTTTACCACCCTCATGGTAAGACAGTTTTTCCTAATATCCAACCTAAACTTTCCTTGCTGCAACTTGAGACTGTTGTTCCTTATTCTATCAACAGCCACTACTGAGAACAGTTTAGCTCCATCCTCTCAGGAACCACCCTACACAGTTGAAGGCTTTTATTAAATCTCCTCTCCATTTTCTCTTCCCTAGACTAAATAAACCCAGTTCCTTCAGCCTCTCCTCATAAGTCATGTGCCACAGCCTCCTCACCATTTTCATTGCCCACTGTTGGACTCTCTCCAATTAGTCCACTTTCTGTAGCGGGGGGCACAGAACTGGACATATTACTCCAGATGTAGCTTCAACAGTGCAGAATAGAGGGGAATAATTACTTCTTTGATCTGCTGACAAAGTTTCTACTAATGCAGCCCAGTATGCTGTTAGCCTTCTTAGCAACAAAGGCATACTATTCAATCATACTCAGCTTTTTGTCCACTCTAACCCCTAGCTTCTTTTCTACAGAGCTGCTGCTTAGCCAGTTGATCCCAAGCCTGTAGCAGTACATGGGATTCTTCCGTCCTAAGTTCAGGACTTTGCACTTGTCCCTGTTGAACCACATGACATTTCTTTTGACCCAGTCCTCCAATATGTTGAGGGATATAGGCTGTACAGATGGGATAGAGTAGGGAAAAAGGTGGGGGAGTATGTATTGCTTAGGAGCAACATACTTCTTCTATGATCAAGATGGGACCAGAGGAGTGGCAATTTGAGGTACTGTGGGTCAGAATACGAGGAGGCCAGGGGGAAAGGGACTTGGTATTGGGTGGGGTGGGGGGCCTACTACAGACTACCACACCAGGAGGATGGGCTAGACCTAGAATTCTCAAGGCAGCTCTCAGAGGCTGTACAGTCAAGGGACACTGTTGTCATGGGTGACCTAAACTACCCTGACATCTGCTGGGAGGAGCAGTCAGCCAGGTCTAACCATTCACATAGGTTTTTAACCTGTATACAGGACCTTCACCTAATGCAGGAGGTATACAGCCCCATTAGGGGAAATGCCTTACTGGACTTGGTGTTGGCTACAGGGGATGACCTGGTGGGGGATCTGCAGATACAAGGTAACTTAGGGGATAGTGACCATCAATTGATTGAATTTACTATGTGGTGAAGGGTGGGAAAGATAACCAGTAGGGCAGAAGTGCTAGACTTCAGAATAGCCAACTTCAATATGCTTAGGAGATTACTTAGTGAGGCACTGATGATCAGGGGCATTGGTGAGATGGGAGTCCTGGAAGGGTGGTTGTTCCTAAAGGGAGCGATCCTTTGGGTGCAAAAGGAGACAATCCCATTGCACATGAATGGGGGCAAAGGGGCCAAGAAACCCTTTCGGCTGAACAGGGAAATCCAGGAAAGCCTCGGGGCAAAAAAGAGGCATACAGGCTGTGGAAGAGTGGGTAGCTACCAAGGAGGAGTATACTTACTTGGCTCGCACTTGCAGGGAGTCCGTTAGAAAGGCCAAAGCTGCAGTGGTACTTAGGCTGGCAATGAAAATTAAAGACAACAAAAAGTCCTACAGGTATATGGGGAGCAAAAAGAAGGCAGAGGGTAACATAGGACCCCTATGGGGCAGAGTAGGGCAATTGGTGACAGATAGGGGGGACAAGGATGAGCTCTTCAATGAATGTTTTGCTTCTTTATACCTGAACATGGTTCAGGACAAATCTGCCAATTGGATTATAGACAAGCACAGGAGGGAAACCAGCCCACTGACTGTTAGCACCAACTTAGTGAAGGGACACTTGGAGAGGCTTAATGTGTTTAAGTCAGCAGGCCTGGATGATCTTTATCCAAGGGTGCTGAAAGAATTGGCCAGTGTCATAGCAGAATCACTGCCATGGTTGTTTGAGCACTCATGGTGCTCAAGTCAGGTCCCAGAGGATTGGAAAAGGACCAGTGTGGTCCCTATTTTCAAGAAGGGAAGGAAGGAGGATCTGGGGAGCTATAGGCCAGTTAGCCTCACCTCTATCCTTGGAAATACCTTTGAAAAACATATTAAGGATCACATTTGTGGGAGTCCAGCAAGAAAATAATGCTGAAGGGCATCCAGCACGGGTTCATAGCAGGTGGATCCTGCCTGACTAATCTTGTTTCTTTTTATGTCCAGGTCACAAAATGCTTAGATGCAGAAGTCAAGGTAGATGTCATCTACCTGGGCAGGGAACAAATCCAGATGGATCTGAACATGTTGGAGAAGTGGGCAGAACAGAATAGGTTGCAATTCAACAAGGACAAATGCAAAGTGTTGCACCTTGTGAGAAGGCATCACAAACACACTTACAGGCTTGGGGATGACCCTCTCAGCAGCACTGTAGCAGAAAGGGATCTCAGAGTCATAGCTGACTCCAAGATGAACATGAGTCATCAATGTGATGAAGTGATTAGTAAATCTAACCACACTTTATCATGCATTGGTAGGTGCATCACAAACAGATCCAGGGAGGGGATCTACCCTACCCTCCAGAGTATCTACTATAGCCCCATGGTGTTGTCATCCCTGAACTTGCTGAGAATGCAGTCTATCCCCTCTTCCAGATCATTAATGGAGATATTAAAGAAAACCAGCCCCAAGACTGACCCCTGGGGAATGCACTTGATACCAGCTACTAACCCTCAGCTACTGAAATTAGTCCATGGATGGCAGAAAGAGCATGGCAAGGAATGTGCTGCTTACATGAACTTTGTCAAAGAGTACCAGATGCCTTTGACTGTGACTTTCTTTTGGGAGTCTGTTTTTGATTGGTTTCCACATCTCTACAACTTGGCAAAATGCTGTCTTACCATACCAACCAATACAGTGGACGCAGAATGCATCTCAGTGTATGGACAAGCATTTACACACAGAGACAGGACGTTAGCTGCAACTGCTGGTGGACGCTGCATGCTAGTATTTAACAACTAACATGAATAGTTTCTATCAGGGTTAGTATTGGCTAGAGGTGCATCGATACATCAGTCCAATATCATATTGGAACTTATATAAAGAAAATTGGCTGTATCGGAAATCAGCCCAATGCGGCCAAAAATTTGGCTGATAAATGCCCGTGCATGCATGCAGCCACAGTGCAGCATGCAGGCAGCAAGGAGCACAGCCCAGTAGCTTGTAGAGCTGCATGCAGCTGGTAAGTCCATTGTGGTGAAAGGGGAGGGGGAAGGGAAGGGGCTTGTGGGGGCAGATCAATGCCCCCTATAGTAAGGGAGGGAGTGGGGTTGGGGCAGGACCAGATGTTGCCCAGCTGGGTAGGGTGGGGCAGAGGACAGAGCCATGGCTCATCTGGGGGCTACAGGGAGGGGGGCAGCTCCTGCCACTTCATGCACCCTGGGAGGGCATGGGGGTGGGGTCATGTTCCCCCTGGATCTGTGCAGGGCATGGTGGGCAGGCTGCAGCTGTGGGCTAGAGCCAGGGCTGTGCCAGGCTCTTCTTGGTAGGGTCTGGGGTCGGAGAAGGCTATATCCAGGGAGAAACCATCACAAGTAGTTGTTAGATAGAGGAGGAGGAAGAATAGGGTGGCCATGTTCTAGTCCCAAAAGCTGAAAAAGAGAGTACTTTCTGACTTCCTTGCCCAGTGCTCTAACCGGCATGCCACAGGTTAGGCATAAGTCAGTTCCATCGCCAGTGTTCCTTTGGAAACTGGCCCCATAGGCAGCTAGGAGATGAAGATATATGAGTCCAGGAGAACAGGTACAAGATTGTGCAGCATAGTGAGATGGCTGCTGCCCTGGATGGGAGAGGAGCATGAGATTTTAGCTTGGACCTTTTTATGAATGAGGCAGAAGCTTCCCAATTACACTGCTTTCTTTCCCTTTTATCTAATGACTATTAAAGAAGATCTGGAGAGGGGGTTTTGTAACACCTAACCTGGTACATGGTGGTTAGATCACTACACTGGGAAATGAGGATAAAATCAGACATTGTTTTTATTCATAGGATCCCAGGATAAAAAGCTTTCTCCCAGGAGAAATGTGGTTGTCCCGTGAGAAATTCAATATGCTTTTAGCCTGAGAGAAATGTATGTTTAAACATCCTCTGGGCAAAAGAGGCTTAGAACCTAGGGGTGAACTTACACATTTGTGTAAGCGAGTTCCCTGCTTAGACTTGTTTAGTTGCCCTGGGCCAACTGCGGTCCTGTGGGCTGATAGTTTGGCCTGGCACCAGTTACCTAACCCACTGAAGCTTCTCTCTTTCCATGTCTTTGATTAACACCTTTATCTCAGGGACTGCTGTTATGTCTGGTTCAGTGGTGTCCAGCTACGATCACTTAGTAGTGTGAGGATCTTAGGGCTCCACCCCACCTAGCACCAACCTGTTGTTAATTTGATGTTGTTTGGGCACAGCATTGTTGTCGGCCAGTGTCCTCGTTCTTCTCCCTCGGCTTATCATAATCCTTCTCGGCCCTCTCCCCAGCTGGGCTCCCACGTCTCCCCTTCTGATGTTTTAGTGAACTCCTTTGAGTCAGCATGAAGAGGTAGCTCCCCACATGGGGGTCACCACCACCGGTCATCCTCCACCTCCTACACTCTTCCTTCAGCCTGCCCTAGACTGCCGGGGACTTCCTTCCAGTCCCCGCATTGGACTGGTGCACAAGGCTTTTATCGTCATCTCTCTGCCCTGTGCAGTGAATCAGTGCCAGCATGCACTTACAAAGCACATCCATGCTGGTGCTGGCTTTTTTTCTTTGTCCCACCTCCAGGCCCAAGCTGGCTGCGGTGAGGGACGCAGTCGGGCTATAGGTAAGTTTTTCGGCATGGCAAACCTGCCACTGCTATCCTGTTCCGAGATCCCCAGGGACTGTCCTGTTGCCGGCATGGCTTTTTTGTGCTCAACGCCTTTTTCCTGCAGCTCCACATGTTGTGGGGTCACTGACATCACCAGTGGTGCGGCAATCCTGCTGCTGCCGCTATGTCCTTGTTACTCGGCGTCCGGCAGGGCCACCAGCAATTTCAGTGGCATGGGGCTTTTGCTGTTGCTGCCAGATCCCTGTGGCTTGACGTGTCCCTTGCCTCTGCCACAAATTTACACTTAGATCATACTCAACCTATGGGATGTTAATCAGTGTTAACATTAAAATATACTCTGAGCAATTGCGTATTAAAGGTTAATAGCATTTGTTTCTGGCACAGCTCTGACTTGCCACTAGAAGGCTGGTAAATGGGGGTGTGGCTAGGAGCCAGGACACCTGGGCACTAGTGCTCTGGGTAGCAGGGGGAGGGGCTGGGAATGGTGCAGAATGCAAATTACTCATTTCTCCATGGGGCTAATGGTATCTTAACATGAGATTGGGTTGACCAGAGGGTTGACTCTGGTAGCACGGCCCAGAGTCAACCCTCATCTGAAGTGCCGTAACTTTTGAGACAGTTCAAGGGTGCTTAGCATGAATTGACCAGCTTTACCATGGGAACACTCATATTTTAAGCAGCCTTAGTATGACCTAAGTGTAACATGTAACTTCACCCTAGTTTTTCCACTTCTTGGGAAAGTTCCTGAGCTACTCAGTTACTGGGGGTAAGATGTGGGGGGCTCTCCCTCCTGCATTGTCCTGGGCTTAGGCTCAGGTATATATGTGTGTGTCTGTGTATAGCTGACTGTGCCTGGTCAGTCTGTGCATGTATTCCTATGTGTCTATGGCGCAGGTATAACTGCCAGTTAGTGCACAAAGGGAAATAGAATCCCTTCCTTATTGTGGGAGAAATGGGAACACAAAACATAATTCCCCTCCCCTCTTTCTCTTCATAGATGTTTAGTGTAAACTGTCTGAGAAATTATTCTTGAAATAAACTCATCAGATAGGGTTAAATAAGGCTAATACAGTCTGTCTCAAAAGCACTGTTTCCAAGTAAGCTTAAAAAGAGTCCTATCATCTTTATTCATGGATAACTATAAATTACAAGAGGCTCTGTCTCTCAGTTAACAAAAAGAAGGAAGAAAATAGTTAATGTACAAATGAAGTGACCCTGATTTACTAACATAACTGACACATTTACTGTTCCATATTCAATCCCACACTGAACAAAATCATCTTCTCATACTTGTCATATGCTGTTTGTATAAGTAATAATTACAGAATCAAAATGAATTATCTTCTGCTGTAAAGGGCTATAAAGCAGTTATTAACTTATTAAAGTAACTAGTCCTAGTGTTCTTCTAAAGAGAAATGTCCCCAGTTCATGTTCAGGTGCAGTTGTGCAGAATAATTTCCTTTTTGTTCTGAGTTGCCGTTTGGTGGGGTTTTTTGTTTGTTTTGTTTTGTTTTGTTTTTGCCTTAGATAATTGATCTGGGGACATGATTTGGCTTCACTATGTGCGGGCCTAGCATAAGTCATGCTGTGCAAGGTACATTTTGTATGGTATTCTGCTTCCACAAATGGCTAATGAACATGAACATTTGGGACTCCTAGGAAATGGTCTACTTAATTTGGTGATGCTGCAGCACAGTATCTTTAAAAAGTTACTTTCTCCACAGTATTTAAGCAGGTTCAAATGTACCCATTGGGGAGTTAAAGCAAAAGACATATGCTAATCGTCATTTACATCCAAAGATGAGGCAAACTGGTTTTCATACTCCTTTTCCCATTGAAAATATTCAGGGTGATATCACAAGCTATATCTTGGTACCTATCTTCATACTTACTGTATAAAGTGACTTTAGTAGTTGGGCACCTTTTGGATGGACTTCTATAAACCATCTTCATATACTCAGCAGTTCTCCCAAACTCATCTTGATTGTATTCTCTTGGAAGTCTTAGCACATTGTACCACTCCAGCAGTATAAAAGGGACGGTAAAAATTGGGTCTCCATTAAAATTAAGCACTCTTTAGGCCATAGCAATGGGAAGCAGCACTAGGGTAATTGAGGGTTATTCCACAAGTATCTGAATTGCTTACTCTTAGAAGGAGGGTATGCAATGCCTTGTTTTGGCTGCATTTTTGCTTAAACAGCGAACGTTTTCTTTGTTTATGCCTAATGTCCTTGCAGTGGTGTACTGTGGGTCTCTGGCGCCCAGATGCTAATGCCTGCATTTGCACGCCCCCCCGAGATGATCTGAGCAGGTTGCGGAGCCCCCTCTCCCACCCCATGGCACTTCCACGGGGAAGTTAACATCACGGCACACTGGACTCTGGGGGAGGGGCGGTGACCAGAATTTCTGGCCAGAACAGGTAAAGAAACGTACAACCTGCCAGGTGGACACACAGCCTTTCTGGCTGGCACCCCCCACCCCCCAGGCTGGCACCGGGGGCCTATGACCTCTTCCCACCCCTGCCCATTGGTACACCACTGTGTCCTTGGTAAAGAACAAAAAACCTTGGATGAACATAACCATTACAGCTCTATTAGGCAAATGGAAGGACTGTAGGGAGCCAAAAAGGGTTTTCACCCCAGGGTGCCATAAACTTAGCTCTTCCAGGGAGTTCTAAAAATATGCTCCATCACAGAGTGGTATTTGGGCCAGGGACAGACATTCAAAAAGCCAGAGCCTGAATAGTTTCAATCTTTGTAATCTTCTTCATACTGTCTGCAAACCAGGTCATTTCTAACACCATTCTCTGCCCCCTCTTGAAGAGTGACAGACTGCAGCCAGCAGGTTGCTTATTAGAACAAAGTTTATCAGCCCATCAAGTCCTACAAAAAAAAAATCTCTCTCATTAGTTTCAAGCTCTTCTTATCTACAGGGTGCATTTGCATTTGCAAGCCACTAGCTGTTTGCCTTTATTCTAGTGAAATTAGAGACCCACACAGACACCTCTCAGTGTCAGCTAGCATGGGGGCGGGGGGAGGCATGGCCAGATGCTGGGTCCCTGCCCTCGGGTCCCTGCCATGGGACAGGGGCGGGAGGGAAAACCCTGCTGGATATGTTTTATTAGACCAATTAGATTTTTACAAAAAAAAAAATTATTGCAAGCTTTTGGGCACAAACATCCTTCATCAGGCATTGGAGAAAAGATTGTAAAAGTTCTCCTGGGTACAAGTGAAAGCTTGCAATTATTATTATTATTTAATTTTTTTTGCAAAAATCTAGTTGGTCTAATAAAAGAAATCACCTCTACCATGAATCCTGATTGCTTTTTCCTCTAGACCATTATGGCTACAACCTGGTTACCTGACCACAGCTCATAGGTGATGCATAGGGGCAGCAAGGGGGGTGGGGAGGGTCATGTGCCCCCCACCAAATTTGGCCCTTGCAGGTCGGTGAGTGGGGGGCAATGGCCAGTGCCTCCCCTGAGACTGTGGGGGTGCCAAGAGAAGCGCCGGTGGAACTTCTGGGTTTGCTGCTGGCGCTCCCGGTTTGCCACCAGCACTTCTGTTGGTGGCAGGGATCAGCTACTGGGGAACCTCTGTCCCTGGTTGGCAACTGGCTGTGGGTGCCCCCCCAGGATCAGGAGGCACGAGTTGCCCATGCCACAGCTATTATATATTTGATGCATGCAAGCAGGAGTGAGCAGCTGGGGACACTTTCAGGATCATCAAGAACATATGATGGTGTAGGGGTGTTAAAATTGTGGTCCACAGCCTAGATGTAGCTTATAGAACCATTTCACCTGGTCCACAGGGCTGTTAGAAGAGATGGAAATTCAGAGATGGGATAAGTGTAGGTAAGGGCTACCACTGTGAGTTCCCAGTTATGGAGCCCTGTTGGAGACATGTTAGTGGTAGGCTACAGCTGTATTAGCTGTAGTGAGCTACAGCTCTATTAACCACTATGCTACTCCTGCAGCTTGCTCCACTGCAGGGCCTAGATTTGGCCCAAGAGGAGCGCTGTAGTCTGGGTTTACACCAGGGGCCCTTGTAAGTTTGACACCCCTGGTGTAGATGCCCTCTTGGGCACTTATATGCTTCCTCCCCACCCACCATTACTCTAGTACCTGGATTCCGCACACTCTTTTATCTGGTTCTTCTTACAACAGGTTAGTGAAATAGAGAACCACACCATCCCCACTGTATGCCTGAAATCAATGGGGACCTGGCATAGGTGGATATACTATTTTGAAAAGTGGAGTGCAGATGGTGCATCATCACATATAACACATATATCACATATAACACAACCCATATTTTTATCCAGTTAAAAATAAAGTAGAAGCTTTACTAATACGTGAGAAGCCTAGGGCTGTATTATTCAGTTTAAGAATGAAGTAAAAAACCAATGTAATGGCACTGGAATGAATTAAAAACAATCTGCAGGGCTGTGAAATAGGAGCTACTTCACCATGAGCAGCTAACAGGCATCTGAATTGCAGAATAAAGGATAGCTTGATTGGTGGAACATCAAGACCACTAAAAAGAAGAGAGGGTTGTTAACACCCATGGAATGAAGTGTTTAGAAGGGATCAGATAGATTATAATGAGCCATGAAGTTAGTTGACTCCCTCAGCACTGTTTCACTAGTGCTCCTGCCACTGCCAGGCAGTTGGTTTTAAACTTTGGGCTGCCCAGAAATCAAGGGCGGGGGAGGGAGAAGGGGTAAGTGCACCAGTGCACACCCTTGCACCTAGGTGCCTAAACCTATTTGTCAAATGGGACATCTGTAACAGAACATGGACCTCAATCTTGATTTCTTGCAAGCAAGGCTGCTACCCTGTCCATTCAAACAGCTCTCCTCCCTCTAAACAGGGAATAACATATTTATTTGGGAGCAAATAGCATATTTACTCTGTGAGGGAGACCTTTGCACCCTAAAAAAAAGTACCAAATTACCAGTCATCATATACATAATTGTTCACAGCCACCTCCATAAATGGCAGCATCTTGCTGATAAAAACTGTTTTGGCGCTTTGCTTTGATCCCTGGGACTGATTTTACTTGGCTTTTACCAGCAGTAGAAATATTTTCAAACTCCTTTCACAGCACGTTTATGAGAAGGCAATAATGATTGTATTACATACCAACGAGGTCACAAGCTGTCACTCTCTCCTGGAACTATTAGCTTAGTTAAAAACCGCACTACTACAACAGGTTTTGTTTCTAAGATCCGCACACATTTTAACAAGCAAGGGGTGGGAATCTTGTTAGAGGAGTTATCCATTATGGTTTCACTAGCACAACACCACTCTGAAATTGCAATAGATGTCAATAGGTTTCTGGTAGCTCATTCTATGGTAACAGCCCTGTGAGCACTGGAGCATGGTAGTCTTTGAAAGGAGGAGGTTAAGAGATAAGTAAGTAGTATTGCAGTACTATTATTACACCTATTATTCTTTACTTCTAATATATGTCTCCCTCTTTTATTAGGGGCTGACTGTTGAACCAGAACTACCAATACAATAGAATGAAACTGGTATGCAGGCGAGGAAATATCTTTGATTAGTTAACTGAATGGTATTGACCTTTCAGGAAAATTAAATCAAAATATACACCTCTTAAACATTTCCAGAGTATGTGAAGGTCACCTATTTCCTCTGTGCCTATGAGGAACTGTTCTATCTACTGTGAATCACATAATCCATCTGATGACAAAAGCAAAACAAAGCTACCTTGACCTTCTCCTATCCTTAACCCCATGGTTGCTAGAACTATAATTCCAGCCATCATGTGCTCGCAAAATCATAACGTTCATCCCACTGAGGAGTTAAAAAGAAGGCCAAGGACACAGAAGATGTCTGACAAACTAACCCGCTCCAAATGTCAATCACATTACTTATTTTGGCAATATAACATACTGTATAAACAATACATTGTTTAAAAGCCCATTAATTAGGGTTTACTTTTAATTCTAATCCATAACTGTGCTTGCTTTAAATGTATATTTAGGATTTGTTTTGCAGGGAAGGAGATGCCACTGCAGGATGCAGCATCAGATTTAGGTTCTGGTTCAATTTTAAAAAGCATTCTCTGATCCTCTAGACTTTATACTAGCATTCGTCCTCCCCATCACACCAGCAAACATGCACTCTTCCCTGTTCTTCTTATCCTTCACATTATACCCTTTTTCTCTTTATTTTTAAACGTATTGATTTTTATCAGAGAAGACATTATATTATGACAAATCTCTATTACCTACCAAGCTTTTTGTGTTTATTTAGTATGAAATTCACCTATTCCCATTTTGTCTTGTGTAAACAGATTTTGTATTGCGTATTCTGTAGACGTTCAGGGACAGAGGTGGAATTTACCCACTCTACCTGTGAAAGAGGATCGAGCACTGTCATTCCATAGATTGGAAGAGAACCTCAGCACCATTTAACACCACCATTTAGATTGTGGCCAATATTCTCTTCTTTTTCACTTTTTCAATGTAGTAGAGAGAGGGCAGAGGAAGTTTGTAAGCCAGCCAATTACAGCTCCCTCATTTTCAGACAGTTTCATGCTATCCTTGGCCTCAAACTAGGCTTGAGAAGCCATGGGGCTGCTCTAATTTACACCTGTTAAGGGACCATAAAGAAGTTCAGCATAGCCAAAACAGTGCACATTCCAATCATAGTCATTCCCTGCCCAGCCATGCCTCTCAGCATGTCCCTAGTGCTGCAGCTAAATATCAGAGGTATTTCTGAGTCTGAGCACAAGATGGGTTAGTCAGCAGCTTTTCGATAGAGTATACTCTGTATCTGATCTCCAGATATCCATCAACACAATGTAGGTAATGGTAATGGTAAGGTATGGTTCATTTAAACTTGCAACTTGCACAGATGACTGATTCCCATTCCCCAGTGTGGTAGTGCAGGGCTACCAGCATTCAAATACACAGGATGCTCAGGAGAGTCTTTAGCTGACTGCACACTGATTCTGTGTTTTGCACTGGCACACTGAGTAAATGAAAGATGACCACTCATGGAGAAAAACAAATTGCAAATGAGCCTCCTATAATTTACATGGAAAACTGCATTCCTCAGGATACATGTAGAAATAACAAAATAATCATTAGAAAACTCTAAGTCATCCAAGCATGAATTTCCTCCCTGTGGCTGGACACTGTTGCCAAAGACAGAACTTTGAACCAGTTCTTTTTGAAGAGTTTAGGTTTCACTCTTATTTCTAACTTTCTTTACTGTGCCATCGATGCATGTACAACCATAGCAAAAGATAAGAAAATAGGGACAGAGCAAAGGAAATCTACCCCAGCATGATTTCTGAAGTCATCTAAGCTTTGCATACTGCCTTTGCTGAGATTAAAAATAAAAGAAAAAAGAAAAACAACCAACTGGGACATGTCCCCCCCCCCCCAAAGATACACGATTGTTGTTGTTTTTAATGAACCAGGCTAGTT
This sequence comes from Alligator sinensis, assembly GCF_000455745.1. Taxonomy (NCBI): domain Eukaryota; kingdom Metazoa; phylum Chordata; order Crocodylia; family Alligatoridae; genus Alligator; species Alligator sinensis. The sequence continues at coordinate 1,557,834 of NW_005842330.1, read as the reverse complement.
GTAACAACCTATATCATGGCCCTGACCATCCTCCTGCTGTGACCATGGATGCTTTGATCATGTGGAAGTTACAGTGCATAAGTGGAAATTTGGTGGTAGAAATATGGCTTTGATTTTAAGTAGCCAATCCTCTGTAGTAAAACAAATTGTAAACCTGCAATCTCAGAGACAAGGGCTTGCTTGGACTAATTTGCAATGGAAAACGTAGTTGTTCTTTAAAGGTCCATCCCTCATGACCTGGGAAATGATAGTCAGAAGGTAGAAGAGAAGGTTCCCCAAAGAACCTAGGAAAGAAAATATAATCTTTATCCCTCCAACATGAGTCTCTTTCTATCCAAATTAAGAGCTTTTCACTCAGAGAATTATTACACTGTTGTGCTAGTTCTCTTTTTCGGACAGACTGGGACAGAGTCATTACTTAAATGCCAAATTGAGATCTGGTAGGGTAGATCAGGAGGTTCAGCTACTCTAAAATTAATGGATATCCAGCAAAGCAATTCATTCCATTGGGGTTTAACTCCTTGATTAACAAGAGCTGGAGGTGGATTTATGAGAAGACATTTCTTAAAGAAACTGGGAAACAGGGTTGGGTACATAATGTCTAATGTCAGCAGAGATACAAACAGCTTTCCTTACATCTTCACATGAGAGAAGGTTGGTAGGGGTCTCAGAAGTAGTTTATGGCCACCTTCAAAGAGGAGAGATTTTTCTTGGGTAAACATGGTAGATTTAGGACATGTTGAGTATATCCTGTGCTTATACAAAATGACTCTTGGTGTTTCCCTATTGGTTGGAACACACACCTGAAGTAGCAACCTTTTAAAGGTCTAACACATTTGTGGGCATCTATACATGTGCTGGACATCTGCTCTGACATGCTAATTAGCACACATTGGAGCAGACTCAATTAATCGAGTCTGCTGGAGTGTGCTATGCTAATTAGCACACTAGCATCCTCCACGTGTATTCAGAGTCCCCATGCTTCAAAATGCTGATGGGAGTGCTTTAACTAAAGCTCATTTGATGAGCATCCATTAAAGTGCTCCCACCACCATTTTGAAGCATGGGACACTGCATACATGTCATGCTGGGGCAGCCTTAATTAGAGCAGCTTTCGGAACTACTCTAATTAAATCCCCCACCCCAGAGCACGTGCAAAGACGCCCTGTGGCTTTTTTATTCAGCCTTTTTGCTGAGTCTCCCTTGTAGATATTTGACAAATCCAGGGATCTTTCATTACATAACTACCTAGCCAAATGTCTCACCATCATGTAAGGAAATGATTCCCACACATACTTTAAGGCACCCAATACTTTGCTGGTTTATGTTAAGTGTTAGAGTAATAGTTTTGGTTGTATTGAGCAGAGTCTTAACTAGCAAATTTTGCACCCTGGACAAAACCCTGCTTGGGAGGGAGGTAAGGTCAAGCACAGGACAGCAGGGAGAGGGAGGGCTCAGTTTTACCTGCCCTGGGAACTTGGAGTCCCCTGCTGCTGCTAGCATGGAGTGGTCCACTGCTCTGATTGTTTGCTTCTGTTAGGACCATAGGGATTGAAATCTGGGGTGACTGGGCCAGCAGGTGAAGACTGTGCCGTGGTGCTGAGGACCCAGCCATTGTCTTTTAGTCCAGGTTTGAATCCCCATGGTCCTAACAGTGCTGTTACTATAGCGAGTCCCTGTAACTACCTAGTTGTTGCTTCTATAGCTGTAGTGCAGGGCTCTTCCTGCTGCAACACCATGGAGTCCCCAAGGAGCTGCCATTCTGATGCCCTATCTAAATTGGGGTACCTAAGCATCCTGGGGCTGATGCCTAGTCACCCAACATGTGTTACACTACTGGCATTAAGCACTAGCATTGTAAGTTTAATAATGACATAGGTTGCTTACACAAGTTAAACTTTGCACATGATCCAGCCTTGAAAATGCTCCACAGCAGTGACATAGCACACATACATGGCTGCAGAGCACTTTTTAAATGACTGTTCATATAAAAAAAATTAACCCTGGTCAAATGAAATATTAGATGAAGGTGCTTTAAAGCAGAGCATGTTAGGGAACCTCTGTTCCCCTCAGGGTTAATTTTCCATGCTTTGCAGGACTGGTGCTCATGCTGGTGAGCACCAGCCCATCCCTGCCCCCAGAGCTGTCAGTAGGGAGGGGAGCAGGAGGCAGTTGCTGCCTGGGCTTGGCCTGGCTGGAGCTGGAGGTGGGAGGCAGGGTGGAATGGAACACGCTTGCCCTGCAGCCCCCACCCCCCCAGCTACCATGGCTGGGGTATTGGGGGGATCCAGGCTGGGCCCACAAGGTGAGGGGGGCTTCCTTCCCCCATCCCCCACCCAGGCTTCTTAACAGTGGCAACAGCAGCTGGAGGGGGTAGGTGGGGTGGAACAGAGTCTCCTCGCCTTGTGAGCCCAGCTTGGCTTCCCCAATACCTGATCCAGGGTAGCTGTGGGGGGGGAGGGGGAGGAGGAGGCTGCAAGGTGAAGGGGCTCCTTTCCCCGCGCCGGCTCTGAGCAGGCCAAGTCCAGTTGTCAGCTGCCTGCTGCCCTCTTCCTACCCCCTCAGTCCCTTGCTGAGAGCCCCACAATTTGGGGCAGGGTACAGGGCTTGGGAGAGTGGTGGAGCACCTCTATCTACTGGGCAAGGCTAGTGCCCACAGGCTAAATCCTCCCAACCCAACAGGCAAATGTCTGTTGGACCGGGGGGGAAGGGTTCTAACTCATGGTGCTTTGTGTAAATCACCATGAGTTAGAGCAGGGCCCCTAAATGTCTGTAAGCACCCATAATCTCGAAAAGTATATGGGACTGGATCCTTTACTCTTGCAAGACAGAACTGGCCTAACTAAAGCTTAAATAGTTCCTCAGTTTCAGAAAAACCTCTGGTAACACAAAGCTAGAGTAACAGATCCTCAGCCTGCATGGATGGGTGTTGTTGGGAAAGGTATAATTGCCACCTTTTCAATTCCCTGTTGCTACAACAGCTCCTGGGGAATTTAATATAACATAGAGTCTTGGAAGTGTCTCTTTCTCTATGCCAAGAAACTGGACCCACAGTTTTGTAGACACAGCAACAATGGTTTTTAAGCTGTCTCCACTAACCCGTGGGTCCAGTTTCCTGGCTTATGGGAAGAGGAACTTCAAAGACCCTACGTTATATTAAATTCTCCAGGAGTTGTTGTAGCAACTCAGAATGACTAAGGTGGCAATTATACCCTTCCCAACAACACTCTTTGTTTGCACCCTTGTTTGCACATTTTGTATGTGTGGTATCATGTGCAGAAAGGTCAGACTTCATAAACTAGCCATAGTCTTTACCCAGAGAGAGTATTTACATTACATTTCCTGGAGTGCCAAAAGTCCACAAATTTCTCATAAGTTGGCAATATTTTTCCCCATGCACTCATATGGCCTCATAGATATGGCTTAATGTATACACTTCACGTGTCACTCCCTGGGAGAAAATCAGGTCATCCAAAAGGCATAACTGTAGGCCTGGTGCCACATTCTACTTGAAGAATTAAACAAGAAAGTTTATTCTCTTTTAAACCATAATAAGATGTGTGCTACGGTTTACAATTTTCTTTTCTTATATACTTTTCTCCTTAACCAAAAAGTCAGCTTCTTCTCAGTCCATTTGTAATAACCTGTATATATTGGTGGGAAAAGAGTGGAGAAGGGTTAAAGTATAGATTGTATCTTAACTCTATTGTAAAAGATATATTCAAGTATAATTGAGTGAGCAAATAAATTTTAAATAACAAAATGCATATCATTACAAGAAGCAAATGGATAATGAAAATGTTATAATATATGACATGCATCATACCTAGCAGAACTACTTTATGCAAAATTAGCTATGATTTTCCATCCTGGTACCTGTCATTTAAAATTAGTTACCCCCCAGTTAGCATCCATTTCTGTTTGACTGGGTAATTAGATGGCTATCTTATCTTGTTAAAGAAAGTACAATAAATAGATCACATTATTTTTCAAAATGCTTTGTTTTTCTGAAAGTAATTGAAAAGCTGGTACCAGAAAGCCACAATCAATACCTAAAGAAATGCCTCTATTTTTGTCTAATTTAAAGTTTTGTGGAAAATGCTCATGAGGGGAAATTACATTAAGATAATCTTTATAATATTGGTAAATGTGGGACTGTTTTTTAGCAGCTGAACAAGTTATTAGTTTGTCATACAGCTATTGTGTTGAAAGAATGCTGTGGAATGAGCACAAGTGGCTAGTAAATTCTTTGCCCATTGTTTTATCCTAATTAAAATCCAGGACGCTGTTTACTGCATAATGTTTATTTAATTGAGGTTTGCAAACCAAACGTAACAATTCACTTCTATAGTTTCAGTAGTTCAGCTTCATTTTATTTTGATCACAGAAAAAAAAAACTACCAAGTAAACAGTTCATCTGCTTACCATAGATTTCTTTTCTGGTGGGAATTCTTCCTAATGGATTAACTCTTTCAAGTGAGACTTTGACACCGTTGTAATTGCTTCTCATATATAACCTCTCACATCAGTCGGGGAAAAAATTAAAAGAAACAGCAGCTAATTTTGTTCATTCAAATTGTATTTGCTCACAAGAAGACAGGCTATTATTTCTTCTTAAGAAAACCATAATGAGAAATTTTCTGAGCTGATTGTTCAGATCAAGAATGGGGCAATAGGAGAATGTGAATTTGATTAAAGTCCACCTGAAACTGTGAACCCAGACAAACCACATAGCAAAGCAACCTGACTTTCCAAATCCAGTAGCTGCAGGTGAGTGAATAGAAGGCCAGATTGAAGGCCAGAGAAACCTGAATGGAGAAAACATAAATTATTTTTTAAGCCTAAACTGACTAGAAAAGTAACATAAACCAGAAGGATTCTCCTGTTATAGGTCCATGCCTCTAATATGTCTCTACTAAGACACACAAAATTCTTCCTGTGTTGAAAATAAATGCCATTTTTGGTTTGGGTTCTTTTCCCCCACTTCCCCTTTTACAAGCTCATTTTACACTCATCCTTCAGAGATTAATTGTCTCCTTTTTTATTAGGTGATCTGCTTTCTGATATGGAGCGCCAAGAAATAACTAGCTATTTGAAATGTGTACAATCACTGGTCAATCTGTTGCTCCTTAGCTAATTATATCTATAATCTCCCTAGGTAGACATGCCATTTCACAGGATTCAATCAATAATAAAGCAGCTGCAGTCTGAGCATTCTAGCAGTGTGTTAATAAATCCCAGTCTTTCCATTGGGCTGACTATGAACTCTCTGAAGTCACTAGGAGGTTTGTAAACAGATCTGTTGCGGGATTGTCCCCAAGGGCTTAATGAAGGGGGGAAAGAACATCTTCCTCGTCTCTCCAAGCAACACTACCCACAGGAAATAAAATTATGCAAACTTTGATGTTTGTGACGGATGATTTTCTCAGCCATGTTGAACACAGCTAAATAACTTAAATGTCAACAGCAGATTCTTATTGATAAATTAGTTCAAATCAATAGTGATGCCTAGCAGGCAGGCCTCAATGACTCTCAATCCCACGTATTTACCCTTACTAGTATCACAAAGAATATGGCACCAAAACTGTATTGGCACTGAACATGCTTATTGACTTGCTGCATTACCTTCCCTGGTTCTTTATGGCCCCGTAAGACACAGTCGAGTTGTAGTGAATGGGGAGAGGTAAACATTTCTGAGATGATGCGGTGAGAAATGTAAAAGATGGCTGCTGTACGGTTGCTGAGATGGTAGTATCATTGGATAAAGATCCTGGATCGGTGCCTTAGCTGGTGTAATTTGGCACACATTCAGCCTAGTTGCCAGGTCAGGATCTGGTTCCCTGAGATCAATCTCAAATGTCCTTGAATCATTTAATTTAAGGGCTTCCGTTTTGCTTTGGTAAAGTCCTCATTTATCTTATTAATGCTTCCTCCAGTCTCCCAGAATGAATGTCTGCTACTTTTGAATGAAATACATGGTTGAAATTAAGTTCAGAAAAAATGTGTGTGCTGATTTTATGAAATTCGAATATGCTTTCTGAAACAGAAAAGGGAATGCCCATCTTTAAGAAAGTAACTTAAATATCAGTGGGAAACAGTATGGTATTCCTCTCCTTTAAATTATGAACTTGGCAGTTTGTGAAAAAAAAGACAGGCTAAGGGGAAGGTGCACAATTTAGACTGCTTGTAGTTAATTTAAAATGACTTATTTACTTTGCTGTTCAGTACAATAAAAAGCATTTAAAATAGCATCTGTTACATGACGGGGCACTTTTAATATCTTTGAAATGGTTATGTTTGAGTACAGACAGTCTTTGTGAGCAGAATCTTCATTAGGCTATGATTAAACAGAGATGTTTAGCCAGGCTGTACACAGACCCAATTAGAACTAAATTAGAGGGTTTTTTTACAACATCTCTTCTGCTTTATCTTCCAAGGGAAACTTCTCAAGACTTTTTATAATTACAGATAACATAATAGAAGCTCCATTTAAGAAGATGCCTGTTACTATACACATTTAATACAGAGACTCCAGCTGAAACTATTGTATTTTAAAAATAACCTAAGGTAATGCTGTAATATAAGTTCCTCAGATGAGGCAAGAGATGAGAATAAAATAGTGTTGGCCTTAGAGCTACTCAGCTAAGAGCTTCCTGGATTTGTTATTTGCTGATGTTTACACAATATGATACAGCTTGTTATCTGACAATGCTGTACCCTGGTAGTAAACTATACTTTTTTTTTCCAGCATGATCTGATTTGAGACAGCAGCTCATGATTGCAATTGTGGATGAATACTTTTATTTGCTGAAAAATGCAGTTTTGGCCCTTCAGAAAGTATTTACAAATTCAAACCAAATTCTCCAAATGTGAGTGAGGAAAACTCATGCTAGATTTACAAAACATTGAGGATGTAGAGAAGCAATAGATACTTTTAATCCCATGGTCCAATGGGTAAGGCATTGAGTTATAATTAGGGTCTGGTTTAGATTGCGGGCGCAGCTCATGGCATGGTAACTCCTTTAATCTTAGCATTCCCCCCATGTGCCCCCTCACCGCTGATTGAGGAGCCATGCCCCTCGCCACTTGCCCCTGATGACTTGGAGGCAAAAATTGCATTTTTAAATATGCCATGGTTTTTGCCTCCTGTCCAAAAACTGCAGTGAATTTAAAACCATGGTTTTCACTTCCCAGCCATCAGGAGCAAACAGCATGGGGCCCCTCAGCTAATCAGTGTGAGGGGGTTCATGGGGCAACTCCAAGATTAAAGGAGTAGCTTCCTGAGTGATAATGTTACAACGTAGAAAACCTACATTTCAGTTCCTTACTCTGCCTGGTGAGATTTGAATCTACACCTTCGACTTCCCAGTAACATGTCTAACAACCAGGTTAAGAAGTATTTACTCTCAAGCACTTGTGTGTTGACACTGTTTTAATTGGCATAAAATACTTAAGTGTATATAGGATATAGGTACCAAACCCCACCCCCAGGAATAGGTTAAATAATCACTTTTCTTTCTGTATCTCAATCTATATTTAATTATTTTTATGAGGTGCTTGTGCTGCAGAGGACCGAGACCCAGCTGCAGGTAGTCAGAAGTTAAGGGCTCCTATACATGTGTGCGCAGCCTGCTCTGATGTGCTGGAAAGCCAGCATGTTGGAGCACAGAAAGTGACGGGCTCCGACAGCCTTCCACATCATGCGTATCAGTGTCCCGGTGCATCTCCATGCTGGAAAAATGGTGGTGGGGCACTTTATAATAAAACATGTTCGATGAGTTTTAGTTCAAAGTGTCCTGCCACCATTTTTTCAGCACAGGGACACTGATACATGTGACGTGCGGGTGCTTTTAATTAGCGTGGCTCCCACAGCACATGTAAAAATGCCCTAAGTCTGCCTGGCTGAAAGCCTGGGACCAGCTGTGATTGATCAGTACATGAGAATGGAGCTACAGAGAGAGTTAAGAGCCTGGGGCAGGGGGTGAGGGAGAACCAGGGAGCTTCCAAGGTCTGAACAAAACCCACAAGCTTTGAGGGGAAGGGGAGGGGGTGTTGACATGTTTTCTTGATTTGCATTTTTTTTCTTCTGCTGTGGGGACAAGGCTGTTCCATGTAAAGCAAAGAGTCTAGAAACCACAGGCATGGTACTGATTTGTTTAATAAGGAACCTGGGTGAGTGACCTGCTTACAATTTTATGAAAAATGGAACAATTTCATTAGACAGGTTTAATAGCCTTAAAAAATTCCATTAGCATGGTGTTTAAAGCATTTTTTCTAGGAGGTAGAAGAGTTGGGTTCAAATGCCTTCAGGCAGAGGAGAGAACTGAAGCTGGATATGACACATACTATATAATCATCCTAAATGCTAGAAAACTAGATAAAAGAAAGTTGGGAACCACTTCCCTTTCAATTCTGTGAAAGTAGGTTTTGGTTTCCTTTGCCAAAAAAAAAAAAAGAAAATCTAAAAGAAAAAAAAAAGGTTTCATTTGTTCGGCAGAAAAACTTTCAGACTTTCATTTCCACATGAAAAATTACATTTCTATTTGGGATTAATTTCAACCAATTTTTGTTCATTGTTTGAGTTCTGTGGCTAACCCAAAAAGCAGATTTCAGGCAGTCCTACTTGTGTTATCAAGAGCCTATTTTATCGTTTATGAAATAATAGTTAATTAAAACTGTATCCATGTAGGGAGTGGATAAAATTTGTGAAGAGGTGATTCAAAGTAAGTGGTGTTAAATGAAAATATAACGTAAATTAACCAATAAATGCAATAAAATAAAATGAATTATAGTGCCTTTGAGACCCAGAAGGAATACAGGAGAGAAAAAATGTTGGCAGGAGCAATAGACTGGCTTCACACACAGTATTACTGTGATGACACTCAAATGATATATCTAGGTAACAACATATAACATAATCACGAGTGTGCTTCACAGCTAGACTTTCTATCCTATTACATCATTGAGATGTTTGATCCCCTGAGGCAGCAGCCCACTGCAAAGAGTCTGACAAAGTAAATCTGGATATCATGTAAAATGCTTTCAAAGGAGAACTGCAATTAAGTGAAATATTAGTCTGATCACAGAATGGACAGTTTTCTCTGGTTCTGTACCTGACAGTTTAAATGAGACATCTATCATTTAGTTCTCAAATAAAAACTACGTTAAAAGGGAGTTAACGATGGCTATCTTAAGGATAACAAGATTACAGGGATTTTGTATTTAACCCTAAACAAGCTATACAATTGAGGAAATGCAGAATTATGTTTGAACTTATAAAACTCTAAAAATACTAAGGATTCAAATGCACAGTTAGCTAAACAATGGAAACTCATCTTTGTAAACACTGTGCAACAATGGAAACGTTTCAGGTTTTTTTCCTTTTTTTTGTTTTTGGTAACTAAGGCCTCTGATAGATGTTAATTTAAAGATGTGATGGGATCTGATTTGGGATCCCAACAATTGTGCTTTCTGCCATGCCAGATGTGCATGGCCAGAAGTGTGATTGTGGGATCCAGCATCAATCCCATTGCAATCATATTGCCTGATCCTGGGCTCCTCCTTTACTGGCAATAGCCTGTGCTCCCCTGGCTGGGGGCTCTGATTGGGTGCTCCCAGCACCAGGAAAACTCTGGAGTCTTGAAGGGCTCCACCATGCTCCAGAGGCCTCAAACAATGGCCATGTGTTCAATAAAAGATGTGATAGAAATCAGCCACTTAGTTATACATTTTATGTAATAACTTTTGTGGCTTAGTCCTTGTTTTATCCTGCCATTAATCGAATGAAGGTGTGGTCAGGTGACTCTCAGAGGCCTAGAAAATATGTACTAATGTACTCCACTGATACATTTGCATTACTTAAATTTAAGGAAAAACAGGAATTTAGAAGTTAGTTTGGGATGATAAAAATAATAGGGATGTTTTAATTCTTAAACTGCTAATAGCTATTCAGTCTTAAAAGCTATTGTAATCTGAAGCAGCCTAGAAATTTCCTTTTTATTAAAAAAACATGCACAAGGACAGAATACAAAAATCTCAAAAGCATTTATATTAATATTTTGAACATATATAAAATCTGTCTTACACGTCTGTTGTTGTTGGTGATGATGATCATGTTATTTTAGCATTTCATTGTGCTTGTGTTGTTTTATCCTACACAGTGAACAGAACACATTGGCTTGTTTCTAACCCTGCATATTTGTTATTCTCACATTATTGTATCGCCTCTGACCCCCCCACCTCAGTGCATCACCTGTCTCCCCCCACTCCCCTGATGTTTCACCTGACCCTCCCCCCTTAGACTTGCCTGCAGGGAGCTGCAGGAGCTGCTTTCCACTGCTGCCTGGCTGCCACCACATGCATGTGGTGCCCCTTGCTCCTCCCAGCCCCAAGCAGCCCCTTACAGGCTGGAACTCTGCCAGCCTGGAAGGGGAAACCAACTGTTTCTTTAAAGGAGAAAATCTATGTTTTTCCCAGCAAGCGGAAAAACCAGATCCCTGATAATCAGCAACAGATGTGTCTTTATTTTAACGATTACAAGTGACCATATTGTTTTCTCTACCTGTGTATTGATTATGCTTATAAAGTATACATCATAGTGGTATTTTGGCACAGTACACAGATTTTCACTAGGGACAGTAAAATATATGTCACTATGCCAGTCTATATTAAAATAATGTTTCTAAGTGCCTGTAAGAATTCCTTTTTCTTCCACAAAGTGGCTAAATCCCAATTTCTTCCTATAAGCACCTCCCATATGACAACCTCTGATCCCCACCCCACCCTCAAAGTGATTTGCCTACCACCAGTAGAGCATCACGCATTGGAACACCATTTATCTAACCACAAAGTATGCCACCAATATGTGGCATGTGCTACTAGTGAGAACAAGGGCAGCTGTTTTAAGGACAGAGGGGAAAGAAGTCAAATAATCAAGAAAACGAAAATGGCAGGTACTGTTACCAAATTTGCTTCAAAATATGGTACTGAAGTATACATATTTATTGTGTTTCATTCACTGAACAAATTGTATTTTATGAATCAATTTGATCCCACCTAATGTGATCAATTGATGCTCTACCTTATTAGACAGAATCAGAATAAATACTTTTCTTCTGTTTTGAATATATATAGCAAGTTTTAATTTTAAGCAACAACTCTGCAGGACACCTTTAAACTGTAAGGATTCATTAATAAGCATGATCTTGTTTCCTCTGGCATATATACTTCCTCATGGGGAAATATATGTATTTTAATTATCTTTCTATGCCCTTCCTTGGTATTATCAAGGTAAAGAAGGGATCTAACATTCTAATTTCTAACCCTGTATACTACCACTAACTTTAATAAGCTGGCTTTGAAAAGGTTACAAAGATCAATCAGCTCTTTCACTGACCTCTTGTTCCCCAAGCGCTGTATTTAAAATAAATAATAAATATTTATCATAGCATCTAATGTAGTTTTCCACCTTTGCCATTCTTATTATGCTTTCTAAAATTTTGCTCTGTTGTGTTCTGTGTCCTCTGCAGCTGACATTTTACCACCTAATACCTGTCACTTCCCTACCCTTGATTGACTTCAGCATTTTTTAATGTATGTATGTATGCATGCATGTACTAGCATTTCTGTTGTGCTCATCACCATAGCATATTAATGCCTGGTTTTACTTTGGTCCAGCACAGTGATTTTTATTATTGTTACCTTTTCTATTACTCGAAAATGTTTATTATTGCTTCCTTTCCATTATTAAGGGTTGAATATTGACACATCACAAGGAGTCTGGATTTCTGATGATGAAAATGTGTGTGACCTGGCAACCTTTTTGTCTTGGTTCATGGTGAACTTTTGGAATGGGAACTATGCAGGCTGATTTAGTACACTGGAGGCAGTGTATGATACTTTTTGGGTGCTGTTCTCTTCTCAAATATGTTGTAAATGAAAATGGCGTAACTGGCCCCTTCTGTGAAAATTTGCCATGGCCCACTGTCATTACAGCTTTCATTGTTGCTCTACAATGTTTAGTGCATACCATAATGTTCATGGTGTAAACAATGTGAGGATTATCTCACTCCATGTTGGTTTAAAAATAAAAACAGAAAGTCATGTTGCATCCTGGGGGTAGGGGACAGTGGAGGATGTGGGAAGGGAGAGCTTTGTGAAGTGTGCCCCTATCGCTATAAAAATTAGGTCCATAGGGATACATGGTATGGCTCTTCTGTAGAACATTCCTTTGTTTGTCATGGTGCCCCCTGACCCTTTGTTTAAGGCTAGGCCTCCATGTAGATGCTCTAGATCAAGGCTGTCCAACTTCAAAACAGCTGTGGGTTGTACCAGTGTGAACCAAGGTCTGCCCTCCCCCCCGAGCTTCATGTGGGAACTACGACTTCATCCTCAGCTCCCTGGCTCTGGGTTCACTTGCTGCACCAGGCTGCATGGGAACACCAGGTCATGGTCTCCCCTGACACACCAGGCTATACTGTGCTGTGTCACACAACCCTGGTCCCTGGGGCAGGGACAGGAAGTGGAAACCAGAGGAGGGAAGGAGAGCCTAGAGGCCCTGGCAGCTGCTGCTACAGACAGTGGTGGGGAATGATGGCTGGGATGGAGCTTGGGATCTGCAAGTTAACCCTTCATAGATTGCACATGGCTTGTGGGTGTCCAGTTGGACAGCCAGCCCTACATTTAGAGATTCCTGTCCCCCATAGGGATCCGTGAAGATGAGGGACAACACCCTGCCCTCCTGTTGCCTTCACAAGTTTCTCCACTTTTGGAATATTCAGTCTTGGTGAAATTTGAATATATTCTGATCCTTGGCTTAACTAGCACAAGTATGGGGTTTTTTTTGTTCGTTCCTTATGCAAGGGGGCCAAATATAGCAATAACCAGTAAATTCCTATGCATGACCTATCTGTGTGACCTGGTAAACAACGCTGATTTAGGGACGGTATTACACCAAATAAAATATCCTAGCTGATG